>NW_024467579.1:2964-586134 GCF_000804445.1 Metarhizium album ARSEF 1941 | reverse complement strand
CCCCCCCCCCCCCTCGGCGCATCTTGACCTGTGACTTCAACTCGAGCTGAGCTGAATGGGAGGCTGTTTGATAACCACTGACAGTTGGTTGCGGCCGATACATCACACAGTCGGTCGACCCTTCGTAATTTCCTCCCCTGGTGATGATGCCTCTCTTCCTCCTGAGTCCTAAACCCCGACCGGGTCCATGTTACGAGCGTGCTGTTGGTAGGGACTCGTGTTGAAGAGCGCTCCAGTGAAATGTGACGAGACCCGGGACCGTTGCCGTCGGAGTTGGACCCGGCCGCTGTTGGCCGTTGGTCCTGGTCAAACTTGCGACCCCGTGTACGGAGTATGTTGTATTGTCTATTCTGGGGCAGCAGCTTCGTTCGGGGCCACGGCGTGACACCCGACTGACCGACCGACGACGGGGAAGGGAATTCCGCAACTCTTTCGAACGCTTGTCGGGTTAGATCCATACTGGTGGTATTACAAGATACGTATCCACGTAATATCGCGTCGTGGACACAGCGAGTGCCCTGTACCCCTCGCATCGTATTGCCTGTATGATGATGGTGATGATGATGATGATGATGATGTGGGTGACTGGTATTGAGACCTTTGATGAGGGTCGGTGATGACCCCCTCCGCCACGGGAATCGAAATTGTCAGTGCGCCGGGTGGCCGGACGGAGTGCAATCGAGCCGCGCGCGTTGGCCGGCGCGCCCCTGTTGAATTTGTAGTTATCCGCGTCGTCTCGACTCTCGATGAATGATGTGACATGTCGCGGCCACGCTGCAGGGTAGGCATGTGGAACGGACCAAGCGCGCGGTGAGGAAAGACGCTGCTGGAGCTGTCTGCGCAGCGTGCTGTCCTCGACTCCTCGTGGGGCGGGATACAGAGGCCCAGGAGCCACGGGGCATGCTCGTCATCCCCACGAGATAGATGGACAAGTGTCTGGAATCCGGAGTCGTCTTGTCGAGAGGTTCTACATTGGCCGAGACGCCCGGCGCGGTGAGCCACGTCAACCAGCCCCTGCCCCTGCAGCACGAGGCCAAAGGGACGCGAACAGACAAAAGGGCCATGTGGATTCCGGGCAATGGAATTCCCGAGCAAAGAGCTGCTATGCTTACAACGAAAACCGCACGTGTATCCTGCGCCGACAACGCCCTTGCCAATGTAACCGCCCATGAATCCCAAAACGCTTCCCGCCCTCACTCCTAGCTCCTCAACGCATCCAGCCGATTCCGCATCTGATCCATCATGGCCTCTGCATCCTCCTCCTCCTCCTCCTCCTCCTCGTCGTCGTGGACTTGCTGCGTTTGCAGCTGCGGCGCGGGCGCGACAGGCAAACTGGGTTCCTTTCTATCCTTCAAAATCTCACCCAGCACCCTGTCCACCTCGCCCTCGTCCTCTACAAGCATGTCTCCGTCCTCGGGCAATATATCCTCGACCATCTCCTCGATGATGCCGGCTTTCATCAGCTCCGCGCTCAGCTGCTGCATGGTTTGTGCCATCTCGGGGAGGCGTATCAGCCGGTTGAGGTCCTTCATGATTCCGACGCTGGAGCGGATGGAGCCCTCAATCTTGCGCACGGCAAAGGCCTCGCTCACTTGCATCTGGACCGAGTTAAGCTGGGCCTTGGAGGTGATTGTGCGGGCCGAGGCGCGGCGTTGACGGACGAGCTCGTGGGCAAAGTCGCGGACTTCCTTTTGGGCCTGCTTGGCGCGGGCAGGGTCTTTCTGGGCGCGCTTGTCGGCCTGTACGATGAGGTTCTTTATCTTGACTTCATTTTGTTTGTTGGCGGCGATGTCCCGGTCTAGTTTGCGGATGTTGGAGCGGATGAGGGCATTGCATTTGCGGAACTGCCGTGCGGGGGGTCAGCACCACGAACGAAGGCCTGTATTGTACATGTGCGTGCGTGCGTTTTTTTTTGATTGAACTGCGTCGGGCGGTGTGAAACTCAGACACTGACCTGTGCTTGGGGATCGGGTTTTGCAAAGAGGCTTCTGAATGCCTCCATGGTGGATGGCTCAGGTCCAGGACGGGGGAGAGGAGCGAGGAGCCTGACGGATTTGATGGCGGTCGTGGATCGGCGATGGAGGCATGGGATGACGACAACGAGATGCGGTGTCGTCTCGTCTGAGGGGGAGTGACTGGCGATGGCGGCGACGTCGAGATGGAGGGGCGCGGCGGTGACGTTGAGTGGTGATGCGGTTGCGACACGAGGCTGGAGAGATGGAGTGGTGTTTCGGTGCTGGGCCGTCCGCGGTCGACGGGTCGTCAATGTTCGTTTCAATGGTCGGTGTTGGGAGCGGGGCCAACAGCTGCGGGTAGAACATGAAGTCTTGGTCGCAGCAGTTGGAAAGACCAATTCAAGCATGACAGGAGGACTATCGCAACGAGCACGTCGGCAGTCTGCAGTGCCAGAACCGAGTCGCTGACGTATTGCATAAGCACCTGAGTAGGTTATGAAAGACCGCCGACGCCGGCCAATGCGGCTCGGTCAGGTTCGACCGTTGGTCCTTCCCTTCCACCTGGGGCGTTGTGTGTTTTGCAGGAGGACGGTGCAGGTACATTGCAGTGGGCGGCAGAGAGAAGCTGGCTACGGACTTGAGTAAGCAGAGCAGGTACCTGGCCATCGCGTCTTGTACTAGCGCATACTTGCTTGGCAGTACGGAGCAGGCCCTCTCTGTATCTGCCCAGGATGGTGCTCGTCAACTTCCAAGGCCATCAACATCTAAATACTCCGGAGCCCTTGAGCCTGCCGCCGACCCACTTTGCGCTTCCTGCCCACCGCACCGCACCGCAGACCTGGGCGCCTGGCAGCTCCTGACAGTCCTGGACATGTTTCCTCGCCGTTCTGACGCCTTCCACAGCTCCAGCTGCGACGGGCCCAACAGCCAACGAGCCGCAGCCGCCCGCCACTCACCTGCTCCGCTCAGCCTGTCGGCATCCACCCAAGGATCCCCAAGGGGCCCTCCAAGGCCAAGGCCACCGCGCAATAACAACTTTGCAGGGCAGCCTCGTTTGTGAGCTTTCATCTTCTTTCCTGCCTCTGCCCGCTCTTCTGTGTTGGCACCAAACCACTATCCAGCCTCGTCTTCTCAACGGCTGCCGTTTCGTTGCACTTTTCCCATCTGCAATTGTTCATCGAGTAGCTTCATCGAGACGGCCACCCTTTTCTCACGCACACCTCGCTTTGCTTGCCATCACAGCTCCCTCGTCCCGTCATCCTTCATCATGGCCGAGACTGCTACTCCTGAAGGTTTGTGACAGCTCATCAATGCCACTCCACGCGACTGCCATCTTGCCCGGATAATTTTCCTTCTCTGCAAAAGGAAACGGGGAGAGGTAGGGGGCTGATGGAGGCCACAAAAAAAAAAACACACACACACACACAAGGATTCGCTGGTCACAGTGCCCCCGCTGACAGTCCTCGCGTAAACAGTTCTTTGGGCCCAGCGCTCTCCTCAATCTGTCGAAGACGAGAACAACTTCGTCTTCTTGACCATCAACGTCCCTGATGTCTCCAAGGACGATATGCAGCTCGACCTCAAGCCCGATTGCCTTACCTTCACCGGCACCTCTGGTACCTTGAAGCGCAAATACCATGTTGAGCTGCCTTTCTACGCCGAGATTGACCCCAAAGAGAGCAAAATCCATCACACCGACAAGAATATTGAGATAAAGATTCAGAAGAAGGAGAGCAAGAAGGAGTACTGGCCGCGACTTCTCAAGGACTCCAAGAAACCCCACTTCGTCAAGACCGACTTTGACAAGTGGGTTGACGAGGACGAACAGAACGAAGCAGCCGAGGATGACTTCTCGCAGTTTGGCGGCATGGGTATGTCAAGGACTCAAGGGTTCACGCCTTGAGCTTCCCCCCCCTTTTTTTCTTTCCGCCAAAGCACGGCTTGTGCAAGTACGCGCGTCAGAACTGAAGCTAACAAACATGCAGGTGGCATGCCAGGAATGGGCGGTACGTCGACATCAAATCTTTTATTCTGAAACCCCGAGACCCGCTTGGCGATTTTTCATGACAAGAATTACATGTATTTATAAATGTCAAGGGAAAAGAGGCGAATTTGCTGACGTCTTGGTGTTTAGGTGACTTTGGCGGTATCGACTTCTCCAAGCTCGGTGGTGCTGGAGGCATGCCCGACCTTGGCGCCATGGGAGGAGAGGAGGGCGAGGAAGGCGAGGACAGCGGTGACGATGACGATGACGACATGCCTGCGCTGGAGGGCGAGGGCGAGGGCGAGGGCGCTGCCAAGAAGGAGTAAAGATGATGACTGCTTAGACGGATGTTCAAGCTGCACCAGGCAAGTTGCAGCAGCAGACGGAGTTTAGCAATGAGTGACACGAGAAATATTGATCAAGGGATGAATTATGGAGAGTCTTTAGGACGCCGGCCTCTGTGCGCCTTTTCCCCTTTGCATGTGTGTCAGTTTCCTCCCGTCTCACTTTTTTTTTTTGGGTGGTTTGTCTGTTTGCGGCTGATGATCTGTGTCGGTCATGGTGAAGAAGAGGCATGTCATGACCGACAGCCATGATACATGTCATGTCATAGCAGAGGCAAGGCACGAGCGGCAAACCGGAATCCCAACAACAGCCCTCAACCCCCATGACGGCGTCGTCAGCCGCCGTCGTCCTCAAGTCTGACAAACCGCACATGTCTTTGCCTCGAGCAATTGCCTGGCCAGCCCGGTGATGTGCCCCCACCCCGCCATCCCATTTGGCATCCGCCCATCCGACCGACTCTCTCTCCGTCTTCGTACTGCCTCCCGAGTCCCGTCGCACCGAATTCCCAAAGGTGGCTTGCCCGCCCAGACGCCCGGGGACGTACTACCGTCCCAACACCATGTGCGTTCGGGAAGAGAAAGGAAAAAAAGAAAAAAAGGACGCCGCCGATTACAAACCACCAAACTACAAGCTATTTCCCAGAATCCAAGACAATCTTCGTAAGTCATGTAGCCAGCAGGATGTAACAACCGATCCGGCGGCGTCCAAGCCCCCCCCCTCTTCTTGTTCTCCTTCGCCGCTTTTGGCCGCCCCAGCCAGCAGACCCTCGATATATATAGCTCGTCGGCGTCGGCGGCGGCGGCGTCGGCGGCGGGGAGACAAGCGCGAGAAAAAGTCGGCAGACATGGGCACAAAGGACCGTTCCCGTTCCCATTTCCATTGTCGAGTTTTCCGTCTACCCTCCCGCCGCGCCCGCCAGACTGCTCGATCCAGGTCCAGGTCCAGGGAGACAAGGACGACAAGGGGGCGGGGGACGAGAAGGATGCAAAAAAAACAAGAAAGAGGGCGCGCAGAGCAACAGCACCAGCAGCAGCAGCAGCAGCACATGAACGACTCCAACGACGGCCCCTGGCTTCGCACACGTCACGTCACGCGCGCACGCCGTCCCCTCTCGACGGGCACAATCGACAGACATGCCCTCGGCGCCCTCCACCATCTACACCTCTCTGGACGCGGCGAGGGCAGCGTGCAGCGGCGCCTGCATCACGGCCTGGCCCGCTGACGAGCCGTACCTCGTGCCGCCTCCCGCCGACCAGCTCTCGAGGGAGATGGCGTACAGGGACGGCTCGGTGCGAGGCGCCTCTGAGAAGTCGTCTCCGCGCAGCTTGACCGAGTCTGCGACGTCTTGACTGCCGTGACAGCAGGACTTGGGCCGTCCATCGTGTCCCGCGTCACTTTGTCTTTTTTCAACAATCTCTTCGCCGAGTGAATCATCATCGTCACCATCACGGGCACTCCTTCCACCATCCTCGAGACAAGCAAGTCTCCCCTCGTCGTCGGCGCGCCACGGGTACAGGGCAACCAAGACATGTTCATCCTGCCATCGTCACCTCCTGTATTTGTACTCGGCATCTATCTGCTTTGCTCCCACCGTCCTCCGCTAGGCGCCAGGCCTTCAGAATAACAAATATAGCAACACGGACAAGGTCGACTCTGACCCCTCGAGTCTGCAGCGTCACGCTCAAGTGAACCATCCACAGCGCACATCTTCACCTCTGTACCCTCTTGCAAGCACACTTTTTTCATATTCATTGGGTATTATAGTTAAAATCAAGTTTAATCAGCCTTCCCACCTTGACTGCAACGTATACAATTACTACGTACGCCCAAGTTAGTCATGTGTGCAACAAGAAGCCATGTACTTCAACATACCATAATCTCATCCTCCATCGGCGCGTCAGCAGTAGCACCGGCAGCCCCTGTAGCAGCACCAGCGCCAGCATTTGCACCTTCGGCATTGCTCTTGAAATAGTCCGTCATCTCCGAATCCAGTTCTTCAGCCGTCTTTTTGGCAGGGCGAGCGCTGCGGCCACGGCGCTTCTTGTTTGCCGTCTTGCCGTCGCCAGCCTTGCCAACGCCACCGGTAGCGCCTTTACCAGAAGCAGCCGACTTGGGCTGAGCCTTGGGCTGGCTAAATGATTCGTCAGCTCTAGGCTCACACATCCAAGGTAAACGTTCAACTCACGTAGCTCGCTCGGCCAGGGACTTGACTGGCGGCATGACTTTGTCGGCCTGAGCTGCACCGACAACAATCTCGATCTGTCTTCGTCAGAGTCCTGCATCGACTTGCTTACATTGCGTCTGATACGAACCTTGATGGGTCGGTTGTCAACAAGGAGGCCATTCAGCTTCTGGAAAGCCTTGCCAGCGCCGTCCGGCTTGTGGAAAGTGACATTGGCAATGCCACGGCTGACGGAGTTGGGGCCATAAACGAGATCAACTCTCTTGATCGGTCCAACGGCTTGGACAAAATATTCCTATTGAGGACGCGTGTCAGGTTAGCGGTGGTCGGGGATCCAGGATTAACCATCGCCGAGAGTCCGAGGTCCGATCCTGTCCAAGAAAAATTCGTCGCAAATCATAAGTCCTGTTGCAGGATGACCGAAAAGAGCTATGGCAGTTGACGAACGAGTAGAGCAGTGAGCCACGAATGCCAACACCGACGTCCATTCTTTTTTTCCCTTCACACGTCCAGATGTTATGATGTTTCGAAAGGCGACAGCAAAACTTGAGACATCGGCCATCGCAGCAAACGTGCAATTTGAGCAGCCTGGGAGTTGAAGTACACATAACTGAACCGTAGCCGTATCAAAAACGAAGCCGATCTAGTTGTTGTATGTTGCTCCCAGGCCCAAAAGAATCGCAAAACGTACACAAGGCTGACCAGGTCGGAGCCTCCCTCTTCTCATACAGCGACAGCTCGTCACCTTTTCAGGGAGAAGACGCTCGTGGCCATGGCAGAGCTCACTGCTATACTCGATTGCGTCCAACCGTGATGTGATGATCTCATCGCGTGGGTCGATGGAGTAAACCACCGAAGCCAGTGCCTCTTGAACAGATTGCCGCAGTTTCTTCCAAGTCATCGTTTAGCTCTATGCTGACCAGGCATATAATGAGTACGATGCGAGGCGATACTGCTCTCAACTTCCAACGCGACGCAATATGTTTCAGATATTTCAAGCGACTCGGAAGGAGACTCGGGCGGGCGTTCGGAGCGTCATATCACAGACACAAGAGGCAAGCCGCTCGTGAAGAACGTTTGGACGTCGAAAATTACAAGGAGGAGTGCGGCGAAGAAGGAAACGTCGAACAAAGTCCGGAAGGTGCGAGACCTTCAACGGAAACATACCTTGATCTGCTGCTCCGAGACGTCCTTGGGCTGAGAATTGTTAGTGAGATGCTACGAAGATTCATTGCTAGAAAAAGCGTGCGTACCAGATTGCTGACAATGACCTTGCTTTCTCCATGAGCAGCCGCAGCTTTGGCAGGAGCGGGCTTGGCCGCGCTGCCACGAGCAGGCTTGGAAGCCTTCTGAATACCACCAACGGGGGCAGCAGTCTTGGGGCCAGTTGAGCGTCGCTGAGACGGGCGGCGGTTACGGGCAGATTGGCGCTTAGCCGAGACGATATCGTCAAGAGGCTTATCGAGTTTGCTCGACATTTTGTATGGTGGCGAAAAGAAGAAGCCTGGATTTGTCGGAAGTTGATCTTGCAAGAGGGAAGAAATGGTCAAAAAATGATTGCTTTCGCGATAAGCCGGTCAGAGAAATGAAGTACAGATCACTGAGCGAGGTGCTTTGACGCGCGAGGCCAAGGATGCGATGTTGTGAGGCCAAAACGACAACAGGTCGCGTCGCCAGAGTGGTCCGAATGAAAAGTGTGTGGTCGAAGTGAAAAGACTGAAATGGCTTGTGCCAAGTCCAAGAACGGGTCACTGGAAGGGCGACGCGCGATCTCGAAGAAGAAGAAGAAGAGGAAGAAGGAAGAGAAGAAGGGAGGCGATAGTTTGCAGTAGCGACAAAAGTGTTGCTGTTGAAAAGCCTAGAGATGTCGATGAGGGGAGGAAGAGAGGAAGAACAACGATCCAACAAGCCAAGGACCAGGGGGGAGAAAAGGGCAGATAAACAGGTCCCAGCCAAGAGGGAAGGCGCAGCTGACTACGACTGCCGCAAGCCTGTAGAGTTGGCCTAGCTCAAAACGCCGACGCTTGGCTGATTCAAGGACTGGTACGTACTCCGAACGGAGCGCTAGATAACGTAAGCACAAGCGAGGCGTGGGCCGAGTTGGGCATTGGTTGGCTACAAGCCAATTAGAGCTTGTGCAGCGCGGCTCGTCATCCCGACTTGCCAGGTTGCTTGCTGCCTTGCATCAACAATAATGCCCAACGAACGGAAAAGAATAAGACCACCATTGTCGCGTCACTTTCCATTATATTTATACGTCCGCCTCCGTTGAATTATTCGCATCCGTTGTTGTCTTTGCCAGAACGCACCAATTGCACTCCATGAAGCCTCGTCCAGCTACACGAACCGGCTATGTCTGCCTTGCGCAGAATGACATCAATTGATGTCTGCCACGACTCATTCATTGTAGACGATGATGGGAGTGTGTACATGGGGAGGGATTGAATGATCAGCGTAGCAACATGGCACCAACATCCCAGTGCCAGAACTTGATTCAACTCCGCAGGTACTAATACGCTTTACTGAGCATCGGATGGGAAATTAAAAAAATAGAAATGCCAAGTCGACCGTTGTCCACGCCTGGGCATGGAAGACACGCTTTCAAGCTGTGCTGACCGAGTGAGCTATTTGCTGCGCCAAAACCATATGCTGCCGCTGGAGGCTGTCCCAGTTGTGACAACTTGTGCTGGGTTGTGCGTTTGTCGCGATGCAGCTGCCCCTGCATTCACATCGGCTATGCACGAGTACCATCGTCCATCAAGTAGACTCTTTTTTGTTTCTATATTTGGTAGCTTCGTCAAGGATAAATTCTTTGCCTGCCCACCGTTAAGCCGCGACAAATTTACGCCCAAGAGCCGAAGCCTCGCGATCCGTGGAAGCCCCTCTTGTTCCGTGCCCAAACATGTTTCGAACGCCAGGTTCAAAGAACTAGATCCTCCTCAAATGTGACGTATGTATGTTGAGTCACTGAAAAGGCTGTTGAATGCACTGCTCTTTTATAATCGCCCACATGGTGTGGTGTAATCTTCTTTGATGCTCGCTGTCCCTTCACCCCCATGTTTGTTAATCATGACGACTTCGCGTGCTCGGCTCTGTTTGTCGCTGCGTTCGTTTCGAGAAAATGGTATGCAACGATTAGAAGCACGGATGCTGCTCCAAAAAAGACGGCAAGAGAGAAGAGATCGCGATCAGAGATCATGCTGAGCGGTGGGCAATGCGACGGACGGTATCGACGGACGGTGTATGCTGGGGAGGGCTACGTTAGATCTAGAAAACGGCGTAGGGTAATAGCACTGAAGAAACTCACAAAAATGCTGATGGCAAGACTGGAAAAATCATCCAATAAGGGTATGCGGTTGTGATGGCCAGAGAGAACAGCTGGAGCTTTCGTGGGCATTGGGGACTCCTAATGCTAAGGTGTCATTATGTAAGTTGATACCAGCATCCACCCAAATTCGGTGATGACCATTAGTAAAAGAGGGTCAGTCACGTGACCACGCTGATATCATCCACCAACTTGTGGCAGCCCGATAAAAAGTGACGGAACGACAGCAGGACCCGACTTCTTCCCCCACGTCGTCAAAGGCCGCCTTTTCATCAACGCCGAACCCGCGTGCGATCGACGTCTTCTTTTTGGTCGAATCTTGGAAGGCAGTGGCCAACTCGTTTTGAAAACAGACACTTGATTCAGCTTTCGACATTCCTACCGTCCCAATTCACTTCGCTTAAAGACGGTCTACATTTGAACGACCCCGCCACCGCCCAACATGCCACCTAAGAAGGCCGATAAGGGCGGTGGTGCCGCCAAGAAGGCTTCGGCCACCAAGCAGGTGGAAGACAAGACGTTTGGCATGAAGAACAAGAAGGGTGCTGTCGCCAAAAAGCAGATTGCTCAGATGACAAGCAATTTGAAGAATGGTGTAAGCCCTGAAGAGAAGAAAAAGCAGGCCGAGAAGGCCCAGCGAGAGAAGGAGAAGGCGGCGGCCGAGGAAGCCAAAAGGGAAACGGCATTGCTTCTCAACAAACCTGCTCAAATACAAAAAGTACCTTTCGGTGTAGATCCCAAGACGGTTCTTTGCATTTTTTTTAAAAAGGGAGATTGCGAGAAGGGCAAGAAATGTAAATTCTCCCATGATCCGAACGTCGAGCGAAAGACGGAGAAGAAGAACCTGTATGCAGACATTAGAGGGCAAGAAGAGGAGGAAAAGAAGAAGCAGGAGACCTCTGCTGAATGGGACGAAGAACAGCTGCGCAAAGTGGTCTTGTCCAAGAAGGGCAACCAAAAAACAACGACGGACAAGGTGTGCAAGTTTTTCATCTCGGCTATTGAGGATGGTAAATACGGCTGGTTCTGGGTTTGTCCAAACGGTGGAGATAAGTGCATGTACAGGCACGCTCTGCCGCCTGGGTACGTCATATCTTGCCTCGTGAAGTCTGTGACCATGTTTGTCAAACTCACACTCTCTCTATAGTTTCGTCTTGAAAACAAAGGAGCAAAGGGCAGCCGAGAAGGCACTCATGGACAAGTCTCCGCTCAAGACCCTTACCTTGGAAGACTTTCTGGAATCTGAGCGACACAAACTCACTGGCACTCTGACGCCCGTCACTCCAGAGACCTTTGCCAAATGGAAGAAGGAACGCCTTGACAAAAAGGCGGCCGAGGAACAGCTCCGCAACGCCAAGGAGAACACTGGCCGTGCACTATTCGAGAGCGGCAAGTGGCGTGATGAGGACGACTCTGAAGATGATGATGATGACGCATGGAACATTGAGAATTTGCGGAAAGAGACGGAAGCATTACGTGAGAAGAGAGAAGAGCAAAGACTGACCGCCACCGGCGGCGAAGTATCTCTGACAGCAGAGCCTGCCGAGCCAGAGGATGTCAACGAACAAGCCGATCAGGTGACAGAGGCAGCGTCTGCCGGTGCGTGAACGAAACTATGGATCATGGTTCGAGACAAAGACTATTCCGGCCTCACCTGGCTTTCTTGACAGAAACGGACTGGGGCAATTCCGAGCACTGCCAGTGCCGGCTACGAAATGACGGCACCTGCTGGACAACTTCCACGCGTGGGGAACCGTCGCTCTGAATCAGCGAGATATATCTCGCTGCATTTCACTAGTATTAGAGAGTACATCAGACTGGTCAGGGGGAGGAAGAGTGCGAGATGATTTACAGCGCAAAACGCACTGTCAAGGAGAATACAATTATTCTCCTTCGTTGATCTTCTGTCAAACCATGATGAACGTGTCATGCTACACTAGGCGTCGAGTGATTTTCACTGGAAAACTATGCCGCCGACATCTCCAGGCTTGGTCATGGCAGCCCAGGCTGATCATGTTGTTGCTCGCTTATCTATACACGGCTTTGCCTCCAAGACATGAAATGAAAGACATGGACTGACCTTTTTGCTCCAAGGCCGTCCAGCAGGACCCTACTCTATGTCGTTGAGCGGTGTCCCGGTGGACTCACTTGCCTCAACTCAGCCCCCGGGAGGTGATTGATATGATACATCCCCCTGTCCGCAATATCGCAGTGACCAGAGTTGATTGCTGCAACGTGGAGTCGGTACGGAGTACTCGGTACTGTGGACGACATTGCCTAGTGACTGCGCCATCAAAAGCCACGGCATGCTCATGCACGCCATGATGGGGACAACAGACGTCTGATTGTTGGCATGTGTGCTGTAATAAGAGGCGAGAGGAGGGGTTCATGTAACGGCTGGAAAGTACTTGACTCGGGCAGGTGATCTCGAGACGAGTCGATCGAAGCATTCGAAGCCAAGCCAAGCCAAGGGCTGGGTAGCACTCTGCACGGCTGCTTACCTAAGGCCGGATGGCCAAGCGCCCAGGTACCCACCGGAGTACTTGACCTGAAGTAGTACTACTGCTCGAGTACGGAGTACTCCGTGCCTACTCCGTACTGGAGTAGGTATTTTGGAGGCGTGCAACCAGCGAATGGCAGGCAAAATGACGGCCGGGAGTTGGGTGTGTGCGATGATGATGATGATGATGGAGACGCTCAAGAAGGGCATGGTCGATGCAGCATGCAGCCACCGACAAGTCGGCCAATGCCGACTGGGCTACTCCGTACTGTTGAAACCTTCAACAAATGCAAATGTCCAAGTGGCCCTCGCCTTCTGCTGCGTCCCTGCAGAGGCTGTTTTTGTCTGGCGCGTTTTGCGCGTGAGGAGCTGCCCAACCCGGGTCAAGTCCGCTTTCTTCCTTTGATGGACGGGCCAGCTTTGCCTCGTCAAGTCGAGCCTTTGCCTTTGTCCCCCCATCAGCATCAGATCCTCTGCGAGCTCGACTCCGGCAACTCGCAATCGTTGAAAGCCCGCCCGCACGTGCGGTGTGCCGTTGCCGTCGGTGCTGCCGTCAGTGCTGCTCCACCCAAGCACAGTGCCGCAGCCCGCCCGCACAGGCCCCCAAGGAACCCGAGAGCTTCCCCAAGCTCCCCACGCCGCGCCAGAGCGTCATCCATGCCACTGCCACTGCCACTGCCACTGCCACCACCGCAGGTTACAACCAAGCGTCGAGAATCCCGAACCCCTCCCTCGTCCGAGCAAGCTGTGCCGTGATTGTCAACAGCAAGCACCGCTTCGCCGCCCGAATCGTCATCACCTCCTACCGTCTCTCTATTCCCCCCGTGGTCTCGACAACTTCCAAGGGCCGCCTTGCTCCGTACTCCGTACCTGCCCGGGCATTAGGAGCTCCCAGCCTTCCGGAGACCGCTGCCGCTCTTCGGTGTCGACATCCGCCCTCGTCTTTGCATCAGTACTCGATACTGAACCGGCCACTCCATTGACCTCCGCCCATTGATGGCAGCTGCGCTTCTGGATAACTAGGTCGTGCTGCCGCCCGCGCACACCCCAGACTCGCTGCTGGTCTCGTCGCTCTCGTCGAGATCACCGGGTCTGAACCGCGCGCGCGTGTGTGCCGTGGCCGCCTGTCCCATCCCGCTCGCCTCGTCTTCTTTTGCCTCCCAGCGCTCCGGGCAATCTGTCTGCCCAGGGTCCCGCGACGAGAGACGGCCGTCCGGAACTTGTCCAGAAGCATGACCGTGGAGGCAAATCGTCATCAGCAGCAAGATGTCCCAGGCCGCCTCGCCGCGACAGCAGTCATGCCTTCCACCACCCGCCCACGAGACCACGCAAACTCCTTCCTCAAGCGTTATCAGACCGAAATAGCTGCCAGCTCGTCGAGTGTGTTTTCCACGCTGGCCGCCTTCCCCCTTGACAGTGTCAAAACTCGCATGCAGACCTATCAGTACCGCGGCTTCATTGACTGTGTCAAACATACCTATCGCACCGAACATCTGGGTGGGTTTTTCCGAGGTAAGCATTGGCTTTGTCCCTTCAACGGCGCTGGGGTCGACGTGGTTGAGTCGCAGTCGGCGTGCTGCAGTTGTAGCTGTAAATCGAAACCAGAACCTCCCCCCCGCCGGTGCTTCTTTTACCCGCATATCGAAAAGCCGACTCCAAGCAATTGCAAGACTAACTCGTGTGCTTCTTTTCTGTAGGCGTCATGGCCCCCATGGCCAGCATTACCCTCGTCCGGACTGTGTCCTTCTCCATTTACCAACGAGCGAAATATTCATACGCGGCTTGGGTGAAACGAAATACGGGATATGACATCCTCGGCCACGTGAACAAGCCGGGTACATACCCAAATCTATACTCGGTGGCCTGCTTCGGTGCTGCAGGCGCCACGGCCGGCTCTGTCATCACATTCATCGCCTGTCCGTTTGAACTCACAAAGCTCAGCGCACAGGTGTCTGTGCTCCTGGCAGAAAGAGCAGGCAACTGCCAGAAGAGCAAGGCGGTGGCGTCGAGCTATCAGAACAAAGGAACGTTGAGGACCATGGCCAACATCATCAAGCACCGTGGCGTATTGGGGCTTTACACAGGCCTCAGGTTACACTTGTGTAAGCTTGTCAACTTTCCCGGCCGAGCTTCCCGGCACTCCAAGACTAACGGCACAATCAACCAGTGCGTGACACGCTGGGGACGTCAATCTACTTCATGGTGTACGAGAGCGGAAAGCAGCTCGGGACAACCCTGGCGGGCGACAATCCGAACAGCAACAAGTTGGCGGTGGTGACAGCCGGCGGCATGTGCGGTCTCGTGTCCTGGGCGTTGATCTGTAAGCAGGCCTTCTTGATAATAAGCCTCTGGCCACCTCGGCCTCGTCGCCGCACTAACACCGTCCGTGCGTGCAGACCCCGTCGATTCCGCGAAGAGCATATACCAACGAAACTCGCTCCTGCACTCTCGTGGCGAAAAGGTCGATCCCGCCCCCAAGATCGAATTCTTCAAGCGCCACATGTACCGCGGGCTGGGCGTCTCCATGAGCCGCTCGTGCCTCGTCAACGCCATCTTCTTCTCGTCGTTTGAATTCGTCAAGAAGCGCATCAAGACGCTAGACGACGACGACGACAACATCAACAGCAATATCAGCAAGTCAAGGACGTAGTCTAGCGCCAAAATGGAAATGTCTTCTCTTTCTCTTGCCTCGTAGAAGAGGAAAACCAGGTCCGTCGGGGAATCAGATCCCTTGACAGCCAAATGGCTTTATGCTCTCCCTTTACCATCTGGCAGGAGGCTTCCCTGCGCGTGCACATGATGAAATGGGCGTTCTTGCGGTCCTTTGTCAGTATTGCTAGTCTTCCAGTGGACATCATCAGGCCGGTCCCGGCTCGTGGAAGTGCGTGTTTTTTTCCCATGAAGATCTGCCATGCCCACGGAGCAGGGCTGAGGACTGTCTCCCATCGGGACATGGCGTCTGGATTCGATTCTGGGCAAGGAAAAAAGGAAGCGATACTGTCATGGCTTTGAATGGCGCTCCATCCAGGGAATTGACGACAGTGGGCAATGTAGCATAGCAGCCCACATGCATGCATGTTCGACTTGCCGCCTACTTAGAGGTTGGTAAATGTTTTCCGAGTCACGACGTCACTCGGGGAGCCCGGGTGGCTGCCGGTGCTGGAGCAGTATGCATGTACGTACTCTAAAGTTTGTTACATGAAGCACGGTTTGTTGAGACCCTGCCCGTGGCCCGCCCCTTGCAACAATGTCATCCCCCTTCCAGGGTCCCGGGTAGTTACTCGGTCGAGGTTTGCATCTAGACTTCATGACGGGCGGGAAAAGAGGGGCTAAATGACTGATGCTGTAATTTCTTTTGGTAGAACTAGTTTTTTCTTTCCCCTTTCCCTTTCCAATTCCCGTCACGACCCCCAGATAGACGGGGGAAAGCAAAATACGGGGAGCTAGAGCATGTTCCCGTCCATGTCTAAACCCTCGTGAATGATGACGTCCCGCTATTCTTCGTCCAACATGAAACTGCCCGCATCAATGACTTTCCCTCACCAGGACTGGGAAAGTTCCTGCTCTACCTGGGCCTTGACGAGCTCCCGGACCTTACTAACACTTCCTTCTACCTCAGTAACCCGCTTCTCCTTCTCAGCCAGCCCGACAAACTCTTTGGGTAGGACCTTGTTCTCAAAGTCGAAGCCCTCTTGTCCGTTCAATGCCTTCTCCACTGCGCCGGAAAACTTGGCGGGGTGGGCAGTCGACAATGAGATGTGGTGAACATCCGGGCTGGCGTTGGCGGCGGATCGGATGGCGGCGGCGACACCGACGGCGGAATGCGGATCAAGAACGTATCCAACCTTCTTGTACAAAGCCTGTATGGTTTCCAGGGTTTGCCGGTCGTCAACCCGCTCGCTGTCAAAGTCGCGCTTGGCGCATTTTAGCACGTCCTGGTAGACAGGGCCGAATGATCCCGTCGTCTTCAACTCCTTAAGCCACTTTGAAACCTCCTGCCCCGCCTGCTTCTTGTTCCACTGGTCGTCCATGCCTGCGCTCGAGGCAAATTCATATGCCAGGAACCAAAGCAGGCGCTCAAAGTTGCTAGACACCAGAATGTCCATGGCGGGACTGAGAGTCTCCTTGACGCCCTCGGGGGCGATATCCTTGCCGTCTTCAGGTGCGGGCTGCTTCTCGTACTTTCCAGTCTTCCAGAAGCGGTCCAAAATATCGTTCTCGTTGGTTGCGATGACTAGTTTGTCGACAGGCAGACCCATGCGCATGGCAAAGTACCCGGCCAGGATGTCTCCAAAATTGCCAGTGGGCACGACGAATCGGACCTTGTCGCCGAGCTTGAAGCTGGAGGATTGCTTGACCAGAGAGAAGTACGAGTGGAAGTAATACGTAATTTGTGCCAAAATACGAGCCCAGTTGATGGAGTTGACGGCCCCAACGTTGATCGGCTTATTGGCCTCTGGTTCGGCGAGCAAGGATTTTAGGATATCCTGAGGACGAAAGCATGTCAGCGAGTCTCTGGGAGGAATGACGTTGAGTTGCAGCATCAAAAGTGTATCTCACCTGGCAATCGTCAAAGGTCCCTTCAATGGAGAGGTTATGCACATTCTTGTCCAAGACGGTCGTCATTTGCAGCTCCTGAATGGGACTCACGCGACCCTTGGGGAACATGATGAACACCGAAACGTCTTTCTTGCCGCGCAGGCCGTAAATGGCAGCGGAGCCAGTGTCGCCACTGGTGGCACCGACGACTGCGAGATGATGACGGTCTATATCAATGGTCAGCCTACACTTGGTCGTCGAGTAAGGGTTGCTGCAGGGCGGCAAGTGTAAAGCGCATTGAAGGTGCCTGCCCCAGCCACGTCAATGACGTGGAATTGGAATCATACCTCTTCCAACCTTGCCCTCGTTTTTCCTCGCTAGAAAGTATTCGAACAGGTTGCCAACAAATTGAAGGGCAACGTCCTTGAAGGCAAACGTGGGACCGTGGAAGAGTTCGAGAAGATAATGGTTGCCATCGAGGTGGACGAGGGGGGTGACCTGGTCGCTGCGAAAGGTCGAGTAACTTCGGCGGACAAGGTCCTTGAGCTCCGGTGAGGGCATCTCGGACGGTGAGATGTACAGAGACATGATCTCGTACGCCAGGTCAGGGAAGGCCAGGTCTTTCCAGCTCGCCCAAGCCGCAGCCCCGGGGATCTGCTCGGGAATGTACAGGCCGCCATCGGTGGCCAAGCCACGCAAAACGACCTCTTCAAACGAGCACTGGTCATCGGGGAGACAAGACAACGACGTTAGCAGCAGAACCGACACTAGGCGTGCGATGAGGAGGGCGAAGAGGACGAGGCTCGGGAGATGCAGTCAGACTTCAGACGCGAGTCCGAGGCCACAGTACAGGAGACGGGTTGCACGCGACAACGCTCAGCGCTAACTTACGTCACTGTCCTCGCCGCGAGTGCTCAGGTAACGCTGCGAGGGGCTATGAGAGTCGCCCGACCCGTTAGGAACCCCGTCTTGCGCCATTGCCCGACTATCGACGACTTCCGGACCGGGCTCAGGCGAAGCAGAGTGTGGTGCTGGGACCAAAGGTTGGCCAGATGCGGCCGAGACCCTGTGTCGAGGCGAGGATGAGGGGCGAGCGAATGCAGAAAAGAAAAGCTTCTGCGGCTCGCAAGTCTGTACGTCTGTCTGTATGCACGTAGGGCGTGCAGGAGAATGCTCGAGAGGGCACAAGGCAAAACCGCAGAAAAGAAATCAAGACACAAAGGGGAAAAAGGGCAAGAAAATACAAGACGAGAAATGCCCGGCGGGAGCAAGCTGGGTAGTCAGACTGCCAACAGCACAGAGCGGCAGACAAAGGGCAGCGGCCGGCTTTGGGAAATGGGAATGGCAATGGCAATGGCAATGGGAATGGTACGGAGTAATAGCCCATGGGAATGGGATTATCAAAAATGGTCCCCAACAGGTTGCCGTCGGCACTTCAATACTCGAGCACCGGACTCAAAGCCCAGTGGCGGCCCCCAGCACCGAAAAATTGAGCACTGTCGCTCGTGTTCGGGGCCCCTCCTCCCAAAAAGGCCTAGTGCGGGGTGTCTCGCTGCCGGGTCCCCTGCTGGCGGTGGCAGTGGCACGATGAGTGCTGCTTAATTTCAATGTCAACGGTCAAGGCAAGTTGGTTGGTTTTATTGACGCGACTTATGGAAAGCGCCAACCAGTGAGTGACGGCTTCACCGCTCCTTGCCGCTTCAAGTGGTTTCCTGGTTTCATTCATCCGTCGCCGGAATGCCTCGCCTCTGGGCTTTTGAGCAAACTTCCCAAGGTTCAGTCAAGCGAAAGCGTGTAACGGCCGTTGGAATGTCTGTCCAATGACTGGCCTTGGTTTTGGCTTGTATTCTCGTGCATGCGGCTGATACTTCAGACGAGCAGATCGCACCGCTTACTACAACTCTGCGACGTGACGGTTCTCGCGTCTAATACTCAGTTGCCCATGGCCTTGTCCGTTCATGACCGTCTTGGTGCGAATGCAACGTCTCGCTTCACCTGATTGCCTCGTGTAGAGTCGCTTGCATCGTCACGAGCCACGACCCCGATGACTTGGGGCCCTCGCCTGAGTACCTGAGTACTTAAGGTAGGTAAGTTACTAACTAGGTAGGTACTTGGGCACATAGTATCTAGTAGATGGGCACTTACCTCCCTACCTACCTCTAAGTACCTACTTAGTAGGTAGGTACCTACCTAGGCACCTAGGTCTGTGGTTGTCAGTTCGAGGGACAGAATTGGTTTCAAAAGACGAGGCTTCCGCATCGCACGACATATAACATTTTCGAGCCCCTGTTCAAGACCAGCCATAGACATTCTTGTCGGCCAACGTCGAGTTGGAAATTGTTCAGCATTCCCGAAAGCTATTCCGGCCCCTTTCGAATAACCTTGCAAGACTCGTAGAGCTACTTGGCACAAGAGTACCTGGTAAAATGGTAACAAGACCATCATACCACCACCCACTACTCGGGGAAGGAGCTGCGTGGCTATCGTGGCTCGGAGACGACCATGAGGAAGGAGCTGCAGCATTGAAGTTGCATCTATCCACATCGCTCTCCCTCCTGCCATCACGCTGTCCTTTCTGTTCTTTGCTTGTCAAGTCATGGGCATCTCGAGAGCTATCTCTCCTTTTCTGAATCCTGCTCCCTGCCACTTGGGATTGCTGGAATCGACGTCTTGCAGCTTTGATGACCAAATCTACCAGCATCATCAACCCTTTTCACCTTTGGCATGCCACACAGCAAGTCATTTCCATCTCCTCGATTCAGAATCCGTCCCAGTGCCCCAGCTCGACCATCGCCTTGAATGGCAGACGACACCGGAATGACAGCTGCCTTGGCCCTTATAATCTAGGATCCAATCATGCATGCCCTATGGTGTTGCGGCCCCCGGAGACGCCGCGGCTCAGCTACCAACAAGATCAGCTTTACTTCCATATTCAGATCCTCAAATGCTTCAGCTGTGGACACGAGAAATTCTACTGGATCGAATAGGAAGTGCAAAGACGGGCATCCAAGCGACCAGATTTCTCCGTTTGAGGGCCCTGTAGAACTGTGCCGACTTGCTGGCACCAGCCCGAACCATGGCGGTCTCACTCCCAGTACGCGAACAAGCACATTTGAAGGGGTCAAGGCTAGAATAATAAAGCATTTGTCGCAGGATAGCGGGCCCAGACGACATTCTCGAGTCTCCATCGGACATAGCGACGAGGAGTTAGCAAGACGAGCCGAGGTGAGGCGGCTGCGACAAAAGCGAATTCAGGATGAGCTCAACAAGGATGATGACAATGATGGCCAGAGTAATGGGTCACATCAGAGCGCCCTATATCTCTCCACGCTGATTGATATGGGCAGTCCATGTAGTGGCCCGAGGGACACACTTGAGTTCTCATTTGATGACTGCGCGCTGCCCTCTCATCCTACTTCATCGGAACTTTCCTGCAACCAGTGTGCTTCGCCTAATCAAGAAAATCGCCAACAAGACGCAGCTAATGATGCACCATCTACCGGTCGCGAATGTGACACCCCGCTTGATACACAGTCCAATGCGGGCGAAATGTTTTGTCATTCTCGCCCTATTCGCGGTCCGCTGCCAGAGAGGAGATGCGTCTCTATGGTTTCAATATCCCCTCGGCCATCTAGTTGCCAGCCTGGCTCTCCTCGTCTTGACAGAATCATTGGTCCGGACAATGAATTCAATATTCGGCATGGATCCCATGCCTGGGATGACCAATCTGCACTGGGTATATGGCTAATTGCCCAAGGCATGAAACCAGCCGGCAACCACGTACCTCAATCCGAGAATACACCCAGAGATACAAAGTCCGCCCAATACAACGTCTGCTTGCCAACTGAAGGGCCGAGTGGCGTCGATACCATACTGGAGTCATCATTTTCTATCCTTGACAGAGTGAACACTGCTGGGTCTCCCCTTCCAATCCACATCGAAGAGACGCACGAGGGTCCAGTCCATCCCGCATCTGTGAATTCGGAAGAATCAGACACAGATGAACTGCCAGGTTCGGAAACTGGTACCAAGTTAAGCGCCAAATCCCTGGATTCAAATCCGGCAGTCAACAATGGGTCCTCGAATTACCAATCTAAATTGCCTAGTTTTGATCCTAGTCCGTCGGGATCGGGATCAGAATCACACGGATACGTGCTCAGCCAGAGAGATTTGGATAACCTTGAGCTTTCACCTGTTCATTGTATGTTGAAGATTAAACACTGGCAGGATTCTGACTGACCTTGGGCGCAAGGGTGTGGAAATCTGTCGACTTGGAAAGGCCTGGGGCACTCTGAAGGCCAAAGTTCCTATACAACCGCAGAAGAGGAGCCACCGCAACAACTACCAGAGGATATCAATGTTTCCGAACTACGAAGGAGCCATACACATCATTCGAGCCAGGCCGTGGATGACGTGGCATATCCTCGCAAAGCCAATTCACAGGAACCGCTGCCAGGGCTGTGTCCCAGTATACGCACCAGAAACCGACCTCACGAGGATTTTGAAAATGAACCGATTCAAACGCCCGTTCGAAAATCATTCAGAGAAAGGCTACAACAATCTTTATCACACATCTCGAAGCTGAGCTCTAGTAGCTGTAATAGTTCTGTTAAAATTTCTGGCCTCAAACCTGATGAAGTTGGTCGCGTCAGCTCAGTCAACCGCAATAGCTGGCATAGTTTCACCAATCGCTCTCCGCACGACAAAACAGCATCTACGATACAGGCTCAGCACCGGTTCGCACAACCAAAAAAACGACATCATGGGTAACAGACCGATTGATTGAGAGCTGTGGCGCCACCAACTACAAGTCGTCGCCTATGGTAGCCAGGCAATAATGCCGAAAGACTCGTCCTTATGAGACATAGGTCGCCCAAAAAAACGAAAAAAAAAAACGATAAAAAAACCCCCCACCATTCATTCCACAATCGCTGAAGATCGCCCCGAGCGGTCATCTCATCTTAAAACGTCTATGGACGAGGCTGCTGCGCGGTTTAAATATGCAGAACCACTTCCCAGGCAGAAATTGTATCACATATAGCAAACTCCGTTATCATCCATGTACTCGAGTGATAGTTGTAAGGTCATCTTAGTTCCCTTGCTGCATCGACTAGCTAGAGTAATTAATCACCCATTAAGCCCGTTTTCTGTGTTGATTCTGTAGTCTCCAACGCCAGCGTTGGCAAATATCGTAGCCACCCAACAAAACCTCGAACAAGCTGTATTCCTACTTTTTCTTCATCAACAACATGTCGTCGTCATCCCGTAGACACATGAGACGATTCAGATACATGGTCTCATCAAACGTCGTCAGTCCCGTTGGCCACTTTACCACTGTCCAAGCGCCTCTGTTCCTCCTTGCGCAACAGGTCCTCCTTTTCCCGTCGCAGGGCAATACAGAACGGCGACTTGTTCCTGATAGCCTGTCCCTTGCACAAGAATACGAACGGAATCACGCTCATGGCAGCACTGAGCCCCCCCAAGACGGCACACGCACCAGACACACCGAGCTGATTGAACATGGCTTTTGTGGCCAAGGGCAAGACGACCGCCAGGCAGGAGCGCGTCGCGGAGGCGGCAGCATTTGCCGAGGCAGCGTAGACCTCGTACGCGTCGGTAAGGTAGTTCAACAAGGTCATGAAGATGAGCTGGAAGCCCATGCCGAAGGGGAGGCCCGCGAGCATGGGCACCACAAAGGATATGCCCGGCCTTGTGGTGAAGCCCAGCCAGAAGAGGGATATGACGAACAGCGGGCCGCCGACGGTGGCGAGCGGCACACGGCGGTATTCCTCGCTGGCGGGCCACGCCGCGCCGCGGGAAGAGGCGCGAGCGACGTAGGCATCCCAGCACCAGAAGCAGACCATGCTCAGGAAGGCGCCTGCCCCGATCGGCAGGTAGCAGAGTCCCGTGATGCCGGGGGGCAGGGCGTAGTGGTAGCTGAAGATGATGGGGAAGGCCTGGAAGGACATGTAGAAGATGGCGTAGGCGAGGGCGAGGTAGGAGCATGTCGTGGCGACGATGGGCTCGAAGAAGAGCATGCGGAGGGGCCTGGTGAGCACCTTGCTGACAAGCTGGGGGAGGTCGATGGTTTCGAGGTCGCGGGGGGCGACGATGGTGACGGACTGGCTTTGCTGGCGGAGCCTCTTGGCGCGGCGGGCGAGCAGGACCTGGTGATGGGTCTCTGGGAGGAAGAGGAGCATTATGAAGGTGAGGGCGGCGTAGAGAAGGGCAATCCAGAAGGCCCAGCGCCAGCCGATGGTCGGGGCCACGAATCCTGATACTATTGGGCCGAAGATGGGACCGAAGACGGTTGTCTGGCACGGGGTCAGCTTCTGATGTGAGCCGTAGGACGGCGCACTTTGATTTCCTTTCTGAGGGGAAGGGGGCGGGCAAGGACGCACGACTAAGAAGGCGGAATATGCTTTGCCTCGCACGCGAGCGTCGCCGTATATATCTGCCAGTATACCGGCTACCACGGCTATGGGCGCGCTGGCAAAGATGCCGCTGCAGAGCCGAAACGCCAGCAACGACGACCATGACGGTGACAGGGCGGAAGCCATGGTGAAGATGGAAAAGGCGAGGAACGTCACGGTGGTGAGGTGCTTTCTGCCAAACTGTTCGCTAAGCGGCGCCCAGACGACGGGACCAAAGACATAGCCGAGGAGGAAGACGGAGATGGGGAGGACTTGCTGCTCCTGCGAGACGCTGCCGAATTCGCCGATGATCTGGGGGATGATCATGGAGGGGAGGGCCGAGCTCATGGTTGAATTAGTGACGAGCATACATGTCAGGGTGAGGATGTAGGTCTTTTTGAACTATGGACATGTTAGATTAGCATTGTTGATCCGGATGGATACGGGGGTCATTTACAAACGACCAGTGATGCGGATTCTCGGCGTCGTTGACGTCCCAACTGATGACAGTATAGTTCCGGTCGCCTCTGCCTGCCGGTCCAGGAGCGTCAAGGGGGTTCGGATCTTGGATTCCGCCATTGTGGACGCTTTGTCGTCGAAGCTCAACCTCTTCGGGCCCGCCTGTGCTGCCGGTTCCGGGGCTTCCCAGTTTGTTTCCTGCTGCGGTCAAGTAAGCATCCCATGATACTGTAGCCTCATACTTGTAACGGTACGGTGCCTGAGAGAGGAACAAGACATACCACTCGCCAGAATGGGGGTACTAGTCGGCATCTGATTAGAATTGCTTGCAGACATAATGCCCAAGGCAGGACGACTTGCAAGAGACGCTGTTATTGCCTCACAAGAGTACATAATAGAAATGTCTTCCTCACAGTCGGGGAGACGGATTGGGCTTCAACGACTGGGGTAATACAGGTTCATCGCTACGCATGTAGCCTGGAGCACCGGGACATTATACATAATTGTACCTGAGTTTCGTGCAATGAAACGTTTGCACCGTACCTACTTGGGATGTGAGATGTCTTGGGGGCAGGATCATCTCTCTGCTCGCATTTCTCGTCTCCATACGTGGTATCAAGTTCGCAACACACCTAGTGTTGGCATGATCTCCCTTACCGGGTGGCCGAGGTCGCATTTCGGCCATTTTGCTCCAGACAGAGTCCGCGGCCACTGCATCTTGGTCAAGTTCCGGTGCTGTGAATGGCTGGCTCGGCTCTTTGAAAGCTCTTTGGGCCTTCGCTGGCCTGCATGGTTCTCACAGGGTTAACTGAGGTTACCCAAATTTGTAAGACATGGGGCAGTGACAAAAATGCAGCCACCACATCTTGGTACCCCTTCACGGTTGGGGGTCTGTTCGACCTGTCTTTAATATTTCTCCGACGGTGCAGTTGGAACCAAACATTCCTAGCCTAGTGACATTTGGTTAGCCGAACTCGGATGTCCTCGTCATGACGCTCCCCAACGCTCGTGGACACACGAGTCTCACACGAGTCCCAAATCTCGATGTCAGAGTCAAGTTTTGGAAGCATCTTCGTTTGCGGAGGGGCTGACCGGAGCGCGAGTGGTTACACATGTGCATGTTTGGAAAAAACAGGGCGTGCCATTGTAATTTGGTTTTTTTTTCTTCTTCTTTCTGAAAATCTTCGCTTATACTTCGAGGTTGATTTGCTTCCCGAATCTGGCGTACAATTCGACTTTGAGTTGTTGCATATCCTCGCGCAACGAGCCGACCTTGTCTTCCAGCTCACTCGCCTCCTCCTCAATTTTCGTCGTAGCTGTCTCCAACATGTCCCGGGCTTGTTCTAGTGGGATATGAAAAAAAGCATCGCCGATTTTGTATCTGTGAAATCATTTCATCTATGAGCGCGTGAACGGGGGTGGTAAGGACGGACACGATGTAACGGTTGGCGTACTGAATTTTTTCATCTTCATCTGCTAGCTCCAATTCTGTCGCCAGGTCATCGAGTTCCTCTTTCTCTTTCTACACGAGGCCCAGTAGGTCAGTGTCTCGCCGCTGTCCACATGGGCACAAGGGTCGGGGTCGGGTCTCTCCGATGGTCCTCACATTCTTCAACTTGAGTTCTTCCTCCATGGCCACCTCTCTCTGATGCAGCCGGCTAAACTTGTTGATTTTATCCTGGTCCTCCCTGCGAACCTCGACTTCGTCGGCGGCCTGCTCGTCCTCCTTGGAGAGCTACGGATGTCGGTCAGTGGCACGTCAGTCTTATGAGAGCGGAGCCACAGTGGCGAGACTGGAACTGGGCCTTACCATTCGCCTCTGCATTATGGAAGCCATTGAAGACGGCACGAGCTGGCCGCGTAGAGCTTCTCGATTTCAACCAGATACCAGGCCGACAATGTTGACGCCTCTTGACGCTGTGTCGGAACAGGAGCTGTCATTTATCGAGAGCAACCTCGCCGGATCGCGTGGTGGAGCACTGTGTGTCTACGCGACCATGTTTGTAGCTCGCACTGTCCCGTCATCCCTGCCGATTGGCCGCCCCACGCTCTCGGAAGATCGCAGCCACGGGCCACCATCGCGCAGTCAGCAGTTGAGAAGCCGCTTTCTCGCAACACGCAACGCATTGGCGGCGACATCACTCAAGCCAAAAGTCCACGGCCATGGCTCTGGGTAAAAAGGCATATCCGAGGGCGACCGTCAAGAAGATCATCAAGGCACACTCGAACATGAATGTCAAGAAGAATGCAGATGTCACGGTGAGCAACGCGCGTCGAGACTGTTCGCCTGCGTTAGTTACTAAGAGAGTGTAGATATTCTTGAACTACGTCCTTTTCATGGAAACGTGCGCACAGCCCGACTGTTCCAACGTTGCATAAACTAACAGCGTTGCTAGACTTGTCAAAGAAGCAGCCATCTACGCCAAGCAGTCTGGCGAGCGCGGCTTGACTGCAAGAAGTGTAAACAAGGTGACGCGGGTACGTTGGCAGCTTGTTCAGTCCGAAATCATCGTCAACCCCTGCATGACTAACTGTGTTGCAGGACACGCTGGCCAAGTTTAAGGGCTGAGATGTTTGCAGCCGAGTTTTCTCTGATGACTTGCTTCGCTACTTGGACCTGCCGGGGCGTAGCAAAGCTGCAGAGAGCCATGCAAGCAAGCGAACGGGAGAAAAAGTAAATCGGCGCCAATGAAGTAGAAGCAGGGCACGCCTGGTCGCCGCAACTGACGCTGACATGCGACAAATGACGGACAGACAAGTATTGCGTGATTGGAGCGGTCTACGAGTCGTCTGCAAAGGTGGCCTGCGGCGTGGGCAGGCGGGCCGATTCATCAGCGCTGAGTGAATGGAGATGGGTTTGGAAGCGGACTCGACGGAGGCCAAGGATGAACAAGGGCACGAGACCAAAGTGTCATGGCAAACAAACGGCCCTTCCCGACTGTAGAACACGGAGCAGCCGTCAAGTTGTGAACACGAACGGATAACGGTGGAGAGGCCAATTGAATTGCGCCTGCACAACGTCGGCCTCTCAACAGATGCAGCTGAGAACTGGGCCGGGCGTTGGCCAGTGGTGCACAGTTCAACGCGTGATTCTTTCTCTCTGGTTCTAGAACCGAACATGTCACGGCTCACGACCCGGAGGAGCCAAGCAGCCTCGCACTGCTCAGGCCCAGGGGTTGGCGGTTGGCGGTTGGCGGTTGGCGTTTGTGGTCCCGCAGACTCGAGCTCAGGCTCCAAACGGCCCGCCAACCCTGACAGACCAACCAACCTCCACATGACACTCGTCCGTCGTCGTCGTCGTCGTCGTCGTCGTCTTTTCTTTGCCTGACCGTCATCCGCCATCCAAACACTTCTTGTTATCTATCCCCTGTAGCCTCTCAATCTCGCGCCTCCCCTGTTACTTGGCATCTCGTCCACGTTCAGACGTCCAGCTAAACGCTCCGCATCAACCGCAGTAAGATATCGACAGCTCAAGCATCGTCCTTGTCCACCACGCCCACGTGAGCTCCTTGCGACAACTCGCCGATCCCGAACCCATCTTCGCAGCGCGCCAAACCTTTCAGAAATGCCTGCACCCGCAACTCAATCAGCCCCCAAGGGATCCAAGAAGAAGACCACTGGTGCAGTTCGGCGTGCTGAATCGCCTGCTCCCAGCTTTGGGTCCGGTGCCGCGGCCGATTCGCAGGACGAGGTTTTCGAGAGTCCTTATATCAAGGAGCTGCACAAGTATGCGTCTCTCCGAAAGGGGGTGGTTTGCACACTGCAGTACTAACAAATTTTTTTATTCAGGAACATTCGCAACCTCAACAAAAAAATTGTGAGTGGCTTGTCCTCGGAACTATTCATCTTCATTCTGCTTAGCGTCCTGCCCTTCGTTGGGCTAAGCCTAAGCCATCTGCTTCAAAACTGACCCGCCGTCTCCCAGACCAATGCCTCAAAGACGGACTCTCTTCTGAGCCAGAGCCAGTACGCCGGCAAAACCCTTGACGAATTGGTCCACTCAAAGGTCATCAACCCGGATCAAAGGGCCCAGATTCTCAAAAAGCCTGATCTCCAGGCCCAGGTTGCCCGGGCCGAGGAGCAGCTCGCGCAGTACCAAAAGGTCCACGAACAATACCGCTCACGAGCCGCAAACGAAAAGGCCGAGTGGGAAAAGTCGCTGGAGAAGGCCAAGGCAGACGCTGTCAGCGAAGCCGAGGCGAGCTTCCAGAAATCCGTCAAGAGTAACCTTCTTGTCCTGTCTCAGTTCCTGCGCCTCGCCGCCTACCGTCGTGAGGAAGCTGCCGATGCCGATTCAGACGAAAGCCAGGCCATCGAGGGTGTTCTTTTGGCAGTATATGCCGGAGACGACTCTGCTGTTGCATCAATGTTAAAGCTCCTGGACGGCACCGAAGACAAGATTTTCAGTGTGCCAGGAGAGCAGTTGCAGACTACTTGTAATTATTCCCCTCAATAGCCGCCCCCTCCCTTGATTTTAAATCATGTTAATCTCTGACTTGACATAGACTCTGTCGTCAAGGCCCTTGCTCAAGAATACAAGGCTCCTGTATACAATGAGGGGCCAACCGAAGGAGAGGCTACCGCCGAGGTGGTCACTGACGACCCGACCGTGGCACGCGTTGCGGCCACTGAGATTGCAAGCACCGACATCCCTGCTTCACCTGAAGAGAAGAAGATGGAGGCGAGCAATGGGTATGCTGATGCCAGTATATCCGCTGATAGCGCCGATGCCGTGGCGGAGAGTCACTGGGACACCGAGGCCGGTCTTTCTGCCTCACAGGAGTGGATTGACGTGAAGATACCGCGAGACCCGTCCGAGACTGACACTGGTCTCACTGCTACGCCAGCTGCGTCTGCCAATACGCAGTCATGGGCAGACGAGCAACCTGAGCCTGCTAAGCTTGTGAGTAATGGCAAAATTTCGAAGCCAGACATTTGGTACGATAAAAGCAATAAAACATCTAACACGAGCTTATAGTCTGACAGCAATGATGGATTCCATCAGGTCCAACGTAACAAGGGTCGCCAGGAGCGCGAAGGAAATGGCAATTGGCGTGGTCGGGGTGGCCACCGTGGTGAACATCGCGGGCGTGCCGGTCACCGTGGTGAAGGCCGTGGGCGTGGTCGAGGACGTGGTGGGATGCAGTCTCGATCGCGTCGAAACGAAGAGTCCTAGGGTACATTCCTGGGATGCTTGATTCAAACCATGATGAGTATGCTTTCACGGCAGCTCTCACGGGGAACGAAATGTACATTATGTCATGGTGGCGTTCAGCAGGTTTTGGGCTGGTCTCAGGGGAACAGCACGGCGGACTTTGGGAACTGCATTGCATCGCATGGCACTGATCTTTCTGAGTGATTTGGCCTCTACAAGTTGTATTCTGGTGGAATGGTAGATCTGGCGTGGTGGGCGTTGAGCCTCGAATTGGTGACTTTGAGATGCGGAGGCAGGAAGGGAGGAGTTGGTTGGAAGGAAGGACGTGTATTGACAGGAGACATCAAATGCACACATGCGAGGGTGAAGGACGCGAACCAGTTTCATATTACTCCGTAACTTACATTACTATTTTGTTATGTGACCGCTGGGTGCGAAGTCGCCGCCAGGCGATGGATGGATTCCAAGTTTGAAGTTACGGGCCCAGTCTTTGTTGCATGTGGCCCGAGCGCTGATTGGTCTGGGCAGGGGTAGCCTCTGAGATGGCGACCAATGGCTGGCTGCAACGGTGTCCTCTTTTCTCTTTGACCCACCAGAGCTGCCAACTTGAGGTCGTCTCTAGATTTATTATTATTCATGATACAGAGGACACATCAACCTTCATCCGAGCCAAATCTCGACAGGCTTCGCAGAGTTGGCCAGCCCACTCCCTTTCGCTTCTTCTTTCTTGACCGAGACCCGGCCTTGCTCATCGTATCTGAAGAGTCGCCTTTTCTGTTCTTTATTCGCACGGGGCCTTTTTTCGTGTCTCTTCCAGCCCTCGACCACACCGCGCTGGTGCTCGTCTCAGTCACATCACCGCACACGTCTTAATGCTCCATTGAACGACTGCACTTCCCACAATCAACCGCCATGGCAAATGCGCGGCCATCACCTCTAGTGGTGCTTCTTGGAGCCGTCTTGTTTTTCTCGGCCAATGTCTTTGCTGTGGCCGCCGTCCTCGGTGTTGATCTTGGAACCCAGAACATCAAAGCCACCCTTGTGAGGCCGGGCAGACCCCTCGAGATTGTCCTGACCAAAGATGCCCGCCGGAAGGAGACCTCTGCCGTCGCATTTACGCCATCCAGTAGCGGCCCCAAGGCTGACCGGTCCCCTAAACGACTCTACGGTGCGGATGCGATGGCTGTCGCCGCTCGCTTCCCCGACGAAGTCTACCCGAACCTGAAGACGCTCCTCGGCCTTCCCATCGACGATGCCTCCGTGAAGGAATATGCAGCGCGTCACCCGGCCTTGCAGCTGCAGGCTCATAGCAGCCGAGGCACGGTTGCTTTCAAAAACAAGATGTACGGAGATGACTGGTTGGTCGAAGAAATATTGTCCATGGAACTCTCCAACGTCCAAAAAAACGCCGAGGCGGCAGCCGGTAATGGGCTCTCTGTGCAATCCGTCGTCATCACTGTTCCTCCTTTTTACACTGTCGAGGAGAAGCGTGCTGTTCAGCTAGCCGCCGAACTCGCCGGCCTCAAGGTCTTGAGCTTAATCAGCGACGGTTTGGCTGTTGGTTTGCACTACGCTACTAGCCGCCAGTTCCCCAACGTCAACGCTGGCGAGAAACCCGAATACCACATGGTCTTTGACATGGGTGCAGGCTCTACCAGCGCTTCCGTTCTGCGCTTCCAAAGCCGCACCGTCAAAGACGTCGGAAAATCCAACAAGACTGTCCAGGAGGTCCAGGTTCTTGGCGGCGGCTGGGACAAGGCTCTTGGTGGTGACTCACTCAACCACCTGATAGTGGATGACATGATCTCACAGTTTGTCGAGACCAAGGGAGCAAAGAGCATTCCTGTCACGGCTCAGGCTGTCCGATCTCACGGACGAACAATGGCCAAGCTGGCCAAAGAAGCTGAGCGGCAGCGACTCCTTCTCAGCGCCAATCAAGACGCTGCGACCAGCTTTGAGCAGCTCTTTGAAGGTGTCGACTTCAAGTACAAGACTACGCGCGCCGCTTTTGAGACCATGGCTGAGACTCACGCTGAGAGAATTGAAGCCGTCGTCAACGACGCCGTAAAGATGTCTGGTATTGAACCGAGCGACCTGACTTCCATCCTCTTACATGGAGGTGCTACTCACACTCCGTTTGTTCAGAAGGCTCTCGGAAAAATAGTCGGCTCCGCTGACAAGGTTCGTTCCAGTGTCAATTCTGATGAAGCTGCGGTGTTTGGTGCAGGATTCCGCGCCGCCGAGCTGAGTCCTAGCTTTCGAGTAAAGGAGATCAGAATCTCCGAGGGCTCCATGTACGCTGCCGGTCTGAAGCGTGCTAGCGGTGAGAAGCGACAGCGTGTGTGGACCGCGACCTCACCTTTGGGTGACACAAAGGAAATCACCTTTACCAACCACAATGACCTCGCACTTTCTTTCTACCAACAAGTTGGTGACGACGACAGAGACATTGCCTCCTTGTCGACCAAGAATCTGACTGCTACTGTGGCCGCCATCAAGGAGAAATACCCCTCGTGCGCGGAGTCGGAAATTGTGTTCAAGCTTGGCGTCAAGTTACGTGCCGAAAATGGGGAGATTGAAGTTGCCAGGGCAGCTGTGGAATGCGAAGCTGAAGTCACCGTCAAGGAACGTATTGTCGATGGCGTCAAAAATCTGTTTGGTCTCGGAAAGAAGGATCAGAAGCCTCTCAAGGACGATGACAAGACTGCCGATTCTAAAGGGTCTGAGAGCTCTGAGGAGGCCAAGTCGTCCAGCTCATCTTCCACGGTTTCCGGAGCTACCGAATCAGCTGCTCCAACCGAGGAAGTCAAGGAGGTCAAGAAGAAACAAATGGTTTCCATTCCTGTTGAAGTTGTTTTAGAGAAGGCGGGCGTTCCCGCACTGACCAAGTCGGAGCGGATCAAGATCAGGGATAGACTCAAAGCATTTGCAGCTTCTGACAAGGCTAGGCTCGAGCGCGAGGAGACGCGCAACCAGCTTGAAACCTACGCTTACGAGGCCCGGCAACTCCTGGAGGAAGAAGCCTTTATCGGGGCCTCGACAGAGAAGGAGCGCGCTGACTTGGCCAAGCAATCCAGCGTAATCGGCGAGTGGTTGTATGAAGATGGAGTCGACGCTACCACTGAAGTGTTCAAAGCCAAGCTGAAGACTCTTGAAGATATTGTCTTGCCTGTACAGTCCAGAATCGACGAGGCCGCACAGCGACCCAAGAGGATCGTTGCCCTAAAGGAGTCCATCAAGCGCATTAGTGAGTACTTGGACTCGGTGCACAAGCAAATCGCAGAGTATGAGGCGTGGGAGGCGACGGCTGATTCCGCCAGCACCAGCGAACCATCAACATCAACGACCTCGGCCCCGGCAGAGAGCCCGACGGGCGAGTTTGATGGCCTAGAGGACGACGACGCCAAGGACGCCGGCAAGGAAGCCAACAAGGACGGCAAGCGCGAGGAGCAGCCTGGCCCCAATCCACCTCTTTTTGAGAGAGAAGATCTCAAGGACTTGGAGACACTTGTCAAAACCACGAAAGATTGGCTCAGTGAAATGCAGCCTAAGCAAGAGAAACTGCCCCCTACTGCAAATCCTGTACTCCTTGTCAAGGACATCTCCGAGAAAATCCAGAAACTTGACAAAGTCAGCATGGATCTGGCTATGAAGGGAACCAAACGCTTTGGACCCAAGGCCAAGAAGGCGGCACATAAGCTTAAGAAGATGAAGTCAAAGAAGGGCGAAGGCGCAGAAGACTCCAAGGACCAGCGTATGACGGAAGAGCAACTCGAGGAATTGATGGAGAAAATCAAGGCCATGGAGAAGGAGAAACAAGCCGAGAAAACGGAGAAGGGCAAGGAGACGGACGAGAAGGCCGGGCATGACGAACTGTAGACGATGGACGGTATCTTGAGTCGCTACGGTTGAGATGTACATTTGTTTCCAAGACAAGAAAAAAAAGCTGAGAATCATTCGAATAGACCATGCAGGAATATATATGCTTTACTCCTATTAGGCTGCTGAACAGCAGGAGAAGCATGCGAACACAATCGTCTCGTTGCCGTTGGAAGCCCAGCCGATGGCATGACCAAGTGACACACATGGGAGAATACTCGTATTCTCGTCATACAAGGAGGGCAATGCAATGCCAATCTTGCGGACCGAGTCCAAGACGTCTCGAACACTCCAGTTGACTCTGTTTGGAAGGGCACTAACACGGCTCAACTGCGTGCGAATGGATGTTTCCTCGTCTGCTTGACACCAGTAACAAGTGCTCGCTGACTACGAAGCGAATCGAAAAGCAATCGATGGGTCCTCCCCGTTGCAGGCCGACAGAGACAGCAGGAGCACCCGGGCCATGCATGGTTGAACGTAAACAAGAGAGAGCAAGCGATAATTGTTTCCAAGGAGACGGCGGGACGGTCGGCGCAAACGGCAGGAGCAAAAGGATCACGCACAGCTGGTGGCAGGTGCCAAGTGAGCGTATAAATAAGTCGGCAGACATTTCCGCCCACCCTCGTCAGTCCTTCACTTTTCCCATTCTTTCTACTTCTTTTTCTTGCTCGCCCGGCATAGTTACACGCTGTCTTTTGGTACATTTTGGGGCCCGTTAAACCGGAAAATGCGGACGCATCTTGTTCTCTCGGCTGCATTTGTCGCCGCGTCTCTTGGTGCCGCGGTGCCTTTGAAGAACAACGGGTCAGGCCACTTCTCGTTGATTGCCAAGGCTAGGCCTCGGGGGAGCCGAGACTTTCTGAGGGACTGGAAAGCCGCCCACCGTCGTTGGGGGAAGAAGCACCTTTTGCCGGCGTCCAAGGCGACTTTGGACGGAGGTTGGTTCAGCCCAGCCCTGCAGCATCGTTGGTGTGTGAGCATGGCTAAACTCGTGGTAGAGGCAAGTGTCACGGCCGAGCCTTTGCTTCGTGACCAAGCCTATGTCATGGACGTTGAGTTTGGAACCCCGGCTCAGAAGCTGAAGATGATGTTCGACACTGGATCCTCAGACCTGTAAGATGCGTCTCGACTCGAACAGGGCAGACCGTCCCGCCTCGTTTTATGGCTAACCGTCACAGCTGGGTCAAGTCTACAGATACAATATACTCGACCCACAAGGAAGGACCCCGGCCGCCTCAATACGCGCCAGGCAATTCCAGCACGTCCACCCTCGTTGACAAGGCCAAGTGGAGTATTCAATACTGTGAGTGATTGCATTGATGTGCAGGCCACGGCGTAGCTGACACTGGGCGTACAGTGGACAATTCTGCGGCGAGTGGCATCGTATATCGTGACACGCTCAGGCTGGGCGACTTCGAAATACGGAATGTCCCCGTTGAATCAGCCCTGACGATGAGCCCCGAGCTCGAAGAGGAAACCAGCGTCAGCGGCATCATGGGACTGGCAAAGCAGCTACCCAACAACATTTCGCCTCCCACTGCGTCATTTCTCTCCCTGCTCCGGTCTCAGCTCAAGGCTCCCGTGTTTACAGTCGACCTGCGCCGAAACGCAACCAGCCGCTTTGACTTTGGGTATATCAACGAGTCCATGGCCACAGAAAACATCACATGGCTAGATTCCAATCCACTCAGCGACCACTGGGAGGTTGAACTAGATCGCACTGCCTGGCTGGGCAAAAGCTTCACGTGGGTGTACCACAAGTTTCAGGCCACCGTCGACACCGGCACGTCCCTCTTGTTCTTGCCGGAGCCCCTGGCCAGAAGATACTGGGCAGCTGTCCCCAGTGCTAAGAAAGACGAGTTATTTGACGCATACGCGTTCTCCTGCAAGTATTCGGAAAAGCTCCCGGATCTCCTATTCAAACTTCCAAAAAGTGAGCATCTTATTCGTATACCAGGCAGATATCTCAACTATGGCCCGCTCGAATCAGAGCCCTCTATTTGCTGGGGCGGCATGCAAAGCGACCTTGACCTGAGTGCGACGATTCTGGGTGATGTGATGCTCAAGGCATTATTTGTCGCCTTTGACGTTGACAAGAACAGGGTCGGCTTTGCCAATAAGGTCCTTCACGATGTGTTGTAGCTAAGGCATACACACGTGCACGAGCACGTTGTGCGCTGTTGCAAACAGCTTTGCCTGCGCAGCTTTTGTCCTGTCTTTTTTTTTTCGTCTTGTCCGTCTTGCTGTCTCTTTTCTTTTTTTTCTCTGCCCTTTCTTGGAATTGGCGGGCTATATCGGATAGGTCCTAGAACTGGAAGCAGTCAATAGCATAATATACCTATTCCTGTTATTATCAAGCAAATGTTATCAATGTCTCGCATCGCGATGTATTTATTGTGGGCCGCCGTACCATGGCCAGACACGTGGCGTAGAAAAGTTAGTCCTTTACCTGCCAATACAAGCAGTGACTTCCCAAGACTACTCAAGTATGAATCTTGTACTAGGTAGGACATGGACACGGCAGGCATGCGAAACGAGCTCATGGTGACACTTGTCGTCACGGCATGCCACACAGGTGGGCGATACGGGGGGCGCGCATGGCTCGTCCAAATCACGAAAAGCACATGATGGGTAGCGACGAGGGAAACGGACATTGAAGCATAGCCTTTATGCTCTTGGTAATATTACAAGGTCGCACTTCTCTGGCTCAGCCCCTCGTTGACCAGGCTGAGAAGCATCTAGAATTACCGCCCCTTTCGCGCCGCTCTGGCAGGGCCCTCGCCATGTTTCCCATTCTCTTCCCGTCACCTCACTGGGCCTTTCCCAATGGTCCGTCCCAACGTCTCCGCGTCACACCAAGAACACGAAGGAATTTTTTTTTAACAAAAAAAAAAAACAAGCATCCCCAGCTACATATTAAAAAAAGACTTGCAATGGCCATGGTTGTGCACTTGATCAGGCCTGCCAACTGGGGTGGGCATACTGGTAAAAGTAACGGATATCTCGAGAGGAAGTTGATTTTATAAAAAGGGGAAAAAAACAAAGACAACAAGCACAATGAATCAGTCATCTGTACTTGCCAGATAGTTCAAGTTGCACGGGAACAGTCCGTTTCCGTCAAAGCCGTTTAAACGCCAGCGATAATTTCGTCCAGAAACAAGTGACGAAATCAAGAAAAAAAAATCATCATGGAGCAGCAGTATAATGATTGGGCACCCGTGGTGTCCGTACCCATGCATAAAAAGAAGCATTCGAAGTGTGTGGTCCTCTGCATGATGCCCGCCAAGATGAGGCCGGGCCTGCATGCGGCTTGTTGAAGATGAGCCCCATGACTTAGTCACACAGCAGAATCATGAGACTGGATTCGTCTGTGGCTGGCCGCTTCTTCTTGGGTGTACCGTGCCTGGAAACCAAGCAGCCGATCCGCGCCCCCTGACCAACAGCTAAATAGCCGGGCAAGAACGAGTCCCAGAGAACAGAGACCGAGGCTGTGTTGTCTTACTGCTCGGCATCACCGTCTGTCGTCGGGGCCAAAAGAAAAAGGGAGCAAGTCAGCGAAGGGGGTCATGCAGATGGGCCCGAGCCACGAGACGATAATCACCTTCACTGGCCCCCGGGGTTGGAGGCATGTTGCCAGAACTGGGTGCTTGCTTGGGAGCCCGAGCTGTGCCCGGCCGCGATTTGTTTTCATCCCGCGAGGGTGCAGATGTGGGAGCGATGTTTGAAGATTGTTGAGATGGCCGCGCGGGCTTGGCCCCCTGATTGCGATTGAGACGGTCCTCCATTTCGCGGATACGGGCTTCGAGGTCGGCAAGCTCCTGGTTATTCTTGCCCACGGTTTCGCGTCTGAGGACCAAAGGGTGTCAGGGGGGGACGCGTCTGGACAAGGGAGCCAAGTAGCGGACGTGAGGATGACAAACCTTTGAGAAACTTGCTGATCGAGGTCAGAAACGGAATTGTCGATGCGAAAGATGTCCATGAGCTCCTGGGAGAAAGAACGTGCCACAGTCCTAAAGCCCCGGATGGAGAGTTAGCTTCCGTGCATGTGAGCCCGGGAGGGAGGGAATAGATAGGAGAGCTCGCGTCGTTGCACGTCCCCCCCGTCAGGGTGCAATCATGCCAATTAGGAGTGTAGAGATAGACGTACGATAGGGGTCGGCGACCGTTGGGGACCCAGTCGCGATCGAGCTCAGCGTCAGTCATTGTGAAGATGGAGTGGTGCCACAGCTGGTGCTGATAATACTGGAGAGAAGGTCGAGTCGAGGCGGGCCGGTGCGAGTCCGAGGCGGTTGAAACGATGAGCGGTCAACGGTCTTGGTAGCGGTGGCGGTAGTGATAAAGAAGCAGGAAAAAAAAAAAAAAGAGGCGGCAACGCTGCGGTATAACGGTGTACAGCGGAAAATGGGGGAATTGGAAATGGGAAATTGGAGACAAACAGGCGAGCGAGCAAGAGGCGAAGGTGTTGTAAGATTTGGCGAGACGGAAGCCGGAAAGAAGAAGGAGTGAAGAAAGGGAACACGAGGCAGGAGATATAGGAAGACAGGGGACTGGCACTGGGACTCGGGGACCTCTGAGTCCAAGTAGGCACTCCGTAAGTACTTCGATATAAGTACCTACCTACCTCTTAAACTTGTCTAGGTACTTATACTTGAGTACCTAGGTACTTGGTCTAAGTACCTAACTTAAGCAGGTATTCCATCCACCACCTGCTGCAGCCCCGTCATGCCACGGCTTGGAAGCGGCTGACATTGACACTTACTGATTGACAAACCCTATAATGTCAGGGCAAACGCCTTCAGGGGCCTCCCTTTCCAGGGCAAGCAGCGAAGCGCAGCGCAGGCGCGCGCGCGTAGACTCAAGGTTGTCACGGAGTGCTCCGCATGTGCTCCGTAATAACTCAAGAGCACAGGAACGCTGAGCGGTGCACCTCCCCTCGCACTGTGCGCGCGCGTCGGACCGTGTGCGCGCGCGTAAAATAGGGGCAGCAACCTGCACTGTACGGGGTCCTCCGTACAAGCAGCACAATGCCTGCGCCCCCTGCCCCCCTGCCCCCATGCCCTATGCCGTGGGCCACGGCCCCTATCGCCAAGCCCACCCAGCCGGGGAATAAACTTCAGCACGCCGGCTACAAGCAGCCAATTATCATGAGCTGCCCACCACTTCCCTCTGTCGTCATTCGCGCACCACCGCTCTTCGCCTCAGGAACCGCCTGACCGCCGCCCGACCGCCCGCCAACCGCCCGATCCCCCTCCCCTCCCGCTTCACATTGAACGCTGCAGGAACATCAACCATCAGCCATCAGCCATCAACCGTCAACCGTCAACCGTCAACCGTCAACCCCGCGCCAGTGCTACCCTGCCTGTTACATAATACCCGACCGCGCCCGCTCTCTCCCCCCAAACTCCCAGACGACATTTGAACACCCAATAAATAGCTACTTAATACCTTTCAATGTTCCAACCAGACTCTTCCTCACGCTGCACTGAATTGCTATTTGCCCACCAAGTCCCAACAGGGGCCAACACTCGACAAATCCGGCAAGACAGCCTCGAAAACCTCCCCTCCCCCTTTTCCCCTCTTCTCCCCCCGTATATCACACAATACAGAACTAACAAGTAACGAGCCTTGTCCTTGCTTGTCGCCTTGTCACCGGGTCACCACGGTCTACACACGCAAGAGCTTTGCATAAACATACCGCTCGATAAACTATGTTCGCCTTGCTCTGCTCGCACAATAGGGGAAAAGAGGCCAGCGTCACTGGCACACACCCAAGTATACAAGTAAATAAATGAGTGGGCATACTTCAACTTCATAATGCCTTCCCAACCATTTTGGGGGGCGGATATATCGCAGTGTTTTCCAGGAAAATGCCCCCATGGGCTGGGGGGGGGCTGTACCCTTGATCCAAACTATGCAAGCCGAAAAGCCACGCAATGATGCCCATCAGTCACCATCCTTTGCTTGCCGACCCGAGTGGTTACCGTTAATATCCCAAGTTCCAACCATCGTCTGATGCCCTGCCAACCTGGCCAGCCAGACCCATGTATTCCAGAATCTTTTTCGCCAGAAATCTTTGTAAACCCATTGATGCGCCTCTATCCATGAATAAGGTGAAAGACCCAAGGTGACGGAACGATATACAACCTTTTCGCTTTTTGCCTTTCCAAAAAAAAAAGGCTTTCATTCATAAGCCACCGGGGAAAAAAAGGAGGAAAAAATGCACAAGGACCCGATCGACACGTATGGTTGTGGTTGGTTTCCGGCTCGAGTGGCCAATGGGCAGACCTGAGACACCACAGCACTCAAAAGCCATCCGCAGACTTGGTCAATGGGCCCCGTTCGTCGTCGTTCGTGGCGTCAATGCACTAGGCTGCCAATGTCCGCTTCGCAAGCCCCCGGGTCGTCAGACTGTCGTTGAGTGCCTATCGCGGACTGGCCACTTGAAATTTTGTCCGTCGCAATCACCCTGCGCCTCGGTCCAATTCTTGATTCTCTCCACGTTCCACCAACTCATATATCGCTTGGAGTCGTCGTCGCCCTTCTTGACAGGTTTGCCGTGCTTGATTTTGAAGGAAATTCCGCAAATGCTGTTTTGGTAGCGGAACTGGAAGCACCTGGCCATGCTCAAGCATGCCTTCTGGCAGTCGTCAAAACTCTTGTGGGCTTCAGCCTCCAACTCGGATAGATTTTTAGTCTTGGCCAGGTCCAGTTCCCAGTCTTCGTACTTGGCCTGCGTCTTGTTCAAGTAGAAGACATCCTCGCTCAGATTGTCCCAGTCTGCTCGTGCCTCCACCAGCTCCGGGCTGACAAACTCGTGATACAGGTCCTTGATTCGCAGCATCTTGCTGAACTTGCGCCCTTTCTCGAATGCGTACAAGTCGGAGATCTCCTCCGCAACGACGTGGTGCATGGTGACAATGGGCTGGCACCACTCGTCTTCGGCGTACGGGACGGTGTGTGGCTTTTCCCCGTTGATGACTGGCCACTGCTACGCGTTAGCATTGATTGTACGATTCAAGCAAGCCAGAAAAGTCGTCAGACTCGGCCTTGGGCGCTCACGGCATTGACGACCGGAATACCAGTCTCCGTCTTCAAGGCTTTGGCCCACATGTAGTCGCCACAGCAGGTTTCCTGGGCCGCCTCGTCGTATTTATTCGCAACGCCGGTCCTGCCGGCAAACATTGATCGCATGGCCCTCCTGGAGACCAGATAGCCGCTTCCGCCATGTCCAAATGGGAAGCCCCCTAGATAGGCGACGCTGCCGATGTAATGCGCCTTGTTAGGATCCATCTGGTCTAGCCACTCCATCAGCGTGGGGAAGACGACGTAGGTGTCGGCGTCAACAAAGAGATACCAGTCATAGTCGGGCCGCATTTCGTATGCCTTTTCCGCCATGTGAATGTTCTTATACTTGTCCAGGTCCCATCCCTGCTGAGCGACATCGTGGTTCTTGTTGCACTGCTCCTGGTCGACGGGGCATTTCTTCTGTCGGCGGTAGAGGTCGAAGTCTCGGTTCTTTTCCTTGACTTGGTCAAGCACGCTGTCGAGACTGTCATGGATGGTGTAGCCCGCAATCTTTTGGGTCATGTCGCTGAAGAAAAGAAAGTCGGATACGCATTTTAGGTTGGTCATCAGCTGGGTGGGAATTTTGGAATAGGATTCAGACGCGCCAGTCTTCATGACGAGCAAAACACTGGAAGTATTGGGGAACAGCGCACATTCGTCACCAAGCCCAGAAGGTTGGGAGACCTGCCCGATGTGTGTATCTCCAGCGTCAGCCCTGTCGTCCGTGGTCTCGCCATCAGATCCGCCGTCGTTGCCGAACTTGGGCAGCTTTCCTCGCAGGCCGTACATGTCGCAATGGCCATCGTCGCAGAACTGGTCCAGCTGTTTCGAGAGCATCGTTACTGACAACAAGGCAAACAAGACCATCACTAAGATGACGGCCCTTCTCGAGCAGAGTCTTGTGGATGTCATTCTGCCGAGGATTGGTGACGAAGGCCAAGATTGCTTACCCCAAAGACCCAACATGATATAAAGAACCGAGAGAGAAAGATTACTCAGGACAGTCCGAGTTCAAGGTAAAAGAGACATTAAGCAGACAAGAGGAGAGGGGAGAAGGTGAGCTTTACCCCGACTTGGATAGCCTCAACTTCTTCTACGCGGCAAAGCATAGACGAGAGGGACGAGCGGGCAGGGCTATCACTCCCTGGCCACGGGAGGAAAGCTTGGAGAGGGGAGAAACGAAGGATGCATGTGAGGCATAGAAAAAGAGGCAAACGGGCTGGGCCGCAGCACGGACACATGACAACTTTAAGAAACGCTACTCGAGGGCGCAGTGAAAACCAGTCGACGCCATTTGAAGCAAGAAGGACTTGTGCCAGCCGACGGACGAGGCGGTGCCGTGTCCAAGGTAAGTAAAGAACAGGTACTAGGTAGTTTAAGTAGTAGTACGAAGCAGCAGAGACGAGATTTTGTACTTCTGTGCTCGACATTCGGTACTCTGTACGCTGTACGCTGTACTCTGTACTCCATCTGCACTCGGAATTGTACGACACCACACCACCGAGATGGTGCGAGAGATACAAAACATGCAATGCGCAAGGTGTAGCGTCGGGCACTTTGGTATGACACACGTACCTGCCTACTTGGGGCAGGTACTTGGTCACTGCTACTAGGTTCCCGGGAAGAAGGTGTTTGTAGTACGGAGTACTAGTATGTAGTACTTGGTACGTACGCACCACAGACCCGCTTCACGAAACATGTTGAACTCTCTTTTTTTCTTCTGTCTCTCTCTTTGGAAGCTTTTTTTGGCCGGGCCTCAGGAGCCCAGTAAGCAGAAGAGGACGGGGGACGGGGGACGGGGGAGATGGTATGACGATCAGGTTTACGGAGAACCAGGCCGGGGTTTCTCTCGCTGGTCGCTGGTGCGTGGCTTGCGAATGAGGTTGTCAGCGTGGGTCTCTTTGGTCCGTCCCATTGTCTCGGTGGTGGATTAGCACGAGGCTTTTGCCTCTTGTCCTAGCTCCGAATGGAATGGGCTGGCGAACGCAGTGAGTCGTTCTGGAGATGTAGTGGAATAAGCATGATGTCGAGACTTTGCAACCGGCCGATTTTTTCAGACTGTTTTTTCGAAGCAAGCGGAACGCTCAGGAAAAGTAAAAAATAATAATAATTAAATAATTAAATAAACCCCTTCATGGGCATCAGGACGACCCAGGGCTTCCTTGTTCAGTGTCGCAAACGACGGAGTCCAAATACAAATCCAAAATTTATTACGAATATAACCAGGACGAGGGCTACACCCTGCACCGGACATACATTCGGAGTACGGATATACGGCAATGTGTGACGGGGATTGCAGGAACGACGTCGTCATCCATGATTCCATGGTCTGGTCGCTCGGTCTGGGGGCTGGAACCGGGGGGGCCTGTACTCCGTAGGCCTCACAAACAAGAATAGATACCTGGTACGGAGTACCTTGGTAGTACCTTCCTTGTTTGGGACGTAGCTGGACAAGCTGGCCCATGTCCAGCACAAGCATGCGCGTCAGTTTGCAATCGGTAGTTACCCAAGTACGGAAGTACCTAGCTACTTACTTAAGTACCTTAAGTACGTACTTACCTGGGCTGTGATGCACAAAACCAGGGTCAACCTTTACTCTTCGGATGCATGTCAGAGGTAGAATGTACATAGTTGTACGGAAAGAGGGAATAGAGAAATCTCCCCTCTTCACCTTTTCTCCTTAGGTTTATACTGGATACTAGTACCGCTTACACGCAGTTGCCTGTAAGACCAGTCCTTAACAATTAGAGATTTAAGAGGGAAAGATGGAGGTTTTATGTGAATTACTCCGTATAGTGGCTCTACTTTCAATATGCCTGTGGCGCACACTTCATGTAAGCCTGGCGCCTACTCCGTATTTTGTGCTGAATAGTGCGTCAAATCTGCGCCAAAAGATTGACCCCGATTTTCTGAATCACACAGCCTTGGGTACTCCGTACGTGTTGTGCTTGCTGTCCTGCGCCTCCCCTTGCTCCCCAGGTACGGAGTGGCCAGTCGAGTGGTAGTGGGGCGTTGGTACTCATATGATGTGGCACATCACGTGATACCGTCAGTCAATGTGTCTCCAGCCGACAGCTTAGTGCGGCTGCTTCTTGCGCCAACCGGGTCTTGGCGGGGAAGGAAGGGAAAAAAAAAAGGGCCCCTAGACAACGACGTCGAGTCTCGTTCACGAGACCATCAAACATCTTTTGGTCAACAAACTGCCACTGCATCCCTTGGCCTTGGCCCAGTTCGGCCTGCTTCCTCCTCCTTCCCGCCTGATCGATGCTTGACGCCCCCCTTCGCCAGCTTCCAACGATACGGCCATGGTCCGCAACATTGTTCTGCTAGGCGGCAATTCGCATCCCCATCTGACGGAGAATGTCTGCAACATCCTCGGCATTCCTTCGTGCGATCGTATTCTGAGCAAGTTCTCTGGCGGTGAAAGTCGCTGCGAAATCAAAGACTCAGTCCGTGGCAAGGATGTCTACATCATCCAGTCAGGCTCGGGTCATGTCAACGACAACCTCATCGACCTCTGCATCATGATCTCTGCCTGCAAGACCGGATCCGCAAAACGCGTTACCGCAGTTGTCCCTCTCTTTCCCTACTCGAGACAGCCCGATTGGCCCTACAACAAAGCTGGGGCGCCATTGTCCAAGTCCTCCGAGACATCCAGAAAAGACTACACCTTTGAGAGTGTGCCGGCCACACCTCGCCCGGGTGGCCCTCGCAGCCATGGCTTGAACGGTGCCTTCAGCCTGTCCGAAAAACTTCAAAAGTCTACCATTGCAGAGGCCAATGGCACGGATTACCTCCCTAAGAGGTCGGATACCGTTTCCAGTATTGGCTCCAACGGTCGCGGACATGCAGCCGAGAATTCCGTCGCATCTCACCGAAGCTTCACCACCCACGACTACGAAAACCCAAACAGTGTCGCTGCCACATTCCGGGCCAAGCCCGGCTACAAGCAGTGGGTGGCACAGGCCGGCACCCTAGTTGCCGACCTGCTCACCTGCGCAGGCGCTGACCACATCATCACCATGGACCTGCACGATCCCCAATATCAGGGCTTCTTCGACATTCCTGTCGACAACCTCTACGGCAAGCCGCTCATTCAGAATTACATCCAGAAGCACATCCCCGGCTATAGGGAAGCCGTGATTGTCTCTCCGGACGCTGGTGGAGCAAAGCGAGCTACCGCCATCGCTGACAGTCTCAAGATGGACTTTGCGCTTATTCACAAGGTAATATGATTTCTGAGCTAATTCTCCTTCGTTCACTACTCACCCTTGTCAGGAACGCCGCCCCATCAACTTTACTGAACAGCGAAACGCCACCATGATGCTTGTTGGCGATATTGCGAACCGCGTCTGCATCTTGGTGGACGACTTGGGCGACACCGCCAACACCATCACGCGAGCTGCAAAGCTATTAAAAAAGGAAGGGGCCACCAAGGTTTATGCTTTGCTCACTCACGGTGTCTTCAGTGGTGACGCAATTCCTCGCCTCAATGCATCTGCCATTGACAAGATCATTGTGACCAATTCGGTCCCCCAGGACGAGCATCGTCGCCTATGTCCGAAGCTGGAGGTGTTGGACGTTTCACCCATCTTTGCTGAAGCCATTCGCCGAGTTCATCATGGTGAATCCATAAGTAGGCTCTTTCAGTACGACTGATGGTCGTCATTGGGAATTGCGCATTGCCGTCGATGCTGTCATGGTTCGTTCCGATTTTGAGAAGAACCTCTCTTATTGACAGGCGCACGCAAGGATCTCCAATTCCTTGGTTTTCTTTGACTGTCCTTCCTGCAGCTTTACGGAATCTGACCAAAGCTGTGCGCAATACCCGCGAGTGCGCTTCCATGCCACAGCCGCTCGGAAACGAAAGATTCGTCGGAACCCCAGAGTTCACGGCGGTTTACATTCATATTCTTGGTGCCTTCCACTTTATTCTGAACTCATTTTGAGCACTCGTTCGAGGCTCCGACTGGCATGCTCCGCCGCCCGGACGGAGAGAGGAGGTTAGGCTCGCGGTAGAAGACTATATCATGAGTTGAGTTGAATCGAGTATGATGCGGCGGCAGGCTTATTTTAACCTCTTAAAAAAGCTGGCAGCTTAAATCTGTGTTGCTCGTCTTTTGCTCCATTTCATTTTATGGAAGTTGCTGCGGTCATATCAAACCCAAGAATCAGCACGGGAGCATCTGTGCCTTGGACCTCTTTCCTGTCAGATCAGAAACAAGACTGTCAGTTCTTCATCAAGAACTCATCTTGATCTCTTTCCCTTTGTCTCCTTTTTTGGCCTTCTTTTTCCTTTTTGTTTTCAACCATCAGTCTATATAGAAGTAAATGGATTGATGAGCCGTAGACCTCGGATACTCGAGATGGGCCCTCACGCCGGCCTTTTGTGTATTACGATCCAACAAAGAGAACCAGGGCGTGGTAGATATGGTCGCACGGCATGCGAATGCTGAGCGGCCGTTCAATGTATTATGAGAAATAGACTTTGAACTTTGACGATGTAACATTTCTGTTTGTTTCCAAATGTGTATGTATATATGTGAGAAGAGTCTTCAGAAACACACACCCCCTTTCGGAAGGCTGATATTTGCTAGTTCACTTGTAGACGCGAGAATTCGAAATTGTCGGGACCAAGCAAACGTCTCGATCTTGAGGTGTGGCGCCGATTGCTGATTCAGGGGTACCGTACCGTCCAGGCTAAGCCGCGCGGGAATTCTTATGGCCCTTGACTTTCCACCGATATATAAGAAGCTCGTCAGAAAATCAACTACTTAGGGGCCGATTATGACATGGTGCTCAATATTTGATCCTAGACCCAAAGAAAGGTACTGATACGGGAAAAGGTCTCTTGTACAGACATAGGGTTTGACTGGTACGAAGTTGGTTTTGAAGTTTCGAATGGCACATGATGCAATGTTCTGTGCGCTTACAAAATGACGGAGTGCAAACCGCATCGCAACGAGTGGGAAGCTAATGTGGCTTCGTTATCAAGAGCACAGTCGTGGTGTTGCAGACTTGAAAAAGCATGCAGGTGTTGAGATTGGAACCTCGTGAGTCGCAGCTGTTAATAAGCACGCATTGTGCTCCATCGCAAGCTGAGACTGGATGTGTCTGACAAATTCGTGCATGATGGCCTGGCTTTCTCCGAGTATGCGTGCGCTCTTTGAAGTCTTTAAAACTGATGAATGAATTGCTGAGAAGCACATCGATCGGATTTGACACGTAAAAGGGAAGTCAATGCGGGAACCGGGCCATGTGGGCTGTCAGGCAGGGTCTTTAGTTGTAGCTGGGCTATAGTTGAAGGCGTGTCTCGCCGACTCGGTAAACGGCTTTGCTTCTTTTTGAATCCGAATCGAACACGGGCGTGTCCGAGAAGAATGAAGTAGTATTTTTTTACTACAACAGCGGCTTGAAAGTCGAATGCATTTTTGCGACCATGACACATTCTGTGTTTTGACTCTGGTGTTGCTTGCCAAGGGACGACGAGCTATTGTCGTCGAGTCGAGTGCTCTAGCAGCTCTTGCGAGGAGCGAGGCTCCGAACAATAATAGCCTGTCCCATGGATTGGACCGTCCAGATCGTCCTTTGTTGTGGCTCTCTTCGCGACATCAGGCGACCAACTTCCGTGCACTGCAGGCTGCCAGGGACTGGAAACGCCAGTAAGGTCCGGCTTCAACCTCGGACGTTGTTGACCCAAATCAATCGTGGCGTCACCCTGTCAGTTTCGATAACGCCATCCGTGAGGTCTCGGAGACTAGGGTTTGTCTGACACACGTTCGCTGCGCTGGGCCACTTGCGTCATCTGCTGAAACATCCCGGAGCCCTTGTCCACGGCTGAGCTGCGCCTTGCGAAATTCCCGCGGTGAAGCTTTCAACCTCTCTCCCGCGACAATGTCATGAACCCCGCTGCGCCAAGGGACAGGGCCGTCTCCAGGCCCATGACATATTCGGTACTCTCAACTGCCACAATCCCTGAATAGCCTTGATATGTCTAGGCAACTGGTTCCATAATCTTCACATAACACAGGTCCTCGCTACAACTTTGGCCAGTAAACGAGCACACCAAGGACCTATGCCGGCCATGCTTCCAAGAGCACCACGTGTGATTCTCTGTCCGACTGAAGGTGGTGGGGGGCGCACGTTGGACAAGCGGTTGGGGTACAGCGTTTCGCCGATGAGCCCTGTCCTCCGTGTCAACCGTGAACTCAGTACCACGCCGTAGTTCTGTGCAAGTCTTGAGAAGGCCTTATCGCTTCGTTTTCGTCAGAAATCCAAAATGAACAGCGAGCTCTCTATGCTTTGCAATCGCGGAGAAGCGGCCGAACAGTTGCCTGTCACGCTTGTGCAAGGCACTTGGAAAACGAAGTCGCCTGGCTGAGATTTCCTGTTTTTGGGTCTTGCTCAATATGGCATCTGGAGGTCGCTGCCGTCGCCTCAACAGCCCAGGCATCGAAAACGGAGGCGAGTAGTTACGGGGAAGCTTCGCGTGGTCGACGGTATCCAACGAGGGACAAGGCTACGTCCAACTAGACGCGCAAATCCTGAGAGCGAGGTGGATGCAGTTTTGTCCGGAAGAGCCTTTCTGGGCTCGCAGGACCGTCAGGTGAAGTCTCTTCGTCTCAACGCACTCGATGTCAGGGCCTTTCCGCATGCAGTGAGTGACCACGCACGGGGCGCACGTGATCACGCGTCCCAAACCCGGCCATGGAGGGGTGCATGCAGTGTCAACTGGATTCTTCATGTGCCGGCACTCGGACGCGTAGCCCCCGCCCTCCAGTCGCCCTCCAATCCCGATCGCGCGCCCACCACCTGGTTGGGGGAGCCTTGTTATGGATGGGAAGCCACACCACCACGACTCGAGAGCTGCCTAAGTCGCATCGAATAGCAGTCCTGGTCATGGACATGGCGCGTGGCTCGCGCCGAGCTCGCCATGTAGCTGCCAACGCCAACGCCAACGCCGACGCCAACGCCAACGCCGACGCCAACGCCAACGCCAACGCTAATGCTTCACCCGACGTCGACGACAGACGGCGCCATGAACCACGACCACAACCGCGCGACTCGATCCATGCCGACGCCGCACAGACACTCCAACTACCCTACGATTCAAACACCGACGTGACGAGGAGAGGACACGTCGCGCCGCCGGTGGTCAGGAGGCACCAGGTTACGCCGAATCATCTGCATCGGACACCGGAGCAGCTTGGGAGCCAGCGGAACCAAGAAGGCTTGCAGCCGGGCGTGGCGGGACCGCCGCCGCATCCCTTTCGGCTGCACAGGAGTGAGTTTGATCCTTTCCCCGACGTCTTGTTGTTCGGCATGCCGGGTGCTTCTGGGTTCGAGAGAGGATCGGTTCTGTAAATCACGGGCGATGTGGCCAGACTTTACTCTGTACCCGGCTGTTTGAATACAGCCATTATGGGGCTCGTCTTCTTCGCACCTGGTGAGCTCGGAGGTTTCAACCAGTCCTGGTTTTACGGCCAAGGTCGGTCTACGGACTCGTTTGGCAATCGCCCTGTTTGGGAACGTTGATGCCATTGATGTTTACCTGCAAGAGCATCTCTCCATCGCTCATCACCGCAGCTAGACCAGGTGCGGAGATTCGATCAAATCCCCTTTCAGACCCCCTTCAGGAAAAAAATTCAACAAAATTAAAGATTCCCCATCTGTCCGCAAGGGAAGGACATCTCGGGGCTTGGACCACTTCCCCCCTCTCGAGGCTACAGGCTTTTCTAACACTTCAACAGCAGCGCAATACACCGCCGCACTGCTCAGTATGCCCTACGACTCAGATGAATCCGGCTCCGAGCCAGACCTAAGCATCCTGGCTCTAGCCCGGGGCCGCCACCCCATGACAGACCAAATACGCCCCATGAACAACAACATGGCGTACGATGACGAAGTCCTGTCGCGGGAGCAATATGAAGCCGAAGACACCAGCCTCGAAGAACAGGCAAACGAGGAATCAGAGTCGGAGGGGTCGGCGTCAGAAGAGCCAGAAGAAGCCGTCAACCTGGTCGACCCTGCAACCCTTGGACTAAAGGAGATTTCCAACCTCGGCCGGTTCACCGTGAGCAGCCACAAGCCAGGGAACGGGGTGGAAGAGCTGCGAAGCGATGATCTCAAATTATACTGGCAGTATGTTGACACCAAGCATCCGTCTCCTTTCTCTCGAGTCGCCATGAAATACCTAGAGAAGGAAAAAGAACTCATCATGCCACTAATAGGTCGGACGGGCCGCAGCCGCACAAGCTGACAGTCTACTTTGTCAAGCGCGTCGGCATCCGCGACATCCGCTTCTTCGTCGACTACAGCGAGGACGAGTCCTACACACCCACCAAGATCGTCTTCAAGTCTGGCACGAGCGAGAACAACCTCATCGAGTTTGCCACCATGGCCATGGAGAGCCCCGTCGGATGGCAGCAGGTGCCTGTTGCCGGGGCCGGCGGCGACCCGGACGGCAACACCCTCGTCTCGTACGTCCTGCAGATGCAGATCCTGGAGAACCACCAGAACGGCAAGGACACGCACCTGCGGGGCATCAAGATATACGCCTTTGATCCAGATGCCGCCCAGGGAGCGGGCAGGGACACGGCCGCCGCCGAGGACGAGGGTGCGGCGGGCACGTTCGATACGGTCGATAGGCTGGACGATATTGTGAGAGATTTGGCGGCGGCGAGGCTGGAAGGCGGCGAGGCTGGGTTCTCGATTCCGGATTTTATGAGAGAGCCCGAGATTCGATAGCTGGCTGTCGAAACGGCTCCATGCTTGCTGTGTAGACGTGTGACCACCAGGGCCGAGGGACATTGTATCCGAGCAAGGCTTACGAGTCACGACTGACAGGTCGTGGTGGGAAGTGATGGAATACTTGTGTATAAATGTTCTTCTTGTGCGCTTCTCTCTTTCGTATAAAATGTTGCCTAGAAGGTACCTGATGGAACATGGCTGTACTCTAAGGGGGGGGTTATTGGCATCCAAAACTGACTCAAGTCAAGTCAAAAGCAGCACTGAGCCTAACTAGGTAGATATCCAAAGATGAAGATGAGGAACACGGATTACTGGCCCGGGTTTCTGCTAATAATACACGTAAAGGTAGGATTCGGATCCGCACTGAACTGCCAGATAAGATGTTGGGTGCCACGCTCCATGGTGCCAAGCACACTTAACCGACGCAGTGCCTTTTTCGAGCGCAAGCCCCGATTTGACTGTCGGAATGAGAAGCACATGATGACTACGTGGCCGGTAGTCGGCACCATTAAGTTGGTACGAGAGGTGTTGAGGGCACCCACTCTTGACTGATCGCGAATGACTGCTCTCCGCTGTTCCACAATCCCTTGATTCTGTGGCTGAGTTGGATTCGGAAGCAGACCCTTCGACCACGGCGGGACATGGGCTCGACGCATGCAGTTGCTCTCCTGGACTCGGGGGCAAAATCTCTACTTGGGTAGTTGGAAGGGGAGAAACGGAAAGGAACCCTGCGGAACAGCTAGCACTGCTACTCCGTGCCCTACCGTACCGTACCGCCCCATTGGATCGTGCTAATGCTAGGCTGTGGCCCAGTCAGAGATGTTTTGGAACGTACAAAGCTTGCCGTCTGTTGCGCGATGCAAGGCGGTCGTTCGTCGGCGCGTGGCGCTGGGGCTGGGGTAGTGCCGAATGAAGAAGGCTTCCAGAAGCCGTCCCGACATGATCTGAGTCATCTGATGAGGGGTGGACGAGCACGGGGGACGCTTGGGGCGTTCTCGTGACGGGTTGACAATGTCTGATGTCTGCCTGCCTGTCCCTGGATCAGGACGAGCAACACCTCGAGCACGATGCCGAGTGGAGTGGGGGGGGATAGGCGTTGAGGCAATGCAGGCTCTGTCTGTTTAGAGACTAAGCTGACAAGCTCGTTGTCTTGGCATTTACTCCGTATCGTGTTGAGCGGTTGGTTCTCGGGTCTTGTCTGTAGAGTGTGCACTACTGCTATACTACTCAAGTAACTAGTACTTGACTTGGAAATACGTAGTGGAGGGATGCGCACACGCGTCATTGGCACGTCGCAGCACCCTCGTCCGTGGCGGAAACGATGTGGCGATGCAGCTCGGCTGGCAATGCTGGAAAGGCAGCGTGCTTGTGGGTTGTTCTGTCGGTGATGCTGTAGATTCCTCACGTCGATGAGGGGCAGGTCGGGTCCTGAGTCGTGACTCTCGTCGCATCCATCGCATCATGCCATGGCAGGTGCGGCGAGTGCCATGCTTCCCAAGTTCTAAAACGAAGCAAGGCGTTCGCTGTGGAAGGCACAGACTGCTGGCGCCTTCCCCACGCCGTGCCGGGTATCCGTGCCCAAGGCGTCCTAGATCCACTCCGTACGGAGTAAGCTGCGTGCCACTTCCACTTATCCGTCGGCTCCACTGCCTCAGTCCACTTGACCCGACAAGAACGACGCCGGCCTCCCTCTCTCAGATCTCACTCCTCAAGACGGTCATGACCCCGGGGCAATTGCCAAGTCAATCAATCCTCCTGGTCGACGTCGGATACGTGGCCGACAGCCGGCCCTAGCATTCATAAATACTCAGCTACAGCCATCGCTCCCGCAGCTGTTGTGCTCAGCCAAAGACTGCTGGGCTTTCTCGACCATCCCATCCACGCCGACGCCAGAATCAAAACGCCAAGTCTGCGCCGGCAGCAATCGCGACAGTGACCTCGTTTACTTCATCTACGGAACCCATTATGGCTCAGGTAAGTGGCGGAGGGTCTTCAAGCAGCAAGGCCCCCGCGCCTGCGCATGAATCCCCGGGCAAGATGAATGTCGCGCCACCCAAGCAAGAGGATCTCCAGCAGAGCTATGCCACCCTTATCGGCAACGATCCCAACCCCAAGGGCTGGTATGGTAGCATGAGTACGTCCAACCAGGATCCGCGTCAATCTGCCCTCAAGTGGCCTTTTTTTTTTTTTTTTTTTTTTTCGCTGACATGTTTGTTCCCGCAACAGTCAATGCTCTTGGTGCCTGTGTCGGAACCTTGGGGGCCATCCCTCTCTGTTGCTGCTGCCCCAACCCATACAAGAGCGTCAGCCAGGGCAACGTCGGCCTCGTCACCAAGTTTGGTCGATTCTACAAGGCTGTCGATCCCGGTCTGGTCAAGGTGAATCCTCTGAGTGAGAAGCTCCTCCAGATCGATGTCAAGATCCAGACATCCGAGGTCCCTGAGCAGACTTGCATGACCAAGGACAACGTCACCCTGCGCCTGACCTCTGTCATCTACTACCACATTGTGGCACCCCACAAGGCTGCCTTTGGTATCTCCAACGTCCGCCAGGCCCTGCTTGAGCGTACCCAGACCACCCTTCGCCATGTTATCGGCGCCCGTGTTCTCCAGGATGTTATTGAGCGACGTGAGGAAATCGCCGAGTCTATCCGCGAAATTATCGAGGACGTCGCTGCCGGCTGGGGTGTGCAGGTTGAGAGCATGCTCATAAAGGACATCATTTTCAGCCAGGATCTGCAGGAGTCGCTCTCCATGGCTGCCCAGAGCAAGCGTATCGGTGAAAGCAAGGTTATTGCCGCCAAGGCAGAGGTACGACGAGCGACTGGCATCTCTCAAAACTCAGCCTCGAGCAAGCTAACCATGTATAGGTCGAATCTGCCAAGCTGATGCGACAGGCGGCAGACATTCTCAGCTCAGCTCCTGCCATGCAGATCCGTTACCTCGAAGCTATGCAGGCCATGGCAAAGTCGGCCAACAGTAAAGTTATATTCTTGCCTGGCTCCAGCCAGAACATGCAGGCTTTCAACGCCCTAAATGTCTCCCATGAGCTTGGCGAGGGCAGCGGCTACAACCGAAATGACCCTGGTAACAATAAAGACTTTGGAGGTCAGGACCCCGGCTTGCAAGCCGCCATCAACGCCCGCGTCGTTGAAAACATCTAACGATGCACGCGTGTATCAACGTGAAAAGAGCGTGACACGCTACCTCGAAGTCTTTCGGCTGATTAGCGTGGTCTACTTGATTTCGAGAGACGTCTTCCTGACACGCTCCCATAAGACTTCAACAATGCTCTACCTTGTCTTCCGCATTCACCTCGAGTCAGCAACGCCGGCATCTTCTCACGCTTGAACGACTCATTATTCTATTAATTCCCGTTGTCGCTCCCGATCTGCTGTGGCTTGACGTTTCAGAGCCATCCTTTTTCTGCCCCTTTTTTGATTTCTGGTTTGGACTGGATGGATAGAATAGGTGGAACAGAGGTGACTGTAAAGCTAATGTAGGCTTCCCTTTCGGCTTTGGTCAAGGCGAAATATACGAAAATTGGTAATCACAACCCCCTGGTGCGATAGCCCAGGGATTTGGACAGATGGGTACGACAGGATATATATGGATCGGTGCTGGAGTTGGTCTTACTCATGATCCTGCGACGGATACCCCTAATCGCTCGCTGGGGCGCGGAGGAGACAGTCTGGATATTTTGCTTGTACAACGTCATCCTTGATGAAATGACAGCAGCGCTACTTAAACACCTCTTTTACATTGGTTCGTAAACTGCAAGTAAGCGAAAAATGATTCATTTAAATCATGTTGAAAAAGCCAAGGAAATCGAGGATGCCTATAGTTGACTGATGCCAATGCGGTCTACTAAGCCAATTCCCTTTCGCCCGCCCATAACCTCAAGACGTCGCCAAGACTGGACGATGGCCGGGCCCAAATGACAGGAAACTTTAAACAACAGATTACAAAGTGGAGCAAAAATAAAGGAAAGCAAATCGCGCCAGATGCCGTGAAAATCCAAGCCTTTCCCAAAAAAACGCCGGCGCCCTAGTCGGCACAAGAAGTTCGAGGCCAGAAGAATGCTTTCCAGTCAGCAAAACCCACCATCGCCCACACCCCCTCCCGGGGCCGCCATGTACAGTCTCAGGTATCAATCATACAACCACACATCGCAGACTATTGCCGATCCTGATGCGATGCGTTTTGTTCTTTTTTGCGGTTCCGTTTCCTCCACGACACGCTCGCAGTTCAAGATTGTGATTCTTCTGAGCCGTCTTCTATTCGGCGTCGGAGTGGCGCTTTTTCTTCTTCTGCTTCTTGTCTTTCTTGGCGGACTCGACTTCCTCATCATCATCATCGTACTTTCTCTTTTTTTTCTTCTTTTCAGGGGAGGGCTCAATAGTGGACTTTGCGGGTGTGGACTTTGCGGGTGTGGACTTGGCGCCGCCTTCGGCTTTTCGGAGCTTCTTCATTTCCTTCTTGCTAAAGACCTTGGGCGTCCCATCGGCGCCGAGCTCGACGTCACCACGCTCGTACTTCCGTTTGAACTTCTTGACGGAAAGGCCGGCAGCTTCTGCGAGGCGCTCGTACTCTTCGGTTGACAGCTTGACGACCTTCTTGACGGGGGTGGTGTTTTGGTTATCGCTCTTGCCATCCTCAGCGTCCTTCATCTCGTCGTCCGAGTCCTCCTCGACGACATCGATCTTTGGCTTCTTGTCCTTGGATTTCTTTTCCTTCTTGGAAGAAGCCTTGCCATTCACTTCCTCAGTAACACCGTCGGCATCGGTATTATATCGTCGAGACTTATTAAGGATGAATGCGCTAGAAACGGCTTCACCGGATGGGGCGACCTTGGTGCCCTTGGGCAAGGCAGGTTTGCCTTCCAGCCTTCGGAGGTGGTTCTCCAGTTTGATACGGTTGCTGAGACCGAGGATGGCTCGCTCTTCTTCATCTTGCTCGTCATCATCACCGCCGAGGGCATCGACACGCAGGCCAAGGGCAGCCTTGGCAGCCAGCATACGTGCAATCTTGCCCTTGTTGCGACCGGTGGCCTGGCCGATAAGGGAAGAGTGATAGATCAAACCGTACTTGGGGGTATCGTGTTTGGTCTTGAGAGCTCGGAAGAGAGCCTTCTCGGCACCTAAAATCTGAATGGTCGAGCTAGGTGCCTTGGCTAGGCTGATGAGGGATCCGGCATGGGCGATGAGTCTGGCACCGACTAGGTAGCCAACAAGGGCTGTCAAATTGGGAGCAATGGCACGCATGCGAGTCTCCAAGTACGAGGAGAGCTGGGTACGGTAGTCGGAGTAGCGAATGACCTGCTCGGCCAAAAGCTTGATGTTGTCCACATCTTCTTCCGTAATTTCGGTACCCATGCTGATTTCGGCGGCTGCCTTGATGGCGACCTCGACCTCCTCAGGGAGGATTTCAGACAGATCAGCGTCGGCAATATTGGTTCGCATACCCACGGCGAGAATAACACGGGCGTAGGCCATGTTGTCGTTGAGAATCTTGGCCATCTCGGGGAAGTGCCAACCGTACCATTCCTTGGTTCGCATGGCGTACACGTTGAGCTCCTTGTCCATGTCATCAATCAGCTTGACAGCCTGAATGATCATTGAGTCAACCTTGTCGACGGAAAACTTGAGCCTGTGGCGGGACATGGAGTGGGAGAGACCGAGAGACATGCGATCGACAATTTCCTGCTCCAGCCCAGGAATGAGAGATGAGAGGTGCTCACGAATTCCTCGGAAACAATCCATGGTTTCAGATCCAGCCACAGGAGTGATGTTGAACTGGGGCAAGTTGGAGATGGCGGTTCCCAGCTTCATGTCGGCGACGGCGAGCGAGGCCTTCTTCTCGCTCTTGAGATCTTCCAGGAGAGTGGTGAGGAGCGCTGGGACCTTGCCTTCCTTGAGAGAGGCGGCTTCTTCAAGAGCCATGGCAGCGCTGTCGAACTTGACAAACTTTTTCAGCTTAAGCCTGCAAGGAACCCAATGTTAGCATAGCACACAATCTTGATGGGTCGTCGAGTTTTGTCCTCACATTTCGACCAGTTTTTCCGGACGTCCAAGTTCAGCGGCAAGGTCCCCATTCTTGAAGATTTTCTTGTCGGAAGCCTTGAACAGGCCATAGCTACATTTGTGTCAGCCATTGCAGTTCAAACTTGACAAAGTGTGGCCAGGATGCGGCGCAGCATGTGCAAAAACTCACCCTGCCGGCGTCTCGGCAAGAACGAAGAGAGACATTGCAAACAAACGATATTGCCTCTAACGGACTTGCTCGGCTTGACTGGGGTCCTGCTTCCTTGCGAAGCGCAATTGCCGTCGATGTGCGCACGCAAGATGAAATGTGATGGGAAATTTTTCAGGCAAGAGGAGCTCCAGAGTTGCACTGGAAATTTTTGGCTTTGGTTCTGCACGCACACACATGTGGGCACTAATAGTGGGAGGCACTAATAGTGGGACCAGCCCGGTGCCGGCGCTTCTATAAGTCCGGCTGAACCTAACTCTCATTGGCGCGTGCACTACTCCAACTCCGTAGCTGGTGACTGCCTAGGTACTCCGTACCTGGGTACGTACCCAGGTAGACACCGAGCAACTCATCCGCAGTTGGCCCTTTTGCAACGACCAGCCAAGCCAGCCAGCCACTTCTACATCTCACCTGGGCGGGCGCATCCTATCCCACGGCTGTCGTTCTACTTCGCGTCGCAACCGAATCTCAGGACTCACGAGACGTCAGGCAAGATGGAAGGTTTGTTTTTCAACGTCAACAATGGGTAGGTCCGCTTCTTTTGGCAGGAATCTGCATGCACGACTAACCGTGACAGCTATGTCGAAGGCATCGTCCGAGGCTACCGCAATGGCCTTCTCACCGGCGCCGCTTACAACAACCTGACTCAGTGCGAAACTATCGACGGTATGATTATTCCTGCCTCTTCTGTCCCCATCATGTCGCACGCCCGCGGGCTGATCGAAGAGCAGACCTCAAGCTTCAACTTGGTCCTGCCTATGGCGACTTTCTTGCCTCCCTGCCACCCAATCCATCAACGTCTAGTCTTGCGGCAAAAACCACCGACAAGCTGGTCTCTGAATTTCGCTATGTCCGAGCCAATGCTGTCGGATCACTGGCAAAGTTCATGGACTACGTCACGTACGGCTACATGATTGATAATGTTGCCCTTCTCATCACCGGTACTCTTCACGAGCGAGACACGCGCGAGTTGTTGGACAGATGTCATCCTTTGGGGTGGTTCGAGACCATGCCCGTTCTTTGCGTTGCCACGAATATCGAGGAACTGTACAACAGCGTTTTAATCGAGACTCCTCTCGCTGCATACTTCAAGGGTAGCCTGAGTCACCAGGACCTTGACGAGCTCAACATTGAGATTGTCCGAAACACCCTGTACAAGAACTACCTTGAGGACTTTTACAACTTTGTCAACTCGCACCCCGACATGGCTGGTACGCCAACAGCAGAGGTCATGTCGGAGATCCTTGAGTTTGAGGCCGATCGAAGAGCGATCAACATTACTCTCAACTCATTCGGCACCGAGCTGTCCAAGGCAGACCGCAAGAAGCTCTATCCCAATTTTGGTAAATTGTACCCCGAGGGTACTCTTATGCTGTCACGTGCGGATGACCCCGAGGGTGTTCGTCTGGCTGTCGATGGTGTTCATGACTACAAGACTTTCTTTGATGCCGTCTCCCTTGGCGGCTCATCCGGACCTGGTAACATGGGTGGCGGCTCTGCTGACGGCAGGACATTGGAGGACATGTTTTATCAGAAAGAGATGGAAATATCAAAGAGTGCTTTCACTAGACAATTCACGCATGCCATTGTCTATGCGTGGGTCAAACTTCGAGAACAGGTGAGTTCCGCATTTATTGCAATATTCCCTTCTAGGTTGACCCGGTGTACCAACAAGAAGACAGGAGATCCGAAACATTACATGGATCGCCGAGTGCATAGCTCAGAACCAGAAGGATCGCATTGGCAACTTCATCAGCGTGTTTTGAGACGTCTTTGTTGTCGATTTTTTGACGTTTATCAGCATGGCTTGTAGTTTATCGACCCCAGTAGCTCATAATTGCGAAAGGTCGAACGGTCTTTTCTTCTTTTTTTTTTCTTTCGGGCGAAACATCGGTGGAGGCGAACCAAGTCAAATGTGGACAAGCAGATTATCCACTCATGCGGCTCTTGAAATCTTGTACAAATAGGAGTACAGTATTCTACAGCAATTCTCATAAGTTATTACAAGCTGATCTGACCCTTCCAGGTAGCGGGTGTGAGGCCCAGCTTCTCAATCATGTGTGTCCACCTCTCGCTTCCCCTCTCCTTTCTCTCCATGTATGCCAGCAGTTTCTGCCTGCGATGGACCAGCAGCCTCAAGTTTCGCTTATTGTGCACATCCTTGTACCCTCGGTTAATCTCAAGGGCCTTGGACAGATTCCGGATCTTTGCGGTGAGAATGGCAATCTGCACCTCGGAGCTGCCTGTGTCGGGACCTGCACGACCAGGCATGGGTGTGGTGTTGGGTGAAATAGACTGCGGCTTGGGTTTTAGGAACTTGTCCGTCTTGTGACGGCCAAACTCGTCAATCAAGCGGCGAACATTGGCGTGGAAGCGGTCCTTGGCGCTACCATTCCGCAAAGAGGTGATGCGCCTCAAAGCCTCCACCGCCCTGGCGTGGTCCTGCTTGTGCTTCTCAATATTGGCCTCATTCGAGGCTGCGTCGCTCAACTGGTCGCCAACAATCGCCGCCATGGGCTTGCTGAGCGTAAAGGCATGTTTCGTCGCTTCTTCCAACTCGGCATCGGTTAGGAAGTGATTTCTCAGACCCGGTGATGTTGGCAGCTCGTGGGGCGTCTGCAGAGCATTGCCGCTGGCGTCTCGGGGCACTTCACTGAGGCCGACTTGGCCAGCGGTGTCAAGGGACTCAAGAAAAGGCGTTGTTCTCCCCAGCACGGGATCGCCCCATGCCTCGTCCCGTTGCTTCTGGAGCTCCTCGCGACGCTTGAGGTTTGCGTTTTTGCGTTGCTGAGCCTGTGCCCACTTGTATGGATCCTGCTTCGCCTTGAGCTTCTTTTCTCGCTGTGACAGGTTGGCCGTCTGAACGATGGGCAGAAAGTTTTGTGTCGCTGCACGCAGCTTTGGCCGGAGACACACTATTGTCATGCAAACGTTAGCAAATCACCAAATGGCGTTCAATTTGAACAAGCTCGAGAGCGGCAGTACCCTTACCGTTAAAGGTGCCCAGGCGCCGTAGTACATCTGATCTCGGCGGCATGCTTATTCTGGGCTTCTCGAGGAGAAAATTGGAAAAAAGGCCAGCAAGGCGAATGACCTGCAACGGCCTTCGGTTCAGATGCTCAAAATTTCCCTGTCCGCGGGCGCAGGTACGTACAGGAGGACCCAAGACCCAAGTACGTAAGTCCAACACATTTCCCAACACGGACTAGTGCGCAGTGCGCGTGATTGATTTTCCATGCCCAGGGAGCTAGTCCTCTTTTGCTCTGGCGCCGTCAGGGCTACCCACCACCACACACACTTTCGCAAATTCGTGTGTGATCCTCGCGAACTTTTTCTGCGACCTCTACGATCCGTTACAAGACCTCCGACCTCTTTTCTTCCCACCCGCTTCCCACGTCTTATCTGCAAAGGAAGAAAATCAGGAAAGATGGCCCCCAACAACCTGCCGTCGGTGCTCAACGCCACCACCCAGGACATTGAGATGCTCCTGGCTGCTCAATGCCACGTTGGCAGCAAGAACCTCCAGGTGCACATGGAGCCGTACCTCTGGAAGACTCGTGCCGATGGCGTCAACATCATCAACATTGGCAAGACCTGGTATGTTGATTTTGGAAAATTCGGGAGAACATTGAACGCTCGCGCAATTTTTAAAAGCTTTTTTCCCCGCTGCAAATTTGCGTTTTCGACTTGTTCCTGAAAAAAAAAAAAATTCACCCCCGTTCAGTTAAATATCGCAGTGCTGACTGGGGCGTGTTCCAGGGAGAAGATCGTGCTCGCTGCCCGCATCATTGTCGCCGTCGAGAACCCGGCCGACATTTGCGTCATCTCCGCCCGTCCCTACGGCCAGCGTGCCGTGCTCAAGTTCGCCGCTCACACGGGAGCGTCGTCCATCGCCGGTCGCTTCACCCCCGGCTCCTTCACCAACTACATCACCCGATCCTTCAAGGAGCCGCGCCTCATCATCGTCACCGACCCCCGCACCGACGCCCAGGCTATCAAGGAGGCTTCCTACGTCAACATCCCCGTGATTGCCCTCTGCGACTCCGACTCCCTCACCGAGTACGTCGACGTCGCCATCCCCACCAACAACAAGGGTCGCCACGCTATCGGTACCATCTGGTGGTTGCTTGCCCGTGAGGTCCTCCGCCTCCGTGGCACCATCTACAACCGCGAGACTCCCTGGGACGTCATGCCCGATCTGTACTTTTGTATGTCCATTCCCCCCCCCCAGCCCCCTATTTCTTCCAGGCACGCTCGCGCTCCTTGGTAGACAGTACCGTTTCTGTCGTCCCGTCTTGCTGACCCGCACACTCCCAGACCGCGACCCTGACACCGAGGCCGAGGAGAAGACGGAGGAGGAGAAGCCCGCTGAGGAAGAGGCGCCCGCCGCGCCCGCCGCCGGCGCAGAGTGGGAAGCCTCCGCTCCCGCCTTCAGCGGAACCTGGGACGGCGCCGAGGGCGGCGAGTGGGCCGCCTCCGGCACCGGCGAGTGGGCCGAGCCCTCCAAGGAGCAGTCTCAGTGGTAGGCCCCTGAGGCCTCTGCCGAAGGCATCGAATCCAACGACGTCGGAGCCCAATGGTAAAACAAGAACAAAAACTCGCACGGTTGAAAAGAGGCAACGAGGTGAATCGGAGGCAGTTGCCAGGCTCAGGCTAAGCAGGAACGTGGTGCACGTTTGTCGTCTCGGACTCTTTGGTCGACTTGGTTGGCACTTATGAGGGAAAGATACTCGATCTTGATCTTTTTTTTTCGCCGTATTCTTCCACTCCCCGCTGGCTTTTTGTTCCCTGCCCCGGTCCCACGGGCACACGGTGTGGTTTCAAACCCGCGCCCTGCGCTGGATGAGACGACAGGTGCAGGGGCGGGGGCGGTGGTGAGGAATGCGAGAACAGTAGTCATCAGGAGAGAGGGAAAGCCCTGTGCTGCCAAAAGGGATGGACTTGACCGTTATCCCGCCTTTGTTTCCTAGGCACGAACTTTGGATTGCGTGGCAGCTGGGGGCTGGGGGCTGGCCGTGCTAGATATTTTTAAAAAGGATGACCACGACACGATGTCGTCTATTCGATGCCGCTGCGATGCTGATCTTTCCGTCCCGGTCAAACATGTTCTGGGTCAGAAAGGTTCCATTTGTGATTTGTGCGGTTGGAATGCTAGCGAGGGGCGTGTAGAGTCCAGGCTGGGGGCTTTCTCGGTCCAGCGTCGAGCGTCGAATAAAGACTTTACACGTCTTCACGAGCGACCATGGGACAAGACTCGGCTCTCGCCCGGTACGTACGTGAGCCCTTGATGTCTTACGCCCCCGCCGCTTGAGCACTTTGCGTGCTAGACACGACTGGACAGTCAAAGGGTATAGATTCACATCTACCCCCCATCTACCCATCTATCTAGGACTCTCCCTCCGCGTGTGCTGGTGTCGACAAAGGAAATCGCCCGTCCGCCGCGTCGGGCGGGTCTGAAAACCCAACCGGGCGCCCTTTTTTCAAACGTCCTTTTCGAGCCCGACCAACTTGGCACTCAGCTCCCAGAGCCTGTCCTCGCCGTCGAGGTCGTAGGCGTGCGGCGCGGCGCCGGGGTCCAAGATGGACGCCGCGGCATCCGCTGTGCCCGCGACGCCGCAGTGCGCGAGGTACTTGCCGCCGTTGCCCTCGCAGGCCTTTGCGACGGCGGCCCAGACGGAGGTGGCCGCGCCCTGGGGCGGGCTCATCATCTGGGTGGCCACGGCGTCGTCGGCCCTCCGCGAGTGCAGCAGGCCATGATTCCTGGGCCGCGGTCAGTGATGGACGGAGCCGGGCGACTGCGGAAGACGTACCGGCATTGTTGACGAGGATGTTGATTGTGAGAAAGTCCCGGGCGGCTTTGCGGACGGAATCAAGCGAGTCCAGGTCCATCTCGACGACTTCCAGCTCGCCTCTGCCCGAGGCCCGAGGCGGTCCTGAGCACGTCCTCGGTTGTGGCGGCGGCCATTTCGAGGCTCCGCGCCGTGAAATAGACGTCGGCGCCGGTGCTGTGCATGGCGCGGACCGTTTCGACGCCGATGCCTGCCGTGCCGCCCGTGACGAGGACCACTCTGCCGGTCCGTGTGCCCTTTGCGCCGCTGTCCTCGACGACCTGGAGAGCGGTGGGCCGCTGGTCTCCAGGGCCAGAGGGGTTGGCGTAGAGCTCGGCGTAGGGGCTCAATGCGTCGGACATTTTGGGGCCTGTCTTCTTTTGGCTCAGGTTGGAGCGTGAAAATCGATTGCTTCTGTACAAGGACCGGATGTTGTCCGTCGTTGCGGGTGAGGTTTGAGCAGCGACGGGTGTGTTTCTACTACTTATTTTGTACTCGGGCTGCCAGGCGAGCGAGCGCAGCTTGGAGGGAGGTCCGAGGCGTATTTATGTCCCATGGCTTAGAGTTGGCCCAACGTCCAAAGCGCAGGCATCTCCGGCACGGCCTTGACGCGGTGGGCCGGCATTGTCCGCTCTGCTCCGCTCCGCTCCGCTCCAGTCCGCTGCCGTTTGTGGGGCTGAAGGTCGGCAATAAGAATAGTCTTTGAGTCTGACTCTGACTGCAGCGAGAAATGGGCATCGATTATTTGTACCATGTGGCTCTTACGTTTACGAGCACCATTGAGACATCACCACTCGGAGCAGAGGGAAGGAGAAAGATGATGTGATTGCCGGTCCCAGCTCTAGCTGACGGGCTGCGGCGACGCTGCTCGAAAAAACAGTCGGCGATGCCGCGCACATGCGCACCAGAAGCGCTTAATTGGTGGCTGACCGTTTGTTGGGTTGGAGAATCGATGCATCATGTCGTTTTGCGGTTTTGCACAGTTATTTGGGGCGTTTATTGCCTTTCCTTTGAGCCCTCTTTGTGCGCGTTATGCCCAGCCACGAGCCAAGGGCAGATAAGGGGAGGCCTCCCCCCCCCCCCCCGTCTCCCGTGTTATGGACGGGCGCCGACGTCGTCAGTCACGTCTTTGGCGACGGGTGGCGTATTTTGTAGGCGCTCTTCAGCCATGGCGTTCCCAGCCCACGGGAGCCGTGACATGGAGGCATTCCCCATGGTTGTGTTGTGTGCATGTATATGTGCGACTTGGAAGTCCACGATGACCTTGTACAGGAACGCATGCTGGAGAGACAGAACAGGAACAGCCGCGTCGTTGGTCCCTAGCAGCTCGTCAAACCGTACATGCATATTCCAAAGACGCTGCGTGCGCGAGATGAATAGACGGCGGTGTCGGCACGGTCCCTGGCGTCGACTCCCTGGCATCCCATCCTGGCACTGCCTGGCCGACAGCCACGTCTCCTGGAAAGGCATAGCTGTGTCTGGGTCGAGCGGCGCGACAGGCCATGACGGCAATTCAGGGTTGTCCATTTTCAGCATCTCCTCTCCAGTACCCCCAGCCGGGGCCCCAACTTGACCAGAGCGTTGCACCGAGATGAGACAACATAAAGGCCTTTTGGGAAGCTGATCTGGTGTTTGGACCAGGAGGAGGGCAGGGGGGTCTGCGCCCGTCTGCCGTCCCGGGCAAACGGGGCGTGAAGACGTCCTCTTCTGACCAAGATATGGTTCACTAGACGGCAGCAAGCATTGGGCTGAGTGAGCATGGCGTGCATGTCACGGGCACTGCGAGATACGGAGTAGTGCCACCGGTAATGAGAACCCTGGCCCGAATCCTGGGGCGCTGGAGAGCTGGTCAAAGACATGCAGCCCGTCCAATGTCTGATCTGTTGGCTTTGAGCCTTTTGTAAAGGTTCCTGGTGCGTGGTTGGGTCAAGAAGGGGGATGGTTTGTAGGGACACATGCAAGCTTGTTGCTGGACCTGCAACGGGAGCAAAATGGACGATGAAATCCGCAAGTCTTCCCCCCCCCCCCCCCTTGCGGTTCCCGACTCTCGCCTCCTTTTGCTCCTCGTTTTCCCGCTCCCGGAGAAGTAAAGACCAGCAAATGCTTCATCTCGACCAAGCCCGCACTGGCCAAAATCATGCTTCGAGGCGCATCCCGCTGGTTCCTGGCCAAAACCCTCCCCCATCTCGATGACCAAGAGAGGGCCTTCCAGCCCGTGCCGCGCCGCGCAACGTTCGACTCTGCCGCCAGCGCAAACAGGCCCATCACCATCGTCACGACCGACGAAAACGCCCTCGTGCCCCATCGGGACAAACTCCTCGTCTTCCGCTCCCTCACGGGCATCGACACCGTGCCCACCGTCTCCGGCGACGGCCATGCTCAGCGGGCCGCCCCCAACTTGGGCATCTATCCTCGCGTGATCAAGGCCGAGAGGAAAGCGGCCCGCGGCTTCAAAGTGTACAACATCATTGTCAACGTCTGCCTCGGCACACAAATCGTAGTTGCGGCGTCGTTGACGGCCCTCGGCGCCGCAGACGGTTCCCGTGTCGCCGTGACTGCTTTTGGTGCCATCAACACCATCATTGCCGGGTTTCTTACCTATCTGAAGGGGTCGGGCATGCCGCAGCGTTTGAAGTTTGTTCAGGACGAGTTCAAGGCTGTGCGGGAGCATATCGAGCAGCGTGAGCGCGAGTTCTGTCTAGCCGACTGTCCGCTGGACCCCATTGTTGAGGCGGCCATCATTGACGACATGTATCAGGATGCGAAGAAGGACCTGGAGGGGATCAACAAGTCGTCTGGGGGGAAGCAGGCGGAGAGGGGCGAGCGTAGAAAAGAGGTAGGAACAGTGGCGCCGTCTCTGGGGCATAGGTTGTCCAAGTTGACCGAATCAACAACCGGTCCGCCTCGCGTGCCGGGACTGGACAAGATTTGATCAGATGATTACCACTGAGCCCAGCAATGTTAACTGAAGGATGCCGATGCCACATGATGATGTACACTCGTGAGAGAAGGAAGGCTTTTGCCCCTTCTGAGGGATCTGTCAGTGTGTTGACCTGTTTGTATCTCTACCTTCACGTGGTGGAAACGGTCTCGACGGGGAGTATAATATTACATTGGGTTAAAGGACACGGTTACAATCCAAGAGAATTTCTCCAATCGCATTTACCGGCTACTAATCGTCTTGCTCTTCCAGCTCGTCGCCGTCGTCGTCGTCGTCGTCGTCGCTGCCACCATCTCCATCAATTGCGGGATCGGGCATAATTATGCTGTTCAAGAACGAGACCTGCACAAGCGTTTAGTCAAACGAGACAACCTTGCGGCGCTTCTTGACACATACGAAGCCAGCAATACCGCGCACGATTTCTTGCACCTCATGCTGAGCGGTATCCTTGGTGAACATGTCGGCATCGATCTTGGCGCCAATCGTGTAGTTGCGCAACTTTAACAGCTCGATATCCCTATGGGTAACTTCGTATCCCTAAGCTCAGTTAGTGACCAACGATGTCACGAGGGCCTCCAAGTCATCCCACCATTGGTCGTTTTTTGAGCGCGTTCTCTTGATTTCTCTGCACAAAGGCTTTGATTACTGCCTCTGGACCGGCATTGGCCTTGACATTGGGGAACAAAAATTTCTTCAACAAAGGTTCGCTAAACGTCCGTCGCCATCGATCTGGGTGTCTGTCGATGCTGCGGCGGAGTTTCGTGACGAACGCGGCTTCGGGATGCCACAAGCCCCCGCCGATGAAGGACGATCCGGGCTCGCAGTGCATGTAGTAACAGGCGTAGGGACCTTTCCGGCCTGTCCGTGACCAGGCGGCCGAGAAGTGAGGCTATTGCGCGTTGAGTCACCATCTTGGTTGATTGCCAGCAAGGGTTCGGCGTACCTTGTATGGCGTCTTCACTTTGCTGAAGCGAATATCTCTGTATATTCGGAATATGACGTCCTTGATGGGCAGTTCGGGAACCGTTTCATCTACTTCAATTATGGTCTGCGTAGCCGTCTCCACAAAGGATTGCCAATCTTTCAGAGCCCGTCGGTACTCGCCATCATGAGCTGCATGTTGTAAGCATAACGACGACACTCAACCAGGGCTCATCAGCTCACATTTCAGCCAACTTCTCTTGTTATTTGCCTTTAGGTCCTTGAGAAACAGCAACGTGTTCTTATGGAGTTTGTGATCTTCATATTCCACCCCTCCTGTATCCCTCATCTTCTCCAGAGGTATGATTTCAACTCTTCTTGGTGCTTCGTCGTCGTCGTCGTCGTCCGCTGCCTCCTCCTCCTCCTCCTTCTGGTCCTCATCTGCCGTCTCTTGGACGTACTGATCCTCCTCGAGTTGTTTCGAAGTTGACTTGCTTTTCCCAGAGAGTCGACGTTGTTTCTTCAGGGGAGCTTCATCCTCATTCGATGGAGTATCCGAGTCTTCGAAGTAGGAGCTCTTTTGTGAAGCCGTGGATAATCGGCCAGACCGTCTCCGATCAGTGCTTGGCTCCGGCGCAGATCTTTTTCGAGACGGCATCTCAATTGCAAAGTTCCGGCAGGGTTATATAGCTATTTTTCGCGAAATTCAATGGGATTCAAGGCGTAGCTGGACTTGGGTGATGGAGCCAAGTTCATCATCTCACAGGCGAGTGCGAGTGGTTGCGTCATTGGTGGAAGTGCCATGGGTCGCGGCAGTACTCCGTAGTAGTGCTGATGTACCTAGGTACTCCGTACCTACTAGGAGCCCGTTGCACCAATCCGCTTCCTTCCTTCCTTCCTCTTTTTTTTTTTTGGGCTTGCGGGAACGCGTCTCGCTCGTGGCGCGACTGTCGGAGATCCGACGGCCGCAATATGTGAGTGAAACCCAAGGATGTGGCCATTGTATCCTAGATTTGCGACGCCATGTGTTCGTGCTCCGAGGTCATGGCCATGATTGAATCAACCGCGTCCCGGTGAGATCGAAATCTCGTCATGTCTCTGACCAGATCTCGGCCAACACCAAAGCTGGGTTTGCATCGGTTGATAGTCCGGACTCCGCAGTCCACGAGTTCTCCCCGATGACCAAAATGGTACCCAAAGTCAAGATAGACGTCAACAACGCCAAGACCCAAGACTGTGGTGTAACTTGGCTTTGAAATACTTTCCAGCACCGATGCACAACTCAATTGCCAAGACGCATCTACGCCGCCCCAGGTCTGGTATCGACTGGTCGACCAGGGGCGCCTCTTGACGGCTTTGCTCCAGCACATTCGCGAGCCTTGTTGTGAAAATGTGGCCAACCGCTGGCACCAGCTTGGTGTCGGCCGGAACCCAGGTAAGGAACCCGGGCAGGGATGCTGGGCTGGTTGAGATGCGGCGAATGGCCGTCGAATCTTGTCCAGACCGACCAAAATGACTGGCACTCGACTCGAATCTCGGTTGCTCCATGACGTGGATTGTTCATGGGAGGCGCAGCCGGAGTTAATCACTCCGGACTCGTTTCTACCCCCCAAACAAAATGCTCTGCGTGAAACGAGCAATGCAAAGGGCGGGGAGATGCGGGAAGAAACGAGACGCTCAGGATATGGCGGCACACGACCATGGGCGAGAGTAAAGTAAAGTAGCCATTGGGATTCGAGGTCTCAAGAGTGTCCAATCAAGCATTGAGACACATCATTTCAGCATCGCCCGCTTTTGCCGCTCCTAAAGAAGCGTCGAGTGGATGAATCATTTATGTTTGTATGCAAGTTGGAAGTGGTCTCGAGGCCGTCGCTCAATTGGCGCGCGGAACAAAAAAAAGTCCAATTCCTTTGAGAGCACCGGATGCAAAAATAGCACAATCACTCTCCGACTCTTTTCCATTCTTTGCTCTTTGAGTGGCCAACCACCCCAACACACACGAGACAATGTCATGCCGTATTTCTATCGAAAGGAAGCGGTTGCGGGCAATTGTTATTGCGGTTGGTTCAATGGTGATTCCGTCTAGAAATACGTGAGTCAAGACAAGGCCACAAAAGAGGGACCTATATCAAAGTCAGTACTCCATAGCTATGCTTGCTTGGCTTATTGGTTCCTCCATGCACCACTGCGAATGCTTGCGGCAAATGATTGTAGTGGCTTGCTGAGAGCTATGCTTGCTTGTGAAGCGATGTGTGTGTGCGTGTGTGCGTGCGCGTGCGCGTGCGTGTGCGTGTGCGTGTGCGTGTGCGTGTGGAGCTGTCGTGTTGTAGTCGTAGCCTGCCCGTGGCTTTTGTCCCTCCCAAGGATGCTCCTTTGAAGTCGCCTCGTGCCTTTCTCACTAGTATCTGTTGAGGTGCAAGAACCTAGAGGTACGCACCTGGAACCTGCTGCCGTGGTGTCCATGGAAGTTCTTTCGTAGGGCCCAGGCACCTTGATACCTCCAAGAACTTGAGTCGGTACTTGAGTAGCAAGCCAAGTTCTTAAGTACTTCAGTACTTACCTAGGTAGGCCGACGAGCTTAAAGTTTCAAGTACTCGAGTACTCAGGTGCCCGTACGGAGTACCCCGCTCGGCCATACTAACATCCCAATCCAATTTGACCCTGGCCGGCCGATCAGTATACATACCAAGTACTCCGTACCTACCATACACTGACCCAGGATGGCAAAATTCAACCTCCTCCTATCCTCCTCCATCATCCGAGCAGGCCAAGCAAGCTAAGAAAACAGACAATGGCACACGGTGGCCATGCCTGATAATCTGAGGCTCTTTGGGGTGTCTGGCGGTGACGTGCTTGTTTCATCTTGGTCTTGTCACCCCGACAGGAGCTGTCCTCTCGTCCGTCCAACAAATGCCTGCCCTCACTGCGGTTCCTTGGTCCATAAAAAAGAGCTCACATACTCCGTACACGTGTTTTCTACCCCTATCAACGTTGCCAAAGCAAGCTCAGCTCAGTTGCCGCCGCATGGGGTTCGTTTTCCGTATCCACCGCTATCCACCTCGGCAGGTTGCCAAGAGATGTGAGAGGCACAGCCCACGCGACCCTTGCGGCTCTGAGAAACAGGGAAGGTGATCTCAGTCTTGGCTATTGCAGGAGCACGAATTAAGTTTCTCGATACGGAGTGCTCCGTGCCATGGCCTCCTATTGCTGGGGGGCTGTACGGAGTACGTAGCAGCTCCAAGGGCAGACAGAACCACATGAGCACGAGTAATGAATAGGAGGACGTCGGCCCCCCTGCACCGCTTGTCTGCCACGATTTCTAGAAAGGATAAGACGGAAGCAGGCACCTGATGGCCGGTCCCCTATTATTATTCTCAGGGTCAACTGGTCCCTTACGTCTCTCCATTATACACCTTGTCCATGGAAGTCAGCCTTGCTCCATTGTTCACGAACTGGACAGACCATGCTTGTGTGGCACAATAGCAGCTGCCCTACTCCGTACATTGCGCGTTCGTTTCGCTCCTTCGCTCCTTCCTCTGGACCTGTGCCGCTTCCCATTGATCCCTCGACCCTCTGCATTTCCTCGCGCACGACGGCTGCCGGAATCGATTCCTCATCTTTTTCTGTTTCATTTACGAATCTCAACAAAATACAACCGGCCGCGACTCCCCCTCCTTGTTCTTGACGAGCCGCAACAATCTTGATAGACGACGCATCGCCACGCGGCAAGTGGTGCAGTACGATACGGCCGCCCAAAATGAGCCGCGACCAGGTTCTGTCCCCAGAGACGGTGGATGCCATGATTGCCGACGGAGATGTCGTTGTCATCTTTGAGGAGCATGTCCTTCGCCTCGATTCGTGGCTGGATAGGCACCCCGGTGGTCGCCTCGCAATCATGCACATGGTTGGAAGAGATGCCACCGATGAAATAACAGCGTAATATGCCTCACTCTTTTCACCTCTGTTTTTTCACTCGTCAGGGAAATAATTGCGTGTCACCTTTCCGTTTCCCAGAGTGTTCAGGGACTGTCATCTTGGCGCTGCGCCGGTGCAAAGAGGCTGAACTACCAGACCCTGGTTGTGGTTGCCGGGGGTCTGCTACCCAAAGGGGCATGTCAGATCTGAATCTTTAAGCTTGAACAACTTGGGGCGGACTGCGGCTGATGGGGCTGCTGGCTGATGCATAGGGCACACTGCATTGTAACCCTTTCAAATCTCAACTACTACGAAATAAATACCTGAGTCATCATGGACTGAGGCCCTGCATTCTAGGTACCACACCGATCGCACGCTACGAACGATGAAGGCATACCGGATCGGCCGGAAGCCAATGGGTCCCTGGACCAACCGCACACCGCCAATCAGAGGAGGCGTGTTCCAGAAAGGAATCCAATCAGAAATCGTGCCCGACCTGTCCGAGACTCAATCGTCAGATCAAGACAAGGACTTCCTGGACGAGGGTTACGGTAGTGGCGTTAGCAGAGTTGCTTCCCGAGACCAGTCCCACAGATCGAGTCCGTCTCCTGCCTCGCAATATGCCACTGGGAGTCAGATAGCCTCGGACAGGGCCCTCCCGCGTGCCAACGCCAGCCATGTGCGGGATGGCATAGTCGAGGCCCAGAAACCCGTTGACGCTGACAAGGCGGACAAGGTTGCCGAGGCTCGGGTTGCCTTGAGCCCCGAAGAATGGACCGAGTGGGCTGTCCAGCAGGGCAAGGTGAATGACGGCAGAGACTTTCCTCCCTTGGACTTGCTTGTCCAAGGTGCCATTGCCGCCAAGTATCGACTCCTACACCGTCGTATCCAAGATGAGGGCCTCTACGCTTGTCCATACAAGGAGTATGTCAAGGAGATGGTCCGGTACACGACCTTGTTCGGTCTCTTCCTTTACACTCTCTGCCACGGCTGGCATCTGACTTCTGCCGTCTTCCTTGGCCTCTTTTGGGTTAGTAACACTCGATTCCGTTCTGCCATTTGCCCCGTCAACTCACATGTCGTAGCATCAAATTATGTTTACTGCCCACGATGCTGGCCACAGAGCCATCACAACCATCTTTGCCGTCGACACGCTTATTGGCTTGTTCATCGCCGATTTCTGCTGTGGCCTGTCTTTGGGCTGGTGGAAAAGCAGTCACAATGTTCATCACCTAATCACAAACATGCCGGTATGCTGCGGCCGATACTCGCATCCTATTTTGCAAACCCTCACTAACAGAGCCGTCAGGAACATGACCCCGACATTCAAAACCTGCCCCTTTTCGCCACATGTCCATCATTCTTCAAGTCCCTTCGCTCAAGTTACTATGACTTTACCTTTGTGTGGGACGCCGCCGCCGAATTCCTTGTTCCCTTCCAGAAGTACACGTACTACCCCGTCATGGGTATCGCGCGATTCAATCTCTACCTTCTCTCATGGCTTCATGTCCTCTCTTCCAAATCGTCGTCTCTCGGGAGCAGCAAGGCCTGGTGGATTCGTCCCACCGAGATTGCCTTTATGACGTGCTACTGGTTTCTGTTCGGCTACCTCCTGCTTTGGCGCGCACTTCCGACCTGGACCATCCGCGTGGCATTTGTTCTCATCTCCCACATGGTTACCATGCCTCTACACGTCCAAATAACGCTATCACACTGGGGAATGTCAACTTCGGACCTGGGAGAAGATGAATCCTTTCCCCAGCGGCAGCTGCGGACGACCCTCGACGTTGATTGTCCCGCTTGGCTAGACTTTATCCACGGCGGGTTGCAGTTCCAAGCCATCCATCACCTATTTCCTCGAGTTCCCCGCCACAATCTTCGCAAGGTTCAAGCCATGGTCAGGGAGTTTTGCGCAGATACCAACATTCCGTATTCGATTCTGGGCTTCATGGACGGCAATCGCAAGGTAATCAGTCGACTAGATGAAGTCAGCCAGCAGGTAAAAATGCTGGTCAAGTGTCAGAAGTACATGGCCGAAACCGGGGAGAGCGGGCTGCATTGAGATGAGTATCGCGATTGTGGTTTTTTTATTTTAATATTTCATTTGTATTCAGCATGACTGCAATATCAGAGACCTGTAGACCAAAGCTTTGCATAATACGGCGTTATTTGCAAAGGTGGGTGGGTCGCGGCACAACGGAGCCATTCGCTACACGATATCTTGTGGGGTTTTTACACGCTGGCACAATGCACATTTGCCGCCCGCAGATCTACATAGAAGGCGTTTCATTGTTTCAAGGCGCCAATCAGCGCAATACCCAGAGTCCTCTCAAGCCACGTGCTCGCCGGTCAGCCACGTGTTCAGCAGCGTCAGCAATGCCGGCCCTGTACCGAGATGAAACTTTTCTTTGTCCCCGTAAAGGCACTCACATCATTACCCCGATCCTTCTTTTCAAGGCCAGCACGACTCCGGTCGCTCACCCTCCTGAAGGGGCAGCCGAAAGCTTGGCTCGCCGCCGTAGCGCCGAAACGGGGATATTGAGCGGGGCCCGGAGGTTGTCTCCACACCGCAAGCGCGGTGATTTGGGAACTCGCCGTCTTTCCGGCCGGGCAGGCTCGACACGGTAAACGTCCCGATAAAGTCGTCGTCTAATGGCCTGCGGGTCATCATCGTCGCGCCCGGGCCCAGCTCGGGACAGATGCCCAGGCTCCCCGTCACCACCGCGGCAGCCCGTACAGCCGGGCATCCAGCACCAAGCAGCGTCCATCACGGCGAGTGGATTCGTCGTGCGGAACACGACGACCGGGGAGCTTGCGCCAATTGGACGCCACAGTGGCCGCGTGGAATAAACTTATCTATGCATTAGCCGATAGAGGCCGAGGCTCAGCTATGAAATGCGGTGCTGCTGCGTACGTAGTCCGCAGAGACTGACTACCAGTCCGCCTGGCGATCTTACTCCGTATATGTCGAGGAGAACCTCTGGTTCGGGCATCCCAAATCATTAGCCAACACAAAACCACCGTCACTCCCACAAAATTTACTTGGCCGTGTATATACAGAAATGTATGGCAAAAATGCAGCAACTGTCATTCATAGACGTCGTCCCTGTCCCAAACCCAACGCCTCTTGGAAACATTGTGCAAAAAGAGAAAAGACAGCAAGGAGAAAAAACATTATCCCGATGCGAGTGATATGCCAGGTGACAACGCTGACCGATACGGTGGGTTTGATATTCCAGCCACCTCAACTCAATAGTATCCGCGATTCTGTTGTGACTCGATATGGTATCCACTTGGTTGCGTCTGGTAATAGTCCAGTATGTCGTCGTCTGAAAAACGTCTCATTGACGCTAGCGACATCATGTCTCTTTGCGGAGGACAGTATTGAGCTCCCGCCTTTTGGGGCACTATTGACCCTGTTGTCACGCTCCGAAATTGTGGCAAATGTCCACTGTTGTTTCCATAAAATGGAGCTGGGCTCTCCCGGCCACCAACACCCCGGGAGGGATTGTATGGTTGATATGGACGAGATGATGTTGCATAACCGGTGGGATCTGTGTTGCTTCGATTCGCAGGCGGTAATGCACCGTAATTGCTGACCATTGTCGAGCCGTTCGTTTGTGTCCTCACAAGACCTGGGTACATGGGCAAGCCGCTCTCGGTCAAGGCAGGGCTGGCGGTGATGGTTCGCAGAGGAATGCCAGAACCAATTGTCGCATGTCCGTAGCCGGGTCTCCCGCTAGAAAAGCTCTGTTGCGAGTTGGATGGACTGGATCGTGGCGGCAGGACACTGGCTGATGAGTATGATGGGCCATATCCCACGTCTGCTGCAGAAGACATCAGAGGAGCCCGAGACGAATGGCTCGAGCCCGATGTAGAAGTGCCGGTCCGTTGCATTGGCCGCCTGCCGTCCATCGGGCCTAATTCGGTGTTCCCAGACGAGCCATGGCCATATGTATACACTGGTACCACGGCCGTCCTCTCATCTTGTCCCATGGTAGGCATTCTGGGAAGGCTGTCATCCACATTGTGCGGGACACCAGGTAGCGTCGGTAGTGTAGCCGCTCGATCGTGATGTGATACCTTCTCACCCGTCCTTTTCGCATATTCCAATTCCGCCCTGTACCTGTCCGCTTGCCCTTTGGCAAGAGCCTTATTGACTTTGGTCGTAACGATGCGCAAGAGCTTCTTGTTGACTTTTCTCTCGCAGTAGCCACTCAAACCGCCATCGGCACGAGGAATCCAATGGAACAAAAACAAAACGTAGAAAAGGACTGCCAGCAACAGAAACAAAGCCGAAAAGAACCAAACGACAAGAGTGAAACACATGCCTGACAAGATGACGGCCTGCTGGTAATCCTCCGCAGCCAGTAGCCTGACCTTGTCGAAGAAACCCAGGATCGCCCCGTCAACGCTTGTGGCGGTGGGTGCTAGCTTGGCTACGTATACCGATCTCAGCGTCAGGGCGTTTACAACCTGACGTGGACCAGAGCAAAAGATGACGCGGATCCAGGCTACAAGGCAGAGTCAGAATCAAAAACCGAACAATTCAAGGGAGGCCCAAGGCAAACATACACTTGAAGCTGAAGTAGGTGAACAGAGCCACATATTCCGACCCTTTTTTGCTCTTTGTAAGTTCCGCAAAGACGAGAAATCGCCTCCAACCCTGAGCTCCAAAACGGATTGACTCCCAGCGAACTGCTAAGCTGTCGAGGAAACATTCGGCCACATTGCCACGCCTCATTACACGGAAGGCTCGGACGCCTTCAAATGCAAGGTTGACGAACGAGAGAAGGATGCAAATGGAAAAAATCCATTTGGAGACATTGAACGGAATAGCAGGTTCGATTTTGGACGACCATTGATCGAAAGCGAGCAAGTTTACTGCAGTAAAGCTGTCGACGGCGTATACAGCGATCGAGATAATCAGCATGAAGCACAAATAGCCATATGCGAACCCGGGGCCACAGCCTTTGGCCCTGAAGTCCCGCAGGTTAATGTAGTCCCATTTCTGGTCGAGAAACTCGCGTGTCTGCTTCTTGCGGTTACGTGCGCAGCCCATTTTGCTGATGATGGCCTCGTCCAGCGGTCCAGCGGTCCAGCGGTCCAGCCGGGCTCAGCAACTGAGAGGACAACCTGCTAGTCGCGTGATTCTTGTTGATTCGGCGACTTTGGGGGTGGTTTGCCGTGTTGCGGTCCTGCCGTCAGTACACCTCGCGCCTCGGCTCGGAATGGTCTTCCTCCCCAGTTGAGATGATATATTCAACGTAATGCAATCGACGGCAAGGGAAAAGAAGGCCTTGGCTGACAGCAGCGGGAAGACGAAACAGAGACGGCCTACGCTAGACCGCTACTCCGCGCTGCCCATGACTTCCAAACACAGTAGACTGCGGCCAAGGGGCGATCGTCACAGCAGGCGGGCGGGCGTCGTCGTGGTCGCAAACAGGCTCTACTAGGCGACCAGCAGAAGCAAAGGGTGTTGCATTTCCCCCCAGCAGTAAAAAAGTAGGGGACAAAGGACCACGAGCAACCCAAGGCCAACTGAAGAGGGATTGAGACGAGCGTACAGGTGGAATGGCGTGGTCGGCTGAAGCGTATGATGTGCTCTTGGTCGAAGCAGGTCTCTGATGTCTGATTTCAAGACCAGGTATCAAGACTTTGAGGGCCAGTCGGAAACTATTATGTTATTAATAAGTAGAAGTAGTAGTAGTGGTAGCAGTGGTAGTAGTAGTACGTAGTGTGGCAGAAACGACAGGTCAAGATGGCACGAATGGAGACGAAGCGAAGAGCACGCCGAGATGTGGCAGGCGGGAGCTATTATTGTTCACGTTGGAATGAAGAAATGGCTGGTGTGAGAGATTAATGGTGGCACTTGGCGCAGTGTGAGTCGTGACGGTTGTCCTCGTCGGCTCGACTGGAACGGGCAGGCGCAAGTGGTGGCCGGTCGTCCCTTCCCCAGACTCGGGAGTCGGGACAGGTGTTAACGTTAGTTACAACACAAGTCAGGTACGGAGCACCACGAGGCACCGGTACTCGAACCCCTGGCGCCAATTGGAACAACCCAGCTCCACCATGATTGGCGCTTCTGGGCGGCGCTTGCAGGGTGGTCCGGACGCCCTGGTGGGGCCGTCGCTGGTGCTCAGGGTGCAGGCTCTGATTGGCCTGTTGACGGTGCCTGCCCCTGCCCCGCCCCCCCTGCCGTGGCCACAGCTCAAACGCCAGTCCCCGCACGCCTCTTCATCCAAGGTTGAACGTAGTCATTCCATTCCAACGGATGGCAACGATTCTGCAAACCCTCTGGCTTCAATACGACAACAAATCGTCGACTCCACCGGCGTCGTGCCTGCATGCATGGCCTGTCGATCATGAAACGCCTCTTGACGCCTGCTACCCCCATGATCCATGATGGCAAAGGTCGCTATTCAGTGTTCAAGGCGGCAGCCGGGCTAGCTGGACTTCCGTGCGTATTGGCGAGCGTGTGACATGGCCGTATGCGGAAAATGAAATTGCCTGTCATCTCAACTACTACTACGTACTCGGTCACCTTGATGGGAAGAAAATATGGCGCCATGCGAAGTGGCCCGTGGCCGAGGTGCGCACGGCGCGAACGGATGTGAGGCGCCATGGCTTGCCGACTTTGGCCTCAGACTATCGACGACAGATGATTGCCAGTTTCTTCGCTACGCAGAGAGGAGCGTCCTCGGATGTCGTACGGGCTCTTGACCAGTGTTTTAATTCTGTTTGCCTGTTCGTCGAACGCGATGGCGCCCGCATTTTGGCCATGGAGACGATCGGTCGTGACAGATTTACGATGAAGGACTTTTCCCTTGCGAGCTTGTTGCAGAGCCTCCGTGAAACGGCGTCGCACCGCGTTTCTTTTGCAAATACTATTCTATCTTATTTTACTTCATTTTTTATTTATTCGGGTCCGCCTCCGCTTTACTCAACTTGGTCTTCCCACAAGTGTCTGACACGTTGCTTGAGGGCGAGTCGGGGACATGCATCCCGGCCGGTTCGTACTCAAAATACGGAGTATCACGTATTGAATTCGCCACATCGCCGAGATTGCCATGTCATCAGGAACGCGGACATGACATGAGCGGTGTTTCATCATCACGGTCGAGCTAGTTAACGTTAGTCTTGAGGCATGACCTACCTATTCAGCATATCCCTGGCGCTGTTGTTCGCTCGCATAAATGACTTTCCCATTGTGGACTCGCCCTTTTTCATTGCGAAAAAGCCTTGGAACGGGAGCCTAGGACTGCCAACCCCCCATTCCAGTCCCATGTTGCGCTTCACAGAATTGCAGTCTGGGGTGGCCATCCGTGGGATGCACAGATACCTTTTCTGACTTGGCCACTAAGTAGCGCAGTAAAAATGAAACCATCCCATCCGTGTCGTGCGTGCTTTTACTCTTTTACTTGCACGTGGCAGCGTCACTCGTGGTCATGCATATCTCTGCCCTGCGATTGCTGCCCAGGCCCTGGCTCATTGGCAAGACGCAGGCCGGCCGTCAGGGCATGGAGTGCTTTTGCCGCGTACACTAGGCAATTCCACCATTTTTCCATGCAATGCTTGGCATGTACTGCTCAATGCGCCTCCTCAGAATGAGACTGCTCATGACTTCGTGTCGCATGCATCCGGCGACGTAATTTGGTCCACGCGTCACGTAGCCGCCACACCAGCCCCGAAACGGCTAGCGTGGGCCGCCTTCTCTCCAGGAGGAGCCGAGCCGCCAAGCCATACGAAGCACCGCACCGCGAGTGAAACACAAGTTGATCTCATCAACGCATTGTCCCGCGTCCCGGCTTCATCCCCCCCAGCATCGCCAAGTCGGCGCCCAGACGACCTTTGCAAGCGGCCTCGTCTCGCCCGTCCAGTCATCTTCTTCCACGGGCCACTGCCGCCGCCGCTGCCGCTGCCGCTGCCGTCCCCGTCCCGTCAGCAAGCACGTCACCCGCTTCGCCTCCCGAGCCCGCCCGCCGCAGCACGACGACGATTGACGTCGCCATCGCTTCCCATCCCCGAGAACCCAAGGACGGATCACGGACAATGACTCTCCCAAACCCATCGCCACCCCTCCTCCTCACGAAGCGCCTCAACGCCTTTCTACACGCCAACCAAACCCCCCAGCTGCCCACGCTCCTCCTCACCACCTGCCACGGCAAGCTCCTCGCCCACGCAAGCCCACACCCGGTATCTATCCTCCGCACACACGCGACCGTCGCGGCCTCGCTCCTCGCCATCCACACCTCCTCCTCGGCCGACGTGCCCTCCGCGCTGCCCGGCTCCCGAACCCCCGACCCCATCCCCAGCTCGCCCGTCCTCTACCCAGACACCTCGGATAAAGAAGACTACGGCGACGACGACGGCGACGACGACGACGACGACGACGACGACGACCAAGACGCAGCCCCCCACGCCACCGCAGCGTCCAAAAGGGCAGCCGCGAAAAGGAGAGCCGCCCGGTCCGTCAAACCCGTCACCATCACAGTCCAGCTCAGCGGCGGGACCGTCATCATCCGCCGCCTCAAATGCGGCCTGCTCTTCGTGTCCGTCGGCCCCTCGGCGCACGACCTCCAGCCCGACGCGCACCTGCAGCCCGAAAACGGCGACGCAGCCGGTAGTCCCAGCGAGGTGGAGAGCCTAGCCAGCGCCGGGGCACAAACGTCGTCCAGCCTGGAAAGCGCGGGCGCCGCCTCCGTCGTCGCCATGAGGAGGCACGCGGCAGACCTGGCGCGCTGGCTGGACGACAAGCTGGGCACGCTGCGCGTCCCCGAGGAAGGCGTCGGGTCGAGCGACTGGAAGAACTGACCCAAAGGACACGAGACATGTGCACTCTTGAAAAGGCCGAGCCGGCAATCCGGCGGCGGCCCCCTTCTGAGGGGAAAAGGGGACCATTACGGAGTACCCGGCGTTTGTTTGGCAACGAGGACCACGGCGTATGATTTTGGGAACGACTTCATTTCCAGTCGTTTGAAGGAAGAACAGAAAATTTCCCACCTCGACCGGCTTTGTCCGTCTTCGTCTATGCTTTGGCGCGTCTACTTGGGACACCAAATCCTTTTACCTGCCCACGACGTTGCAAGCTTGCGGCGTGCCAGTCGCAGACTGCCCTTATGCATGCCTTGGGTCTTTTCCTCACTCCGTGAAGCCCCGTTGACTAGAATAATTACAACATCTACCATGATGGTCTGCCATCGTGTCACGCTCATCTTGAAACCCATCAATCAAGCCTTGACGTCCACAAGACGCGCCGAATTCTCGGCTGAATTCAAAAAGTGTAACAATGTACTCGCTGCACAGAAGCAGATATCAGTGATGCATACGCCACGAAACAAAACGCCCGCCGATGCACCAGCAACTACTCCGTAATGCACCCGTGAAGGATACTCCGCCGGCCAGGAGGAGTCTTGCCCCTTTTCTATGCGCCCATCCAGCACCCGTCACTATTCTATACTCATACGCATGATACCATCGTTGGTGTCAACCATTCCCTGGAACCCTACACGACCTTTGCTGTTTATTCTCCCTGTTGTCCCGGCTAGAGGGTTTGCGGGAGTGCCGCCGCCAGCGCTTCCCGACTCGCTCTGGGCGCTGCTGCCCGCCTTGTCGCCTCCGGTGCTGCCGGGGCGAGAACCCCACGGCGCTGATTCGCGCTGCATAGGGCTCTGTAGGATGGGTGAGTTGTGAGCACTCATCCCGGGGCTGACGGCCCGTCTCTTGAAGCTGATGGGGTCGAGGTCGTCATCGCGACGGCGCTTGTTGTTGATCCTGCGCGTTATTTCTGCCGCGCTTGGCCCTTGAGCATTGCTGCACTGCGAGGCAGAGTGTGCGGACGCGAGCCCGGGTCCAGGGGAGTCCAGGCCATTGTCCTCGCTCATGCCGGAAGAGGAACCTCGGGGCAAGAGGCCCGAGGGGGGCGGTGTTGTTCTCGTCCCACACATGCTGCTCGACTCGGAAAAGGTGTCCCAGAACTGTTTCCCTTTGGAATTCCTGATGGCCTGTTGTTTGAAGCTGCTGGAAATTCCCGAGGCCAAGTCGCTCAGCATGTTGACGTCATCCTCTTGATCGTCGACAGGATCGTTGTTTGTTAGGTTTGGTGAGGACAAGACGCTGGCCGCCGTGCCCGACTCGGCGGGTGCTGCTTGCGAGACTCGAGGCCCACGCGCGACGTCGCTTTCGCGCACTTGTTTGACAACCTCTGCTTCTCGTCGGGTTTCGGCCTCGGCCGGCGCAACCTCTTCAAAGAGTGCGGCGCGGATTCGGGCAAAGGTTTTGGTTTTTGGCAGTAGGTTGCCACGACGGGTCACGGCTCGCTTGACAACACCGCGTTGTGATCCCTCGCTGCCGCCGTTGACGTCAGCATCGCTCTGGGACTTTGCGCTTTCGTCGGTGTCGGCGGCAGAGATGTGTAGCTGGTTCGCTTGCCAGCTGATGCTCTCCCTCCTCGCCTTCGCACCGTTGCTGGGCGGGGACTTGGACAGAGTGGCTGCGGCCATGTTGAAGCCGAGACCCAAGGGTCCGCGCACCTTCTTCTTGGGCTGTTTGTGATGGCGGCGTTGTCTTTTTTGGAAGCTCATGAGGCTGCTCATGGCAGGAGACCCAAACGGCCCCGTCGGCGCAATATTGGTAGTCTTGGAGACTTGCGGGGTTGTGAGGTATGGCTCGTCCATTTCCTCATCCATCAAGTCGTCATCGTCTGATGAGCTTGACGAGTCGCATCCAACGGCGACTTGGTTGGTGCTGCCTAGAGAGCTGCTAATATTCATCTTCTCGTGATTTCCCATGACGGACCAGAGCGACGAAGACGTTTGCTCGGGACCGCCATATTCGTTCCTGCGATGGGGGATGTTCATGGCCCGCTCCCCGATGGTGGGCGATGAGTCGGGGGACGATTCGGCGAGGGTCGAGTGATGCAAGCTGGTGGCAGCACGAGAAAAGTCCAGGCCGCGCGACCTGCGAGGAAGAATATTGGTCGGCGACGCGTATATCTGTGAATGGTCGAGTTTTGGAGAAAGAGGCGGAGGCTTGACGTAGGGATTCGAGGCCTGAGTTGGTGGTGTGAACTGTCGAGGAACCATTTGCAACGAGAGACTCTTGAAGTCGGAGCGTCGCGGCGTAGAGGGTGCCTGCGCGTCCTTGATGTGGGTGTCGTCCTTGGACGTTGCCCGCGGTGTTTCGACAATGAGCGGCGACGGTGACAGCTTTGAGGGTGTAGCTCCTCCATCGGACAGAGATCGAGTCTTGGTTGCAGGAGGCGACCTGCCGTGAGCCGCGTCGAGACGGCGACTGCCCGGTCTCTCGCCAGGGACACCGCCGAGGGAGTCGCTGTCGATCTGGATAGCGGAATCGTCAATGTTGTACTCTGCCATTTTGCGCCGGTTCAGTGTCCCCCTGCCGCCGTCCGCTGTCTGGAAACTCGGCGGGGAGACGGGGAGCAGGTCGTAGCAGTAGCAGCAGTAGTAGGATCAGCGCGTCGAGGAAGCCATGGGTGCTTGAGCTGGTCGTGAATTCCAGGGCGCGTTGGTCTCGTAAGCTGACATGGAATGGAATTGTGATCGATCACAACGCTTCTCTGCAACAAGTTTTGTCCAAGAAAAGAGAAGGCGGCGTACGTAGCGAGGATACAGGCGGTGGGCGGCAGTGACGGACAGACAAATGTTTTGAGAGATGTCGAGTCGTCGCGCGGCGTCTGAGCATGCGGAGTGGTGGGTGGTGGCTGCACATGCCCGCCATCCTCCGTACGGAGTTGGTGCTCCGTGATTTGTGGGCACCAGCACTGGCTCGATTAGTGACTTCCCAGTGGCTGGCGCTGCCTGGGCTCTGACTGGCTGAAACAAGGCAATTAAGCTGTGCCCCAGTGCCAGTGCCAGTGCCAGAAATACCCGCCGGGGGGGCCCCGCTCTACGTCTTCAACTCTGACTGACGGGTTGATGTCGTAGCCATGATGAATGAAAGTGCGGAGCAGTTCAAGGACGAGCGGCATCTGGCAGCGTCGATAAAGCTAGAGCTTGCTCACAGGATACATACAGAGTGCCTACGTGGGTCAACGTCCGAAACATGATCAAACCAGTTGGAGAGCACGTGGGTTTGACGTTAATACGTGTCGAAATCGTCTCCACCTTTTCTGGCTGGGCGGGAATCTGTAGTTACGTAGTTCCGAGCCCCAAATTGCATAGCGGGGCAGAAGCCGCGGGTCAAGCCCAGCTCGCCCTCTCCAGGTCAAAAACACATCATTGAAGCAACCCCAGGCCACACCTTGGACAGCACAGGAACTCTCTTCCTCCTCAAGGTTTCCCCCAAGCCAGGTACGGCGGCCCCCCTCCCTCAACAATCTCATTCATGCTCAGAGTCACCGTCCACGGACCTCCTCTACCTGCTGAAGCTCAGCTGGGACAGCAATCAATCAAGAACAATGGCGGCCACAACCAACACCAACACGTACAAGTTTAACCACTCGATGCAAGTCTGAGCCCATACAATCGATCCGATGAACGCTGGCTGAAGTGCAGTTTTCCAGGATTCGAGTCAAGGATGCCAAGGAATCCGGTGAGTCCCTCCTGAAACCCGCCGCCATGTAAACGCACTGGCTTCGGCTGCTTGACAAGTTGCGCTGATGGTTCGTACCGCATGTCAGTCAAATTCTACGAGTTCTTGGGCATGTCATTGGTCAAGAAGTACGAATTTCCCGAGGCCAAGTTCGATCTGTACTTTATGGGATACAACAGTCCCAAGGCCGTTTCCCACGGCAGCTCACACGTGAACCGCCAAGGTGTCATCGAGCTCACTCACAACTACGGCACCGAGGATGATCCCAACTATACCGTAAACAACGGCAACAAAGAACCGCACCGTGGCTTTGGTCACACCTGCATTAGCGTAGACAACATTCAGGCCGCTTGCCAGCGTATCGAGGATGCAGGATACAAGTTTCAGAAGAAGCTTACTGATGGCCGGATGAAGAACATCGCCTTTGCCTTGGATCCCGACGGCTACTGGGTGGAAGTAATTGGACAGAAACCCCTGGAGGAAACCGAGAACATCAAGGAGACTGATCCAGCCACCTACCGAATGGTACGGTCATTACCTCGTCGGGACACTTGGCCGATCTTGACCCTGTACCGATCCACTAACCAACGTCTTTGACAGAACCATACCATGATTCGCGTCAGGGATGCTGAAAAATCGCTGAAATTCTATCAGGAGGTCATGGGGATGACGCTTATCAGAACCTCCGAGAATGGCGCTGCCGGGTTCAACCTCTACTTCCTCGGCTACCCTGGTGCTCAGGACACTGCTCAGGCCAACCGCGAGGGCTTGCTCGAACTGACATGGAACTATGGCACCGAGAAGGATGCCAACTTCAAGTACCACAATGGCAATGATGATCCCCAGGGCTTTGGGCATATTTGTGAGTCCCGTGTCCTTGTCTGATCGACTGATGGGATTGAAAGCAAGGGTACCATTCTTACCGGTACATAGGCGTGTCCGTTGACGACCTTGACGCTGCTTGCCAGCGTTTCGAGGATCTCAAGTGTAGTTGGAAGAAGCGACTTACAGATGGCCGCATGAGGAACGTGGCTTTCTTGCTAGATCCGGATGGCTACTGGGTTGAGGTTGTGCAGAATGACAAGTACAGTGACAAGTACAGAGTATAAGGTCAAGAAACGGACGGTATGTAACCTATGGTGACTCGGCAACAGGGCCGAGGACGTTGTTTTTCCTTCTTTGTTTCCTTTCTTTTTCTTTCCTTTTTGGTAAAAAGTTGGGGTTGCTCACATTTCGTGGCCAGATTTCAGAATGACAAGCCACACGGTGCTATGTGATGCTTGTCCTCGTCATACTACAAGCGAGGACAGAAAACAAGAGACTGTGTAAAAGCGTGTGACACAAGGTACTCCGTATACCAAGCTTTTGTGATGTGGCAGTAGACCGGCCAACACCGGTGTAATTCATGCGAGAAACGTGCGGTGGGATGCCGTGATTGAGATTACCCGCCCGCTACTCAATACGGAGTACAGCGAGAGATAATTCCGGGCAGTTGACTCTTGAGACCGAGCCACGAAGCGACTCACCCGGGCTGGCTGCAGCCTGCAGGTGCCTCACGCATCGTTTGGCGCCGATCGGCGCCGACGTCGGGTCAGACAGCCCGGATGATACTTCTGTACTCCGTAGAGCAAAGTGAGACTGGGCACAAGGATTGCCAAAAGAAATCATTTGGCAGAGAGCCCAGAGCTGAAATCAAGACGGGGAGGAAGTTGGTCCCAATCCATGCACAACCACCCGGGCCGAAGGTTGAAAACTCATTGCTTGCTGCTTTGCACGAGGATTCTCGCTTATGAACAGCCCTTTGCAGGCCTTTCAAAATGCATCGCGACAGACCGGCTCCTCTGGGAAGAAGTGTGCTCAATACTGGACGCAGCTGAGGTGACGACGGTCGAGGTCAACACTTGAATGCAGCATTGGACGTGGAGAAGCGGAGCGACGGATGATGTACGGAGTACGTACCCCGCAATGGGCTGCCTGTACTCCGTGCTCCTCCAGTACCACTACTAATAGCAGCGACGACGTCATGTGCTCTGGCCACTACCTTAGGTCCTGTACCCCGTTAGGTACTGGGTACTTGAGGACTCAAGTTGCCTCCTATCAATCAGCACAGTCCAGTCCAGAGCCCAGACAGAGGCAGCGATGTTCATCCTCTCCGTGACAAAACCTGGACAGAACTCCAGACACCAACCATCAATTGATCCCACACGCTGCAGCCAAACTCGCCCTGCCAGGCTGCATGTGCCCACTTTGAACTGGATCGAGTCCGATTGACTCGACGCCGTACAGACGCGTCCCCTGGACTTTGCAGCCAGTAGCAACCAAGCCCGCCCTCTCTTCAAGTCTCTTCACCCGCCCGCATGCGTCTGCCCGCCGCCCTCTCATCAGTCAGACACACCGTCCTAGACTACCACCGAGTAACTACGGAGAACGGAGTCCGGGAACATGGAAGACACGGTCTGACAGTCAGCCACAACGAGGGCGGGGGAGGGGCCACGAGCCAGACCAGACCAGTTCCAGTTCCAGTTCCGCTCACGCGCAACACCCAAGTCGACTGCTCACCTTGAGAGACATTCAGAACAAGCCTCGACGTTTGTATGGCCCGTCCGCCCATTAGCGTCCGTCATTCTATTCCTGCAACATGGCAACATGGGTAGCAAAGCGTCTCCAGCCACCTCGGTGATTCGCCCCATATGCCCGTCAGGCAAAGCAACATAGTACTGCAGCATCTGGATGCAGCCCGCATTGGCTTGGCTTGCCTCACCAAGTCCCGGCACCAAGGGCAACATTTGGATGCGTTTGGGCCAGGACAGAGATCTGATTCGGCGTACGGAGTAACCTGCGGATTATACGCCAGCCATGTCGATTCGTCGGCCTGGATCCAGGGGTTGGCGTACCGACTTCTCTGTGCAAGACAATCAGCCTGACCCGAGGGGTAGCCAAAAACAATCAATGTCATGTTCGGCGGCTTTGGCAATTGGTTAATAGTAAAACTAGTCCTATCCCCCCCAGCCTTTCCTACTTGGCCATGACCCCGACCCTGTCTCTGGTTCCTCTATCCCCTCTCTTCTCCAACTTGATCGCCTCTTGTTGAGTCTTTGGTTTTGTGCCATTACACCGCTGTGTTTGAGAACAAGTCATACGCGGAACGTTGAATTCTGCTTCTGGCCATGACGCCCTCCGCCATCCTAGATCTGACGTCAGACTCTCCCCCTGCGAGAGCTCGTATTCTCGTCCCCGAGAAAGTCTCGGCTGATGGTCTCGCCCTGCTCACGCCCTATTATGATGTTGATGTCAAGCTGGGACTGTCCCCCCAAGAACTCATTTCCGTCATCCCCGGCTACCAGGGCCTCATTGTTAGATCAGAAACCAAAGTCACATCAGAAGTGCTACAATCAGGGAAGAGGCTCAAGGTGGTGGCGCGCGCCGGTGTCGGTGTCGACAACATCGACGTGCCGGCAGCTACGACGCAGGGCATCATTGTCATCAACTCTCCGGCCGGGAACATCTTGGCAGCCGCCGAACACACCATTGCTCTGCTTCTGGCGACGGCCCGCAATGTTGGCCGTGCCGACGGAACCATCAAGCAAGGAAAGTGGGAGCGCAGCAAGCTTGTTGGGGTAGAAGTTGGCCGGAAGACGCTCGGTATTGTTGGCCTGGGCAAGGTTGGCCTGAATGTTGCCAGGATGGCCAAGGGTTTGGGAATGCAGGTCAAAGCCGTCGACCCCTATGCCAGTGCTGACCTGGCTCGCCAAGCAGGCGTTGACCTCGTTCCAAGCCTCAAGGACATGCTGCCACAAGTTGACTTCCTCACCATCCACACCCCGTTGCTGGCGACGACGATGGACTTGATTGGGGAGGCGGAACTCAAGGCCATGAAGAGGACAGCTCGGGTCCTCAATGTGGCCCGAGGCGGTGTTTACAACGAGGCCGCACTGCTCAAGGGCTTGGACGAGGGATGGATTGCTGGCGCAGGCTTGGACGTCTTCACAAGTGAGCCGCCTGCGCCTGATTCCGTCGCGGCGCAGCTCGCCAGACATCCCAAGACGGTGGCCACACCGCATCTGGGGGCTTCCACGGTGGAAGCACAGGAAAACGTGTCGATGGACGTATGCACCCAGATGCTCGAGATTCTGCGCGGTGGCCTACCGACAAGCGCCGTCAACGCTCCCATCATCCTGCCGGAGGAATTCCGGAAGCTTCAGCCTGCGGTGCAGCTGGTCGAGAAAATGGGACGCCTCTATACTCAACATTTCGTCAAGGAAAAGGGGGGGATGATTGGTGATCGCAAGTTTGAGCTCATCTATCACGGCGACCTGGCCGGTATGCCGAACACGAAGCCACTTTTTGCTGCCCTCGTAAAGGGCCTCGTAGCCTCGTTCAGCGACTCTCACATCAACATTGTGAATGCGGCTCTCATTGCCAAAGAGAAGGGCATTATAATCAACGAGACACACGCACACCAAGCTAAAGACTTGACTTTTTCAAACCTGGTGACCTTGAGGTCCATCGCCGACGGCCCGGTTGGGTCCAGGACGGAGCAAATCATCGAGGGGTATGCGTCCGATAAACGGGTTTACATTTCGAAACTGGACTGCTTCAACGCAACGTTCAGTCCTGAGGGCACTCTGATCATTCTTCACAATTACGATGAACCGGGCAAGATAGGTGGCGTGGGCATGGTCCTCGGCTCTCATGGCATCAACATTCGATACATGCAGGTGGCCAGCTTGGATGCAGAGGCCCGCCAGGGGCACAACACGCCCCCGAACCAGAAGGACAATGAGGCTCTCATGATTCTGGGAGTTGATGGCGAAGTTGATGCAGAGGTCATGGAGGGATTGCGCAAGTCAGAAGGTGTTTTGGACGTCAGCTTGATACGATTGTGATGAGGGGTGCTATTCCAACCCCCGGGGAAAACGTTTACTCTTTGGATCTATAATGTAACCAACATGCCACTTGAGTCTTGACCAACTACTACCTGATGGGGCAATGGGGCTTGCATGAACGAGCATGCATATACTCTGTATGGATGTATTATTGCATCCGCAAGCGTCCGCGGCGATCTCAGCTCAGACTCCGCCGCAACGCTGCCATTGGCATGGACCCGTCCCCAGCAGAAACACTATTGTAATTTGTCTAGAAGTGTGCACATACTGAGTTGGTCCCCCCAGCAAGTGCATGTGCATGTATTTATCTACTCCCAACGCATGCCTGCATCACGATATCCTAGTGTAAGTGCCTAGGTACCTACTACCTTAAGTAGGTACTTAGGTACTTACCTACCCAAGTACCCAGGTACCCGAGTACCTGAGTTCCGAAGTCCGAAGTTCTCCCTCCGTACGGGGGGTCGAGGTGTGGCCCCGCGAGCAACAGGTCGGGCATGCAGCCAATCAACGCGCGTGGCTCGTCTCGCCCCTCGTCATGGACCCTGGCTACCAACGTACCAAGCTCGCTACTTGCGTGCAGCAAAGCCGCAGCAGCAAGGTACAAGGTACGGGTCAGTGGCACCTGCCCACTGTTGTTCTGCCCAGGACGTCTCCACTATTATCCGTTAATGGCAGGAGCAACTTTACAGTAGGACGTCAAGAGCATGTTAACTGAAGCATGTATCGGACCACGGCACGCTGTACTGTAAAGTACTGCAACATGTTAGTGCGTACCCGGTGGTTGGCAGACGCAACCATTCCACAGGCAGTATTGTAGCACCCACTCCGGCCGGACTCGACCAACCTACCCTTCTGCTACATTGATTGTTTATCTGTTTGTCTACCTATTCTAGCTACGACTTGACGATAGATTTGACTCGTCGTGGCCGCACGGCCAAGCGCCCTTCGATTAGTCGAGCCGTATTCGAATCCCGCAGCCACCCGTCGGTCCCTGCATCATCGAAGCCTTCGACGGTTACACAGAAAGCGACTGCCAGTGGGCGTGGAGTTGCTTCTGGCCACAAAGTAATATTGGCAAAGTCATCTATCAGCGCTTAAATCGGCCTGCATAGATTTTTGTCTTCAGGCTCTGGTTGTTCTCGTTGGCCTATTTCTACCATTGTCCTGAGCATCAACCATCGGAGTTGCTCAGTGCCGAGCGCGCGACAACAGGTTGTTGCGGCGTCATCTTCGCACCTCTCATACTGAGTATTCCAGACGATCGAACATGCAGCGCAACGGGGGCTCTGGAGGCTTTACAAACTTTCGAACATGCGTCCTGGCTATGGGCCGCGTCTTGGGCGCTGGCTTGTCGTCTGTCGCGGCTGCGCCATTGACACAAACAAAGCCGCGTTCTGATGATGACCTCGACGGGACATCTTTGTGGGTGCTCTACGTGGCCTCAATGGCCCTCGTGTTGCTCGGTGGCGCTTTTGCTGGCTTGACTATTGCGTGAGTTGGTATGCCTGTAGCTCAGGGTGCAACCACTTGGAGCTGCCTGACGTCGGAGAAGTTTCCCAGCCGTGCTGACTGTTTCTTTGCCATAGCTTGATGGGACAGGATAGCATTTATCTACAAGTCGTATCCGGCGACTCGACGGAGCCGCAATGCAAGAACGCCAAACGAGTACTGAGCTTGTTGAGTAAGGGCAAGCATTGGGTTCTCGTTACGTTGCTCCTTGCCAACGTTATCGTGAACGAGTCGTTGCCAGTTGTCCTCGACAGGACGTTGGGTGGCGGTATTGCTGCCGTTGTCGGCAGCACCGTTCTCATTGGTTAGCTTCAATTTGCTAGATCCGTTGATGCGCAAGATAGTTTGCTGACCCTCTGACTTATAGTCATATTCGGCGAAATCGTCCCCCAGTCCATCTGTGTCCGCTTCGGCCTACCGATTGGTGGATATATGTCGAAACCCGTCCTCATACTCATGTACCTCATGAGCCCTATTGCGTGGCCAACTGCGAAACTACTCGATTGGATCCTCGGCGAAGACCAAGGCACAGTCTATAAAAAGAGCGGCCTCAAGACCCTAGTCACTCTTCACAAGTCTCTTGGGGAGCTCTCGGAGCGGCTGAATCAAGACGAAGTGACCATCATCACCGCTGTCCTAGACCTCAAGGACAAACCCGTATCAGAGGTTATGACTCCCATGGTGGACGTGTACACGTTGGCTGAAGATCACATTTTGGATGAAAAGACAATGGATAATATCCTGTCATCCGGTTACTCTCGCATCCCCGTTTATCGCTCAGGCAACCCTACGGACTTTGTCGGCATGCTTCTTGTCAAGACACTCATCACGTACGACCCAGAGGACAGAATACCTGTCCGAGAAATTCCTCTCGGGGCCATTGTTGAGACCAGACCAGACACCAGCTGCTTGGACATTATCAACTTTTTCCAGGAAGGCAAATCTCACATGGTCTTGGTATCAGATCACCCTGGCTCTGATCACGGTGCTTTGGGCGTCGTTACACTGGAGGATGTGATTGAGGAGCTCATTGGAGAGTGAGTCCAGACTGGATACTGAACCAAGCGCTGTATCTAACGGGAATCCAGGGAAATCGTTGACGAATCAGACGTGTATGTTGATGTGCACAAGGCCATTCGGCGTCTGACACCGGCTCCTCGAGCCCGACGCATTCATGCTGAGTCTGGCGCTGCTGCCGTGGGCAGGAAACCGGGAGACGGCGCAGCCCTGGTTCACATTGCAGAAAACCTTGAGGTCCCCGACCCTGTGGTTGGTTCGGTCGGAGCGATGAGTGACGGCGTCCCGGAGAGGGCTCCCAAGACGGCCACCTTCATGAGGCGGCGTGGTTCTGCAGGACCAGATGGCACGGCCGACAACAGACCCGTGCCCTTCAAGGCGTCGTTGAATGAGATGAAAGAGCAGCTCCGACACCTTGCCCCTTCGAACCGCGCTGCCAATCCTCGAAACACTCGCACCAATGTTTTCAAGATAAAACAGGGCCTCAGCGTAACGACGTTTGTTGCGGGCGACGGCAGCCCCAGGCCGCTTGAGGGCCCAGGGCCGAAGCAAGACGATGTCGCATACACCGACGAGTCAACTCCTCTTCTCAACACGAGCGATTTGAATGGCGGCGGGCCGGAAAACGGGTACGGGTCCGACAAGTCAAAAAAGGACGAAGTGAGATCCAAATCGCCAGAACATTAATAAGACCCGAAGCCCCTCAAGAAATAGCGGCTTCTTTTTCACAATTAACAAACAAGAACACGCCCCTTGGTTCACTATTGTCGGCTTTGGCCGTGAGCGAAACTGTATTAGCTGGAGGAATAACAAAAATGGCATTTTGCGTTGGTATGTACAGTCAACTAGTATCAGCCTAGATACTCTGGTATTCTCTGAAATTGTCAGACGTGCCCAATCATCCCTCAATGTCGTGGGACCTGCATGTAAAGCTTCGCCAAGCCTCGTGCCGCCGGGGCCTAGAAAGGGCCCCGTGGCAAACTGGCAGAGTTTCATGGCCGGCAGTCAATACTCGCCCGGCGGTAGCTCTCTTCAGGGGGGAAAAGCTTGGCTGTTCTCTGGGGTATTTAATATAATGTATATACACCCAACTAGCTATACAACTAGTACGTCTACCACTATAACTCGGCTGTATAGCAAACACCTTCCAAGAAAAAAAAAATCAGTCGTACCAAATGGCATTCATACCGAATCCTGGCTCGGGCACTCTCACTCTAGCTACGCGCGCCAGAAACTCGTCCTGCCAGCGATAAATCTCCAGCCAGCCCTCCTGGTCGTCGGTAATGGCTATCCATTCGTCGCACCAGTCACTTGGGGCCACGGCATTGCTGTGGCCGCCACTGGTTGGCGTGGGATTGAGGCATATCTGCCTCTCGATGGCACCGTTCTTGCCCAGCTTGAAGGCGGCAATGTAGCCTGTCAGGTCAAACGAGTTTGCCCTCGAGGACGCAAACAGATATTCGCCCGAATGAGATAGCGAGCACACATCAGCACGATACATGGCCCACCGATCGGGGATGCCGGGCGGGACGAGGGGGTACTGCTTGTGCGTGTACACGGGCATGTGCGTGGCAGGATCGACGAGGTACTCGCAGATTCGGTTGCCTTTTTCCATCAGGGCATACAAGTAGTTGCCGGAGGGGTGCATGGCCACCCAGCGGGGGTGGTCCGTCTCGTCGGGGCATTCGACGCAGCCGACGAGCTCGAGGGTTGCGTTGTCGGGAGACGACGGCGCCTCCCTTCGCCGGCGGTGAGTCCAGATCTTGTTGGCCCTGAGGTCCGCGGAGTAGAGGTACGTCTCTGACGGGTCGAAGACCATGCCGTGGACGCCAGAGTCGGGCTGGTAGGCGTAGTGCTGGACGGCGGCCTCGAGGGCTCCTGAGGGGGACGAGGAGAAGACGGTGCCGTGGCCGGCGTGGCTGTAGAACGGGTTGCAGTATACTGCGTGAGGGGGCTGCTTGGCGGCCAGGAGGAAGATGGCGCGCGTGTTTGTGGATGCTGAGGACGCTTCGGCTGCGTGGTGCGGCGGCTTTAGCATAAGGCGTCTCGTTCATCCCGGAAGGGAGGGGAGGTCCTTGGCTGGATGGGTTTCTGGAGGCGGCGTACATACGCTGGTGAAGCATTGGGTGGGAAGCTTGGTGGATGATGGATGTTGGGGACTCGACGGCAAAGCTGGACCATTTCTTCATGGCGGCGCCGTAGATGGTCTTTTTGGCGTGCTGCCGGATGTGTCAGGACGTGGCCTTTGTCTTTCAAGATATCCGAGTGACGCTGGGAGAATCAGGGCGTAGGCGGGGGGTCTTACGTCAAAGGCCATCCAAGAAATGGGTTCATCTTCTGGGATTGGCGTTCGCTTAACTAGCTCGACGGTGAGCTTTTCATCGTCAAAGGCGAACGTGAAGATGGCTCCTGGCGGCGTCCACGTGCCGACCATGAGGTGATGGACGGGCATGTTTGTGGGAGGAGTTGGGGCAGTGGCAGGCCGTAGGACGGAGCAGATGTCTGGATAACTCGGAAGTCAGTTTGAGATGAAGTTTTGACATGGAGGGCAAAATTTTGGATCCGGGTTGACTACGTCTATTGCAGAACAGATGGGCATCGCAAACTACCCTGTGGTTGATGCAAGTCGTCGCCTTTCGTACCTGCCAAGTCAGGTTCACGCTCTTCCACCGGAGTACTCCGTAGTTACTACCCTGGTTCCCAAAGTGCTCGTGTACCTATCCCAAAGTACCTAAGTACCTACCTACAAGGTACTTACCTACCTAGGTACGTAAGGCAGGCCCTCTGTTCTCCTACCCCGTCGTTGCTCCCGTGATGACGTACCGTTTCCCCCGATTTCGCGCCTCGGAACTGAGAATATTACAAAACAGCGCCAAGTGCCGCACGACAGCCCAGGTGAAAAATATTTTGGTCAACCGACCACCCTACCGACCGTGAACAGCCGGCACACGGTCTCGGGAACCTCTGGCGGCAAATAACTGCCCGGGTGGTGGACACAGGTGGGGTGGTCAGCATCGGAGACTCTCGAGCTTCTGGCCAATCGGAATCAGGTTATCCACAGATCGGCACCCGCGATCGCAAACTCGAACACTCTACATATCCGCCAGGGACTGGTGAAGCAGTGCTAGCGGCGCCAGATTCAGACATCTGGACCTTTTTATGGTTTGCGGGGTTTCGACCGTCAAGATCTAGTCCAAGTCCCTGATGATCAGCATCGCTCCTTTGTTTTTGCGGTCAGGGAAAGGAGGGGGGCGTGTGGGTGAATGGTTGCCAAATGGCGGACGCGCAAATGTCATCCGCTTCCTGATGCTGACAACTATTTATAAAGTCTTTGCTGCTCCGCGGGTGGCGGAGGACCCTGGGGAAAGTATATATTCGACGTGATTCCCCGTCGACGGCTCTTGTGTCCTCCATCTCTGAGCCGGTAGTTCTCAGCTTCAACCTTGCTCTGCTTGACGACAAGTCTGCCATACTATCGCGTCAAGTCACCGCCCGGGCGGCAGCAACTTCCGAAGACGCCATCTACCCTCATTCTCTCGCCACATCTCTCTTCTCCCCCTGCTGCGTATCTTCAAACGCCTCTGGTCTGCCGCGATGACTACCAACGGTCACACAAACGGCGCCTCGGCCGAGCCAAGCAGCCGCTTCGATCCCAACTTCACCAGCCATGTCATCAAGACCATGGGTCCTGATATGACGCCTAGAAATCGCCAGGTCCTCAGCAGCCTGATCAGACACCTACACGATTTTGCGCGGGAGGTTGAGCTGACCAATGACGAGTGGATGGCCGGCGTTCACTTTGTCAACTTGATCGGACAGACGTCTACCAAGACGAGAAATGAGGCGCACCGAATTTCTGATGTTCTCGGTCTTGAATCGTATGATTAGTCTTGTCCCCTCCCCTTCTTCTGCCGCAAATGTTCCCCCTTGCCGTGCCGGCTGACACGCGGATCAAGTCTCGTGGATGAAATTGCCAACAAGATCATCGCCGAGGGAGACCTTGACCCAACTTCATCCTCGATCCTCGGGCCCTTCTGGTCTCCCGATGCGCCCTTCCGCGAGAACGGCGGCACCATCATCCAGGATCCCAACCCCGAAGGCCGCGTGTGCAGGATGCACGGCACCATCACCAATCTCCTCACCGGCAAGCCCATCCCCGGCGCCGTCTTTGACATCTGGCAGGCGAGCGCCAACGGCAAATACGACTTCCAGGACCCGGAGAACCAGACCCCCAATAACCTGCGTGGCAAGTTCAGAGCCGACGACAACGGCCGGTACTGGTTCTACTGCTACCATCCCACGGCCTATTCGTTGCCCACCGATGGTCCAGCTTATCAGCTCATCACCCTCATGGACCGTCATCCCATGCGTCCCGCGCACATTCACATCATGGCATGTCTCTCTCTCCCTCCCTTTTCTCCCCTGAAAGCCCGTGATTCGAGAACGGGGGCTTTTACAAGAGCCGCTGTTTGAAAAGAAAAGGCAAGCCATGGCAAAAAGCTGACCTGTATAAACTCTAGGTTACGCATCCCGACTTCAAGGGCTGCACAACACAGCTGTACCCCAAGGACGATCCCTGGCTCGAGACTGACACCGTCTTTGCCGTCAAGGACGATCTGGTAGTCGATTTCAAGCCAATCAGGGGCGACGATAAAGCTACTTTAGAGCTCGAATACAACGTGGTCCTATCGCCCAAGGGTTACAAGGGCAAGGTTTTTTAAAGCCGCTCAGGCTGGCCGTTCTTGTCTTTTTTTGTTTCTTTTCCCTCAAGCATGTACGTGTATTATATGAGGCTGGGTGGAAGCGGTAGGCGAGTATTTGCATTACATACAAGGTCGATGAATTGGGGAAACACGAGGCTTGGCCGTGACTGATCCCTGTCTGCTGCCGGACCCTATCTCGCTCGAGTGCATGCTGAGCGCGGCAGTATAATGAACCGTGTAGCCAACTACTAGCAGTGGTGTGTGTGAGACTCGAACTCTCCAAAAAAAACTAGGTGCACGGCGTTGGGGGCGAGACCGGCCGACATGCCGCGAGACACTGTGCCCTGGTGGCGTTTGACAGCACGCACGCGCGACTTGCGCGGCGACAGCAGTGACGAGTCCCACGGTGCTTGGCTTCGCGCTGTGGACTGCAGCAGTAGTACTCCGTACGGACGAGGATGGAGGAGGATGATGTGGTGCGACATTGGCCGGACGGCTCATGGCGAACCACGAATCTTTTGACGTCGACGCGGCGAGGGTCTTCTCCAGCAACCACCTGCGTCTGCGTCACATCAATGCGGGATGCGCAGTTGCTCGGCCGCACAGCCTGTGGCCGCGGTGAATGACAGAAACAAAAGTCACAATACCGATCATGATATGGGGTGCTCCGTACTCTGCATGTAACGCATGCATGGGCGTGGACGGCATCAACTCGCGTTGGGTGCAGAGTCGAGGGCCCGCAGACTTTGGGTTCGGGTTGGGTTGACCGTTGGGCGAGGAGATGGACCCACATCGGCGGTCGCCACAGCAACGGCTGCGCTAGTAAACAAGGGCGGGTCTAAACCTCATCCAGAGGGCATCTTCGTTGAGAAACCTATCCGTTTCGCCGTTGGATTGATTTATTCGCAATGATATAAAATACTTGATTTGGTGCATCGCCAATTTATCCGTCTTATTTTCTCAGAGAGCCTCGTGTTCATTCATGCCTTTTCGGGTTCATCCACCGACTCAGAGGCCTCAAACCAACAGACCTACCGGCCGCGGTTTACGGCGATAACGGGCAAAGGGCCGCGTCTGGCGACGTTTTTTTTGGGTCAACGGCTTTTTTGGGGACAAGCGGCCTCGACGATTGAGACGTTGATGCGTACCACGGGCAATGGCGTCTGACAGTCGCGGAGAAAGTCTCAATTTTGAGGGCAGTTCCCCGTCCAAGCCATCATCGTTCATAGTTTCGTTTCTCCATCGTCGACAACCTTCAATCGACAAGGCGCTGTCGAGTACTACCTCTGCTGCGGAACAGCTCGGCTTTCCGGACAAGACCATGGTTGGACAACTCCTTAGAAGTGGCCCCGGTGCCCTGGGCGAGCTGCAGCAGAACCAACAGGACGTTGCTCCTCGCTCTCCAAGAAAGTCCCGCGATGAGCCTCGGACTGGTAGGCAGTCACCCACAAAGTCCGCCCTGGGCAAGTTTGCTTTCCGATCGAATGCCGACAAAGAAGCGGCGCGGACGGCCAAATCCCGGGACGGGTCGCCGCAGAAGCCCAAGAAGGCCAAGTCGGCAACGAACCTCGCTGGCCTGCTGCCACGGCCGAAATCGCTAAAGAACTTGTACAAACTGGCCACTGAAGAGGACAACCGCAAAAGAGACAAGGAGAACATGACGCCCGATGGGACGCCGGTCAGTGAACGACCACCGCCGATTTTCGCCCAGTTCACCTCGGATCGAACCGTGAGGCAGGAGATTGGTTGCTCCGAAAACACGCCAGGTCGAGCCGTCAGGGATCGACCCAAGACGTTCCAGGGCCCGAAGCCGCAGGATGACGCTGTACACTGTCCTTGGCCTTCTTCGTCCTCACCCTCCAAGACGAATGCTCGTGCTGCGCGGCCCGTGTCTATGCATCCGACGCAAACTCCTCGCGGTAAAGGTGCCTCTGGCCACGGACGCTCCAAGTCCGCGGCCACGACCCCGACCAACTCGTTGCCTCAGCTGCGAGTTGACCCCAAAGACATTGACGCGCAGTTGGAGGCCCTTCTGGATCGTCGCAACATTCCCGAAAATCAGCGATACAAGATGCGTAACCTGGCCGACACCATCAAACTCGAGTTTATCCGCCAGGATCACGCAGAAATGCAGGCCGCCCGAGCGGATCGGCCCGGAACTACAGGCACGACAGGTAGCACGAGCAGTGCCGAAGGGGCCATTTCCGGCGATCTCAATAGTCCTCACGAGGTTGAGGAGCGACCAGCGCGCAGCCGGGGCAGAAGCTTCACATTCTCCAGAGGCAAGAAGGGCTCGAGCTCGCCGGCAAAAAAGCCCAAGGGGGAAGCAACTCTTGGCCACCACTTCAGAAGCCGGTCCACGGACAGTGTTGCTTCTGATCCCCGTCCTTCCTCCTCTTCTTCGCCGTCAAAGGCGTCCGGGTTCCTATCCAAGATCAAGGCTCAGCAAGGCCCGTCTGATTACGTTGCGTACCTCAGAAAGGTGCAGAAGCCGGAGCTGGTGGAGGTGGGCAAGCTGCACAAGCTGCGTCTGCTGCTGCGGAATGAAACGGTGGCATGGATTGAAGACTTTATACAGCAAGGTGGCATGCACGAGATTGTCGAGCTGCTGAACCGCATCATGGGGGTTGAATGGAGGTGAGTCACGCACAACCCAGCCAAGAGGGGGGGAGCATTCCGTTCCATTCGAGACTGACGCTGACGGGGGCGCGCAGAGAGGAACACGAAGATGCCTTGCTGCATGAGAACTTGCTGTGTCTAAAGGGGCTCGCCACCACCGCCAAGGCCATGGAACACGTCAACGCCGTTCAGGCGCAGCTGTTCCCCAAGCTGCTGCACCTGCTCTTTGACCCTGAGAAGAAGGGACCGAGCGAGTTTACGACGCGAAACATTGTCACGTCGGTTCTTCTAACATATATCGAATCGGCTCCGCCGGCGGAACGGGTCGTCAGAGTCAAGAACGTGCTCGGCCATCTCCGGGACAAGGATACGGAAGAGGGCCGGCGTCCGCTTCCCTTTGTCCTGGAGATGAGGCAAGAACGGCCGTACCGGGTCTGGTGCAAGGAAGTCGTGTCCGTGACAAAGGAAGTCTTCTGGATCTTCCTGCACAACCTGAATGTCGTCGCTCTGGCCAGCGACAAGGCGGCACGGTCGACTGCTCCTCAAGAGGGGTGCTCTGCCGGCGGCGACGAGCATCGAGACGGCCCGTTTGGATACATGCTTCGCCACTTCCCTCAGGAGCGGCCACCGGTTCCTGCTGCACCCTACGTCGGGGGTGTCGAGTGGGATGCGACAAACTACCTCGCTTCTCATGTCGACCTCATGAACGCCATCATCGCCTGCACCCCTTCCACGCGGGAGCGGAATGCCCTGCGGGCCGAGTTCCGCATCTCGGGGTGGGAGCGGTGCCTGGGCGGCAGTCTCCGTATCTGCAAGGAGAAGTTCTACGGCAGCGTACACGTCGCCCTGCGGACGTGGGTTGCCGCTGCAGCCGAGGATGGCTGGGACGTCAGGGATGTCCGCTTCGGGCCTCCTCCTGAGTCGAGAAGCCCCAGGAAGACGGCCGGTGGCCAGAAGCCCAAGGTTGAGGCGCCGCCAAAGTTGGAAATGCCCAGGCTTGATTTCGGGGACGTCCAGCCGGCCGAGGACGCGTGGCTGTAATCAAGACGACGACAGCGAGCTCATGAGTCACGTCACCTCACGTCACTCATCGTATGGAAAGGACACGAGAGATTGGGTACGCACGCATGGACGGTTCTCTGTTGCCGCCAGTCACTCCTTTGGTTTTTCGTGCATCTGCATCGTCATTTCTCTTTCATGACTACCAACCAGTCCATTGGGTTGTCGTACATTTCGGGATTCTCGTTGGGGACTCTCTCCTTCTCTTCTCTCTTCCTTTTTTTCTTTTTGTATAATTGGGACTGTTGGTGCTCTACGACTGCATTGATTGCATGAATGAATTTGACGAATTATGAAACATGGGCCTGAGTTCAAGTTCAAGCCGTGACTGTCTTGCCGTGTGACTGTCGTGTGCTGCTGGTCTGACTCTTGTATTCCCCCCTCGCTGTCCGTCTTCTGGGATCCTGGGCATGGCGGGTAGGGAGAGGCGTGCGGCGCAGCTCCCGGGAAACACTGACGACCAGTGTTCGGCCGGCGGAAGCAGCTCCGTCGCTCTCGTCGGCTCGGGGTACGGAGTACAGAAATCGCAATTCAGGTCCCCCGGTGGAGCTTGAACGCATCGTGTACCGACATGCCCTTCAGCACGTCCTGCTTGACCCTGTCGTCCGCGGCGACAAGCCCGGGCAGCATCTCGAGGACCTGGTCCAGCTTGTCCCTGGGGATAATGACGACGCCATTGGCGGGGTCGTGGAGGGCAACGTCGCCCGGGGAGACGACGACGCCGTCGATGTCAAGGGGCACTTGCGTGGCCCAGGGGACGCTGCCGCCGCCGGAGCCGACTGTCGAGACGCCGCGGGCCAAGATCTAGTCCGTCGCGAAACGGGTCAGTTTTTCTGCACGCCGTCTTCACCGTCTTCCCCTTCTCGGCTCCTTCTTTTTTCGCACGGAAGGGGGATTGCAGTACCGGGAGGTCGGTGCGTTTGAGCTCCTGCACGTCTCGCACGCGGCCGGCGACAATGATGCCCTTTGCACGGCGCATCTTGATGCGGAGGGCCATGATGCCACCGCAGATGGCGTTTGTCTGGCCCGGGGGCTGCCTCATCACCACAAAGGTGCCCGGCTGGGTGGCGTCGCTCCAGTGGCCGTCCTTGGGGACGTTGGGCGCTGGTTCGGCGGGAGCCTCGCCCTTGGCGGCGAACAGGACGGTGGACACGGGCGCGACGGTCGGGCTCTCGGCTTCCTTGCCCGGCTTGGTGCTGTAGGGGCTGAGGTCTGCGATGAATCCTGCCCCGGGGACCTTGAGCTTGAGGAGAGCGTCTGAGACGTCGCATGCGGTGTACCGCTCGAGACGGGCGAGCGCGGCGGTCGACATGGTCGACTTGGTTTGTGACGCCAGGCGGGGAAGGAGACTGAGCCGCGGTCTGGCGAGTCTGGAAGATGGACGCATGCCTCGGCACCTCTCTGGATTCTGGAGGCTGGTGTTTCCGTTGCACGTCGTTGCGCCTCGGCTCGGCTGACCCCGGGCCGCGTCCGTCGCAAGTGGTTGCATGACGTCGCGGGTCCGGTGGGTCCCGGACGGCGCTGAGTCGTGAGCACCGAGGTGCCTTAGGTACTCCGTACTTGAGGAGGTACTTGGACGCCTCGGCGGCTTGAGTCCGGCACCTGGGCAAGGTATCTAGTCCGGTACTACGTAGTACTTACTTACTCAGTCGATTCGCGGGAGCTCCCGTTCGTCTGCCGACTGGGCCAATCAGAACCACAGCAGTTGTTCTGCAAGTCTGGCCTCGCAGGCTCGTACTTTATGTCTGAATCCTGATTCGGCACAATGCTGTCCTTGATCTGCTGGCATGAAATAGTAGCACGTGTCTGAGACCAAGGACGAACCCATTTTCTTCGTAGCCAAGTTTAGTTTCAACAAGTCAACTCGAGTCTTTCAAGCCCAACCACTCCGTACAGAATCACGACTCTCAACTGTCTGTCGGTTCTCGCCGCTTGGTTGAACATTCTCTTCAAACCGGAGCCGGAGCCACATGGACCATAGCGAATACCACACGAATGCGGCACGCAATACCACGCTCATCGCGATAATCAACCGCGTTTTCAAAGCGGACGAGCTTCCTTTGTTCCTTACCTGCCCGCTGGGTTGAGATGCGCCTCATCCCCACACGAACAAGGGTCATTCGATTTATGGCTGAGCTCAACAGGCTAGGATGGAACTGAGTAGCGGACATCCAGCGGCACAGCGGCGTGTGCCCGGCCTGGGTTGTCTTTGTGGTTTGCTTTCTGTCATTTGCAAGTCCCGCCAAAGAAGCCGGGAGAGACGTTGCAGTATTGTACCATCTCGTACGGTTGACCAAGTCCCGAGTCCTCGAGCACTCAGCAAGAGCATTCTTGGCCAGACAAGTGTGGTCCAGGCACGTGGAGAGTGAGACATAGGCAGCCGCTCGTGCTCCCTCACCCCAGGCCATGGCGGCACTCGAGACGGACCCATCTCCCGGACACAAATCATGTCTAGTCGACCCAGCCATGGACCGCGTACGTACTCGGCACGGAGTACGTGGACACCTGGGCAACTGGTCTGCCCCTTGATGCCGTAACTGCAACTTGTCGGATTCCGCCGGTCCTTTCCTTTCAACTCGTGAGATGAGTAGGGCGCAAGTCGAGATGTAGTTGGCAGCCGGTCGATGGATTGACTTGCTAATGTTGACCAGCTGTCGGACCAAGTGGACGCAACATGGTTGGAACGGCTTGACTTGGTTTTGTTTGGCTCAGGAGCCTGCTATTCACCCCCTGCCTCATTAGCTGGAGAGAGTCACGTAGCACAAAATAGTCGTAAGTGATTCGGGAACGAGCCGACGCCGACATGGAGCTGTCTCGCCTTCTCTCTGCTTGTCGAGTGTTGCGCTTGTCGTGTTGTGCCCACGCCCGTCCGTTCAAATATGCTGTCCACCCACCGCAACAAAGAGGAAGGGACTAGACGTCCCCTTGGCTTCAAACTGAACTTGCTCACCGCGCCTCGCCTCACCTCGCCTCACCCTCACCCTCACCCTCGACCGCTCCGCTTCCTCTCGTCCTGCCATCCTGCTTGGCCCGTTCGTCTCCTGTGTGCCCGTCTATCCTGGCCTCCGTCTTTATTCTCTTCTCTTCTCATTCCCTGTTCTTGTTTTGTTCCTCAATCTCCCTGTTTCTGTTCTTTCCTTGTTCATCATCACTTCCACGCCGAATACCACGAGACCCTGGCTCATTTCTCTTCTTCGTAGTTGTATGTGAGCCCCATCCCATTTCATATTTCAAATCCTTTGGTTGACTTTCTTCACGAGCACCTTCTTCATGGGCGTCGAGTTTCTCTGCTTTTCGTCATGGACGACCAATTTGGCCAGTTTCTGGTGTTCCCACTGTCTCCAAGTTCTCCTGCTGAAGTTGACGGAGGTAGTGAGGCTGTGCTGAAGCGGGCTGGTATCATCACTCTTGAAGGCGAAGAAGTTTTGCTCAGAAAGGACTTGGTATCATGCGAGCTGGTCCTCCCCACGGGACCAGAGTCCGGCGATATACCGCCTGGGGGTCAACAGTTATTTCTTATTATAGTTAATATAAAAGAACCTTCACCGTCTACAAAACCTGTGACGTAAAAAGGGTTTAATTTATTCTGAAATTCAAATCCTAGATGGCACGTTGTTCCTCACGAGCCAGAGGGTTAGTATTTCCAACGCGCTCCCGAGAATTCATGCATTGAGATTCCCTCCCTCCGCGTGCTGATCATACAAATCAGGTTTTATATGTCCCCGAGAACTCCACAGAAGGGTCACAACGCCATTCCTGTTTCGTTGCTGCTATTTCCGATTTGCCAGACCCGGACTACTTCGAGTTCATGAGCGGCAAGGTATGGAAGTCGAGTTGCACCAGTGGTCATGCTCTCTTGGTCTGCTTCTCCTTTACCGAGAGCGAGGGGGATGAATTCGCAAATCGATTTACACAGGTAAAGCAAGGCTTGTCACAGGACCAGGAAGGGAGCAGGGAGATGGGCTGGACTTGGAGTGGCCTCGGCGCCGACATGCCACATGAGGGTTTTGCCGCATATCAAGGCCCCGGTGCAAACCCATCGTGGTCGACGACGACGCACTATCATCACGAACCTACCGCCCAGACATTCCCTGCCGTCGTAGACCTGACCGGGCCGACACCGTGGTCGACGACGACACACTATCATCACGGACCTGCTGCCCAGACATTTCCTGCCGTCGTAGACCAGACGGAGCCTCCACCTGGCCATGACGAAGCGCAAGCATGACCGATCAGTATGCGTCTAGGAGACCAGCTTCGGGGAGAGGTGGATCGCGGTGCCACTGACCAATGGTCTCGATAGAAATGGACTATGAATACCATGATATTCACCAAGTCCTACTTGAGCCATCTCATGGTTTGCACGGCGCTGGGAGAAGAACGGAACCACTCTGATGTTTGAGGTCGAGAAATTGGATTTCTTTTCTTTTCTTTTATCTTCTTATTTTTTACAAACTCTCTTGTCATCACACTGCCAAAGGCGTGGTTTGGCGTGGTTTGGCGAGGTTAAGGCCGACAGACAGATCTATAACTAGGCAAAGCGGCTTAAAGGTAGTCAATGTAAAGTGATGAACGGCGCGCTGACAATCTTTCGCGTTGCCTCTTATGCCACATATTATATTTATAATGGGAGCGTCCCTAGGCATCTGGTAAGATTCATGCGAAAACACTTTTTGGCCATTGGTCGGTGGAAAAAGTAGCAAAAAGACGGGCTACTCACGGTATCGCAAACCTCAGGCGGCCTCCGCAGGAGATAATTCAAAACCCAGCATCCCTCCCGCTTTGCCTACCCCTAGGTCGACATTTCGTTGGCATCAGGGTCTGGGAACAACTCTTACGTTAAGAAACCCACCCTGACCATGCTCCACGTTGCTCTGAAAATGTCCACGTAATCAAAATGATCTCCCGAGTGAGTCAGGCTGTCTCGACATCCGACTATGTGTTAAAAACCCGTGGCTCCCCGGCAGTTTCAGGTACGCGGCTGTCACGTGACTAAGGGCGTGATCTGACGTGTCTTGTGGATCTCAGCTACCCAATCAGATCATGCCAATTCCGGATCAGATTTCGCTGCCGGGACTTTGCCCGAGAGCTACCGACTTCTGGCGTTCTGACGGTTTGGTGAAATACCTCAAAACACAAGACCATCGTCTTCCATTGTGATTTATCTACCTGTCACGATGGGTATCTGGGACGCCTTTTGCGACATCGTCGAGGCCGTTACGCCATGTGGCGTTGTTGAGGCCGAAGCTCCTGCTCAGAGTCCCAAGGTATGATTTCGATCCCGTTCCCCTTTGCCAACCATAGCCGACCTCTTGCGGCATCCGCTATGGCCATTGACGCAACGGATTCAATCGCACGCTCAACTCCTCCCGGGGGCTCTCACCACTACAATTGACCTGCTGACACGACGGGCGCAGGAGGAGCAGGCCGCCGAGACCGAGTCCAAGGACGAAGGGGCGTCTGAGGACGCTGCTGAGGAAGCTACCGAGGGCGCCGAGGACGCAGAGGAGGGGGAAGACGAAGAGGAGGACGAGGACGAAGACGAGGACGAAGAAGAGATTGTCGACCCCAAGGAGACTCTTGAGGAAGGTCCGTTGATACTTTTGCACTCCCCCTTTGCTCCGGCTACCAGAGCGGCTCGTCCGTCCGGCCGACCTCGGCAATCTGGCGAGCCATTTTCCCCTTGAACAACGACAACGCCTGTTATGGGCCAAAGGACTTGGTCCACGCGGTTTATGCTGACAGCATTGTTCCCTGGTAGAATGCAAAAACTCTGCTCAATGTGCCCCCGCCAAGCACCACTTCGACGAGTGTGTTGAGCGTGTTCAGCACCAAGAGAGCGAAGGCGAGGCCAAAGAGGATTGCGTCGAGGAGTGTACGTGACAGAACCCATGATACCAAGTCCCAAGTTCTCGCTGTCTACGGAACAAATCCCCCCCCCCGCTCTAAAAAAATCAGAGGGAGTGAATCAGTCGGCTCAAATTGAGCCATCCGCGTTGCAAAGTCCGCCCGGCTAACAGAATGTCTAGTCTTCCATCTTGCCCACTGCGCCAGCGGGTGTGCCGCTCCCAAGCTGTGGTCTAAGCTCCGATAAATGTCTCCCAAAGTCTCAACGTCAAAAATCTATTGTCCTACCCAACCTGATCGGCTAAACAAGTGATGGGCACGCGGGACTAGGACTCTTTTTTTTCGGCGGATGGGAAGTATCTTTCTCCGACGCAGCCAATTCGCGCTGACTGAGGAGACGTGCAAAGGGCCAAGGCACAAACCGTGGACTGGGCAGTGAGCGCCAGAGAAACGTGTCCATGGAGAACCTGCCACGACTGAAATGGCGGGGCGGCCTTGAGATGATTTGTACTGTATTTTGGGGGAGCCCTTTGCCGTTGCGTGATGGTGGGTTTTCTGTCTGTATCATAAATGTTGCGGCGCCAGCAATAGATTTTCTCTCGTCTTTGGTGTTTTCTTGTCCCGGCTGCTGGAGGTAGTTTGAGGCGTAGTCGCGTGACGTGTGAGGTGGTTACATTCCGGCACGTACAAGTCTGGAGACGCAAACTATGCCAGGCCCCCCGTGGCACGGGCTAATCGAAATGATACCGCAAGGAGATGCCGAACTCGAGAACTCGGTCTCGCAGCATGATGCAGATCCCGCATTGGGGTGGACAAGAAGAAGTACTTGACTGCCACCGTCCTGGCCGGAACATGTTGCAAACAAGGTATGAAGTCAAAGCATGAATAGTTGCAAACAGTGTCACGGAAACTCAATTCTATTCTATTCTTTGCCCATGACCGTTGAAGGGGGTGAAAATGCGACGCACGGTGCAGAAAATCGTTATACCTGCGGTGAGGACTCAACTCGAAGATTTTGCGCACCAAGAAATACTTTTCGGTTTTCTCCCAAGAAGAAAGGTATGTCCTCTCCACACGACCTAGTCTGCAGAGAACGCAATCTTGAAATCGTAGCAAAGAACTCGCCGGCCCCAACAGGACTAGGACCGGCTTCATTGAATATAGTTCAAATATCATCTATGCGATTCCAGAGCATATATATTTTCCTATAGCCAATCGTGGCGCAGGACGCAACAGCCGGATACCTGTCCTCGGGATATTGCTTTATTCCGGACGGTGGCGCGAGGCGAGCTTCCTTGAGCCTTGTACAAACTAGGCATTGAAAAAGGTTCAGCACGGGCAAATTTCCTAAGCCACACCTGTGATGGGAGATGGAGGAAGCGCATTGTTACCTGCACAACTCTGGACACGGGATTCCTCCACTCTGATATGGCAGCACGGGTTATATTATCATCAACAAGCTTTCCGCGAGTAAGGTACCATCGAGAGTGTTGAAGAAAAGAGTCTCTCGGCGGTGGGGATCGACAGACACGGCTGGCGACGGATGACCATCGGCAGCGGGACCCTCTTTACTGTTGTTTCAGGCCTGAGATTCGAGTTGGTGGACGTCATGCGTGTGTTGCTGCTCAGTCCAAGGCTCGACAGTGCGTAGTACGAGGTCAAAGAGAAGCAAGACAAGAACAGTAACCTTCGTAGTAGGCGCAGATCGGACGGATGGTGCCTTGAGGATGGTTGTGCTCTGGGGCGTGTTTCGGATTGAAGAGACGACAGACGTCGGAGACGAGATTGCACCTGGCAAGAGCGACCGTGCCCAAGCTTGCTTGCTTGCTTGCTTGCCAGGTCAATTGCCTGCGCGTATCGCCTCGCTTTGGCGCCCCATGGACCAATCATCACATCAAGCTCAGCTATTGTCGAAACTCGGTGTTTTCCGCAAAACTATACGGCAATGCCTTCTTCGGACGGTCGACACCTCGTTCATTCTTCCAGTGGTCACGCCACGAATGGCTCAACGGAGACGAGCCACCAATGTATGAAGACTCGACTTTCGAGCTCCTCCCCATCGCGGCTGGCGGCTGGCGGCTACACGCACAAGATCGACGCAACCCCCACTCGTCTTCTTTGAGCCAAAATATCCATCAGTTACTTCCCACTGTTATCCAGGAAATCCGGAACAAGCATACTATATAATAACATGGAGCCTGGACACGCTTGACACATGACACGCCATCGACCTGCAACACCAACTTGCGCCGGTGCCAGTCCCTCAACTTTTTTGCTCTCCACCGCAAGTCCAGTCAACGTTTGGTGGCAAAGCGGGCACGCCGGATCCAAGCCATGTATGTCTCTTCAACCAGAACCCAGGGTCTCGTGCCCCCAAAAGGACGTCTCCTTACAATTTACGACCCTGCAACGTGCGTACGGCCCACGGGCGTATGTGATGCTGGAACATGCTTGCTTCGTGGCCGCGGAGTATGCCGGCGGCCAGTCTAGTTGGCCCTAACGAGTCATCAAACTTTAACAGGTTGTGAATGGGGTCGTGGGAGGCGGAAACCCTTTTAATCAGAACATGCCATGTTGAAAGCAAAAGGGGGCAAGCTTGGTGTGAATTAAAGCCTGGTACGGAGTATTATTGATATTATCCCCCTGCTGATAGCGCGAATCACTAACCAAAAGCCCAAGGCAATTTTATCATCCCTCACCCAGGCCGGGGGAGCAATCATCACGACCAACATACATACTACTACTGCTGCTGCTGCTACTACTGCTACTGCACATCTCGGGCACTATTCGGCGCCACCAGCAGTGTCCGCATCGACCTTCATTAACGGGATTGGTAGCAAAATGCCGCCTCGAATGTCTGGCTGATTACCCACCCCTCCTTGGCTCGGTGGCACTAGTGGTGTAAGCCCCTGCCCGATACCTTGGCTGGGGTTTGGGATTGAATGTTGCTTTCCGTAGATGGTGGGTGGTATGGAATATTCCTTGGCCTAACTGCTACGTGTTGAGTACAGGACACAACTCCAGTCTGGAACCAGATCCACGAGTCGTCCGGAGGGTACAGACGGAGGCTCAGAATCGAGCTGGCTCCCAAACCTGCCCATCTCCCAAGGGAGGCGGCACCGAGTGGGTGGGAAAGTCTAAGTTGACAGCCCCACGCGACCCTGTTTGTCTGCATGCACACCAAGCCGAAGCAGAACCAAGTACTTTAAGTACTTAACCTGGCACTTAGTCACGACACTAATAAGCTCCTGCGGGCCGGTCTTCATGCGTCACCGTCTTGGAACGCGACGTGGTCCCGGCCTGACGTTGAAGCGGCTTGCACTCTGTTTCCATCTTAAGCGCCACTCTCCCGTTCCCGTGGGCAATCCGCATCTCAATTTCTACTCTTTCAACCCTTTTCGGTTTCAGTTGCGAGGCCTTTCTGTCTGGCTCTGTAATCCGATTCTGCGTTGTATCAGCAACATCGATTCTGTACACCCATGACCTGCCCGTTTCTTGGTCCGCCGAAATCTTGGACCACATACTTTATGTATTTCTGATACTTCTGCAGTTGCTGCTTGGCCATTACTCCACCGCGCTGCCTTGTTTGGTTCGAGCAAAGAATAACCTGGCCAGCGAACCGGGTGTCCATGCAACTCGCGATTGATTCCAATTGAATGAGTCCGACTTGACGAATTACAACCGTCTCGGGGACAAATCATTCAATTCTGACCTTACCGCGAAACAAGTCTCCGACTGTGAAAAAGAGAGCCGCTTGGAATTGCAGATTGCGGAGCCGTACTCCGTACATCCTTGTCCATCAACAACCATTGACTCTCTCCTCAACTACCCCGGCGCCTCCCGCGAGCCCGACTCTGGGAATTTTGAATGTAAAGGGCTGCGAAGAAATTGTATTTCTTTTACCTTTCCCCGGTAGGCTGCTCAAGAATTGGAACGGCAGCCGCACGCAGGCCTTTTTCTTTGGTTGTCACTGTATAGTCCAAGCGCAGCCAGCGTCTCACCGCATGTCGCGCTTCCCCGCAAGATGAAGGGAAGTAATAGCGGTAGCGAAGAAAGCCGCGACCAGATTGGCAGGCGCTTCCGGGGAGGGACAAAGCTGGGGTCCCTGGATCACGGCCTCGGCGAGCGAAACGTTGGCGGAGATGGAAACATCTACGTCGTAGGCGAAGAAAGCGTTCCTAATGGGATACCGACGGGTTATCGAACCTACAAACGACGATGGATTGGCCTCGCAACACTCACACTCATGAACATCGTCGTTTCCTGGGATGTACGAGACCCCCTATCCTCCATTTCCCATTCCCCATACATACACCGAGGTCTCGAGAGGCTTTCGTTTCTGTTGGCTCGACGGGCGTGAGGCTTGCCGAGAACCTCTGGGTGCAACGCTAACTCTTTTCCTCTACTCTTGATAGTGGCTTACTTTTGCGCCTGTTGTCGACCTCTCAGCACAATACTATGGTGTCTCAAAATCAGCCATCAATTGGGTCAGCACCGCCTTCTTTCTCGCTTTTGTTGTCATTTTCCCCGTTACCATTGCCATTTTGCATCGCGGCCCGAAGCTAGCCTTTATGATTGCTGCTGTGCTCGTCATCATAGGAAACTGGATTCGGTATGGCGGCTCAACCAGCCCTTCCGGTGGCCGCTTTGCTGCCATAATGGCCGGTGAAATCCTCATCGGTTTCGCACAGCCTTTCATCTTGGCTGCTCCTACCCGATACTCGGATTTGTGGTTCACCAACCGCGGTCGAGTTGCTGCCACAGCAGTGACAAGTCTGGCGAATCCCCTGGGTGGTGCCCTGGGCCAGCTGATCAACCCTCTGTGGGCTAAGCAGCCGAGCGACATATCTCAGATGGTGCTCTATGTCTCCATTATTGTAAGCAGAGCGCCAACCCCTCCGCTCCGAGTTGCATTCTCCGCAGCTAATCATGTATGCCCTTCCGTAGTCTACTGTTTGCTGCCTACCAGCATTCGTCGTACCGGCCGCGCCTCCGACCCCCGTTGGGCCCTCCTCCGAGACTCCCAAGCTCCGTCTGCGGGCATCCGCCAGAGCCCTCACTCACTCCATTGAGCTGTGGCTTGTCCTCATCCCGTTCGCCGTCTTCGTCGGCTTCTTCAACTCTCTCTCGTCTCTGCTCAACCAGATGATGACCCCCTACGGATTCAGCGACGACCAAGCGGGTATCGGCGGTGCCATCCTCATCGTGGTCGGGCTTGTCTTCTCAGCTATTACCTCGCCGATTTTGGACAGAACCAAGAAGTTTCTCTTCGCTCTCAAGTTCTTCATGCCCATCATCGGCATCTGCTACCTCGTCTTTGTATGGATGCCAGAAACCCGCGACGTTGCCGGCCCGTATGCAGTGCTCGCCATTCTGGGAGCCGGCTCGTTTGCTCTGGTCCCCGTCGCCCTAGAGTTCCTCACTGAGCTCAGCCACCCACTTAGTCCCGAGGTCACGTCCACCACCGCATGGGCCGGCGGTCAGCTCCTCGGTGCCATCTTTGTCATCATCAGCGATGCTCTGGTTGCCGGTAACGATGCGAGCCCGCCCAGGAACATGAAGAATGCCCTCATCTTCCAGGCGGTCATCGCACTGGTTGTTTGCCCGTTGCCCTTGTTCTTGGGCCTGTTTGGCCGCGCAGATAAAGTAGTCTTGAGGCGCATCCGCTCTGATGAGCAGAGCGCATCTACAAATGTACAGACTGCTGTGTAATTCCAAATGCTGCGGTGGCCGATTTTCATTGGGCATATCACGTGGGGTGAATACTTGCTACACACGTCTGTATATACATACCATAGCGAGTGAAACCAGTACACTCTTGGTTCTGTCGCACCTTTTGAAATTCTTGATGACTCTACGTCGTATGTCCCGGTGCTGACACAGGTTGTCTTCACAAGCTAGCAGGCGTGTGACTTCCGCATCGCCAATGCCCCGGGCCGTCAAGTCACCGGGACGGGTCGACAGGCATTAGTTATTACTGACGTATGCTAGTGGCGAGACAAAATCGTCGAGCCAAGACGGTCCGCACCCTCTATGATTCGTCTTCACGCGCCGTGATTTCATCCCACTGAGCCCTCAACTCCTCCAGCTGCCGCCAACACCGGGCTCCGACCTCCTCGAACTCGGCGATGTCCTCAGCAGTCACATCCCGAGTACCGATCCGTCGCCCAACCGACTTGCGCAATACACCGACAGCGGTGTCGGCGGCAATAGTGTCAAACGTCTCGGGTTTGCCTTCCCACCCCCAGCCTTCCACCTCTGTCTTCTTCACGTCAACGTTGAGCCTGGTATCCGTGCTGCTGCCCCACTTGACGCGTTCGGCGCCAAATTCATCGAGAGCCTCCTGACTTTGCAGCGTGACCCAAGTGGCCGCCTTGGCGCCGTTGTAGCCCGTGACATTGTGCCAGGGGGAACCGAACCAGCGGCTGATGATGAGCGCGAGCTCATACGCCCAGAAGAGGAACCAGGGAAGTGGGAAGATCGTGCTGGCCACGACGCCGGGGTGGGTGAGGTAGATTTTGGGCTGGACAAGCTGTTTCTTGGCAGCGTCGGCGTCGTCGTCGACGGTGAGGAAGCGGGAGGAGAAGGGCCGCGCCGCGGGGAGAGAGGAGCTCAGGCAGAGGAGATCGGTGAGCCTTTTGCAAGACTCATATGCCTCGGGACGCATGAGACACTGTAGGTCGTTGATGTCAAAGACTTGTCGGACCGCCTCGATGCTGCTTGACCAGATGATGCGGCCCGGGGCCTCTTTCTCGGAGGACCTGCTCAGCAGCGGGAGGAGCTTGTGGGCGAGCATGTAGTGGCCAAAGACACATGCGCAAAAGACCTCGCCCAGCAAAGGCTTGACGGGCTGCAGGAAACCGCTGTCAGCATGCACGGATTGCACGTGCGCCCGCAGCTCGACGAGCAGAGACTCACATAGTTGTACACGGGCCGCTCGTTCAAGATGCAAGTCGGCAACGATAGCTTAAAATCGGGCCAAGTAGCCGTCTGGATAATGCCCTTTGTGAAGAACGACCAAAGAGCTGCAAAATAGTCCAACCCCGACCACCCACCAAAGGCTGCATTGCAGATGATGCTGTCCAGACGGGGTACCCTCACATTACGCAGATATTCCCCCTCCAAGCCCTCAGGGTTGCTCACAGTCCCGTAGCGCAGTTTGTGCGCAAAATCCCGAATAGCACGAAGGTCGCACAAATCTAGTGTCAGGCTTAAGATGTGAATTCTTGCGACGGCGTCTTCCCATTTGTAGCCCACGCCGGCGCGCGACGACAAGCCTTTGGAAGACTTGGCTGCCTTGGTAGCATATCCTCTCAGTTGTTGGATCGTCTCGAGGGATTTGGCGCTGGACCGTGTCGTGGGGATTATGACGAGATGCGAACTCAGGGAGCGGGTGGCCAGGAAATCGTCAATGAGAACTTGAGCCGTGCCGAGACCGATGCCGCTGCAAAACAGAAAAGGCACGAATGTGCCACGGTGTTAGCTCAAGGAGTCCCGAAATGCTAGCCATGGGATAGGGAGGTGTGGGTAGGATGCGGACCTGTTCGCACCGGTGATGAGCACAAACAGCTGCTCACGAGCAGACGCAGATTCCCACGGAGCCGAGGCGGCAGAAACAGTCTTTGCAGCCCCCATTGAAGCTTTTTCGCAGCGAACCACGAATAATCGGAAGACGAGAACAAGCGCGATTGTCTGAAATCAAGGAAGGGAGCCCTGGCAGGTGGCGTACCAGAAGATCAATCCAGAACTCCCGTCGCCATCCGATCAGAGGCGGGTAAAAAGTGGCAGCAGATGGGGGGAGGGGCGAAGCTCGATGAGGCGGCAGGCGCAACCCGCAGGGAACCACTTGCCGCACTTCCAAAAGCTGCCCTGGCCAAGTACCTAGGTACTTAGACCTAGGTGAGCAGGTACCTAAAGGCAACTACTAGTAGTACCAAGTTCAAGTACTCGACATGAACGACTTTGTCACACGCTTCCTTGCCCAAACAACTCGTTTTATCTTCTTGTCCATTGCTTTTGCTCTTTTTCAAGGTACAGTCAACATTTCAGTGATCCTGCAATATAAAGTGTATGCCTTGAACCCGGAAAATGATGTTCATCCACCTCCCACGCCATCCTCGTCAACATCAATCACACGACCCCAAAGGCGTACATTTTCCGTGATACATGGACCAGTGCCGACATTGAGTTACAGGGGTATTAGTTGATGCACTGCGGCTGGCGTTTCTTGTTGCTTTCTTTTTCCGCTTCACTCTACAGGCCGCAAGGTGGAAATCTACTCCCTGGGCTTTTGCCCCTCGCGTACAGCAGCCAAGATCAACTCTTTGGCCTTCTCTACGCCTGCCTGGGTACCGACTATCTCAATGGCCTCGTCACGGGCCTGGTCTCTGGGCACCTGGATCTTGCAGTTGCTCTGCTGTCGAATCGCGTTGACCTTGGAGCCGTTTGGCCCAATGACGTGACGGTAAGTCCTGGGGTCGGGTAAGATCAGGTAACCAGTGGCATCAGTCTTCCTGGCCTGTTCCAGGGCCTTCTGGATCACTTCCTTGGCCTTCTGAATATTCTCCGGGGTGCCTTTTAAGACCCAAGGAATATCTCCCTCCTCGGTAGAAATAGTCTTGACCACTTTCCAGGAGTGAGCGTCTGCAGTGGCGTCCGCGTCGTCAGTGATAAGCGGCAAGGAGCCAGCGTTGGCTCTGCCCGAGCTATCGTGCTTGCCGGGAATAGTATGGCCAGCGTGGTCAACCGTCACCTGATGGTTGTTGCGGAGCTGTCGGAAAATCTGGCCATTGTTGGAAACGGCGTGATGGACGTTGCGGGGGATCTGAATAGTCTCTCCTTGCTGCTGTTTGATAATGCCAGCAATGTGCTCCTTGGCCTGGGCTACGTTCTCGGGTCGGCCAGACACCTTGACACCAGTTTTGCCGTCGCCCTGTCTGGGCACGTCAATCGAAACATCGAACTTGCTCTCCATCTGGCGCTTGGTGTCACCACCACGACCAATAAGCGATCGATGATGCTCAATAGGCACCTCGACTACCTCCGAAATCTGGCTGTCACGCTCAGCAACGATCTCTTGGATGCGCTTAATGATCTTCTGCACCACGTCGGTGCGTCCCTCGACCTTGATGGTGTTGCCATCTGCCTCCTGTTTAGGAAACTGAATGGTGCGAGCGAGCTCGCGTCGATCATCCGACCCTCCAGCTCCGATGACAATATCCTTCAGGTTGGCTCCTACATAAATGAAACCATTAGCAACCAAGCCAAGTGGTGACCATGTATGGTACCAAAGAGACTCTTACCCCCACTGCCAATCAAGGCCTTGTGGTGCTTCTTGTCAACGTCAATAGTCTGAACAATGGTGTCGTCGAAAATGGTCCGCTTTTCTTCCAAGACCTTGCGGGCCTTGGCGACTTGCGAAGCAGTCCCCTTGATGGAAATTTCAACCATATCTGCATCACGGTCCGCAGGGACATCGATGCGTGCACCAGTCAACTGGCGAAGCTCATCCAGGGCAGCACCCCCCTGGCCGATAAGAGACCCAACCTGCTTCTGCTGAACGGGGACAGTTGCAGTGACTGAATGCTCCTCCAGATACTTGTGGAGAGAAAAGATCTCATCCCTAGCTTCATCTGCGCCCTTCTTGGGACCACGAATAATGACTTCATCAGGAGCCTGCTGACGGCGGGGCTTGCCGGCGTCGCTGGCGGCGTCGGGGTTTGGCTGGTCTTCGGGGCCAGCCTTTGCGGAGCGAGGGAAGAAAATGAGGACCTTGTATCGAGTTTGAAGGCGGTTGATCTGGCCGCCCTGGGCACCGATGAGCTCTCGGTGATACTTGGGGTCAATCTTCAAAATATGCGTTGTCTCATCAGCCAAGGTACGGCTGAGGTTCTGGATGTGGTGGCGAGCAGCCTCGGCTTTGGCCTTGGGGCCCTTGAGCTCGACTTGCCCATCTTGAACCTGGATTTCGACGTCGAATCGATCACGAAGCTCCTTGATGTTGCTACCGCTCTTGCCAATAAGATGGTTGGCAAACTTCTGAGGAAAATCGAAACTTAAAGTAAAGCCACGCTCCTTCTCGTCTTCCTTCTCCTGATCAACAAAGGTATTGGCCTTGGTCGCCAGAGCTTCCACAGCAGACCTGGGTCCACGGAGGGTGATTGTGGTGCCAACCTTAGTAACGCGCACAGGGATCTGGTCAGAAGGGCGCCTCTCCTGCTCCTTCTTGATGAAGCGCCGAAGTCTCTCGTGGAATCTCGCGGGAACGTCTAGGGTAGCGCTGGATAGCTCCTCTTGCTTGCCGATAAGACCCAGAATGTGTTTTTCGGCATCATCCAGAGCCTTCTTAAATTCACGAATCTCCGCGTCCGTGGGCTTGGTTCGAGGGAGCTGGTAAGGACCATCAGTCGGCTCCGGACCCTCGCAAACAAGTAGTACCGGAGTGTTAGGCTCAGATGCCTCGGGAATCACAAGGTGAACACCGAAATCGGCCTTTACCCTAGGGGTAATGTCGGTACGCAGGTGCTGGTGGAAGAAGGGATCAATGTTGACAGAGTGCATACGAGCGGGAGGCTGGGCGTTGATGATACCGGTGATCTCGGATTGGGCGCGGATGGCGTTCTTGCCATCACGAGAGTACAGCTCCCAGGGCAAGGCGCCATCCTGCGAGAAGGGTGTGTTGATGTGGGTATTGTACAGCTTCTCCAGACGATCAATCTCCCTGCGCTGACGAAGATAGCGAGTCACGTTACCGGCATGTGCGGCAGCGCCACCAGGGGCGTTGCGATGGAATCTACCGACATCAATGTTTGACATTTGCATGCCCATGGCCAGATCCATGGCCTTTTCCAGACCAGCCTGAACACGCTCAGCGGGGCCAATGACGGTGACCATGTCGTCATCTTCGTCTGAAGGGAGGAGAATAGCACAGCCGGTCTCGGCGAAGAAGTCGTCCGCAGGCAACCCTCGGTCTCCAATAATAAATTGATGGCGACCCCGCTGTATGGCAAGCTGCTCCAATTGCAGTTGTTTATGCAGCTCGGCGACTTGTCGCTCGATTTCAGCACGAACCTGCTGAGTAGCAGCCCTATCACCCGCCAGCTGGATATGGTCGTCCTCAACCCCGGCAGGGTGAAAGACAGGCCGGTGTCCGGGCTGGGGGGCGGCAGGAGCAGGAACATGACATATGGCCTGGTGAGAGGGAACACGCATTTGAACACCGTGAGTCTCCTCCAAAGCTTTGGCCAGGGAGTTTCCGGGGCCGGCTATAAACGGGTAGAAAGCCGTGGGAACACCGCGAACCTTGGTCTGCACGTTGGCGGCCCGCTCGCCAGCAATCTTGAGCAACTCATTCCGGGCCGATGCGGCGGAGAGAGCGTTGCCCTCGACAGAAACGTCGATGGTGGCTTCGTCGTCGTCAGCAAGAAGAGCATTGTCTTCGACCTTGGGAAGCTGGATCTTGGCTCCAGTCTTCTCCTGCAACGACCTAATCATCGAACCACCCTTTCCAATGACATGAGCTCGAGCAGAGTAAGGGATGGGGACTTTGATGGAAGTCTGCAACGGGTCAGGCAAGTTAAATGCTTAGTTCTTCGAGACAATGGGGTTGTTTTGACATACCCGGGTTCCAATTTGCTGGACCAAATCCTTGAGAGCCTGTTGAGCAATCTCCTGAGGACCGGTAGCTTCGAACTTGTATCGGCCATTGGCTCCATTGGCCATGGTGATGTTTGCGCGCGACTTGCGATTGATGTCTTTGATGATATCGGGGATTGGGCGCTTCAATTGGCCACGGGGCAGGACAAACTGGGGGTCCAGTGTGACGGTTTCAACATTGCGACCCGGAATAAACATGGAGGGAGCGACAGCCTTGGAGGGAGTTGCGGTTCCGGACGTGGGGGTTGACGATCGTGAAACGCCGTTGGAGGCAGCACCATCAGGCCTGCCATTGGCGTTGTTCTTGGCACCCCAGATGGGGGCCACGTTGGCAGTCTTGGCCTTGGGGGCTCCAAGTTCGGGAAAGAGTTCGTGAGACTGCGTGTCGAGAGGCGCCTGGGGGGTGGAGGATTCCTTTTGCTTTCCAGCAGCCTTGGAGCTCATCGGAGCGGCCCAAGAGCCATGGGCGTCGTTGGTCGGCTTCGCGGGAAGTTCTTCATCTGGGATATCCTCAACTGTTACACTGCGAGGCTCCTCGGAATGCTTCTGGAGAAGCTTCTGGGCAGCAGACTCTTCGGAGGCCATGTTCAAGTATTCGACCGCTATGATTTTGGGAGGGGTGCCAGATCAGGGAAGGCGAGTTCAAGCGAGACAGGGTTTTTATAAGAAGTATCTAGTCGCAGCATGTTAGTACGGTTTTCCCCAAGGTTTTGAGTACTTAAGCATAGCCGGGTAAACTTTAAGTACATCTTCACTCTGGCTAGCTTTGTTGGGGCAACAGGAGCGCGCATACGTAAATTTCCCCTTCGAAAACAATATATTGCCAGCGAATTGATGCAATCCCGGAATGGATAGTTGTCCTTGGGCGATGCTGTTTCGATGCTCCGTGCTCTCTGCTGCTTGGGTGGGATATCCGAGGCGTCTAGTGCATAGTGCGGTGCAGACAACCCACAGAGTTCGAGATGAAGAGAATAAGATGGGGGGAGGGGGAAAAACGATTACCGGTGACCAGAAGGATAGACCAGGAGAGGCAGGAACCAGGAAGAGTAGGAGGAAAGGCTTTGATGCCGGGAAGGACGGCAAGATGCAGTGTCGTTGAAGCAGCTTAAGGGTGAGGTGGAAGTTGCCGCTCCACGAGACGAGACGTCTTCTGGTGGTTTTCTGGCCGTCTGACAGGGGTGCAGGAGGCCTTCCCCACCCGACGAACCTGACTACGGAGTATGATGGGCGATGGTACGGAGTACGGAATGCGGCTAGGCCCTTCCCAGGCATAGCCAGTGTAGTTAGTGGTCACGGTCACGGGATTCCGCATGTGATGCCGACGTGGACCAGATATCTACCCTACAGCGGTTGGTGCAACTTTTGGCAATCGGCGCCTTGGAATTCGGAGTACTCTGTTCCATGTACCACCCTACCCGGTGGTCAATTTTCCGGTTGCATTGTTTGCTCTTTGCCTTTTGTGCTGGGGTATTTCATGAAGCTACCCGCGAAGAGAGAACCTCGAAGCCGAAGGACACACGTCCCCAGTTGGATAGTGATGGTCGATCATATCTCAACGCATGTTCACGTCAGTCTCCCTCCAAGGCCGCCGGAAGACCGTCAAGCTGTCTAGTCCAGCAGAAACAAGCAATAGCAGAAATTCCCACTCGTAAGCCCTCGCCGCACCGCATGCTCAATCGAGGAGGAAACAGAAAAGGAGAAGATGCCATCGACGTCAGCATTGTATGTCGCCACGAACCCTGCTGCGTCGTGCTCTTCCGGACAAAGTCGTGGCGGCAGCTGCACAGGCACTCCCTCCGAGCAACCAAGTGAAAAATATCGAACAAATGACGTGTCTTGGGGGATATACCACGAGACACTGACCATGGCGGATCTGTGAATAGTGTAGGGTAAAAGCCCGTGCCAGCCGACCCGGCAGTGCGCCGATTCTTCCCCGCCCTTCAAGGTATAAATAGCATCAAGTGCAGTATGTACTACCTACTATGCTCACGGAGATTCTGCCATGCGCGGTTAGGAGCTCGTATTTCAGCACGGCGTTCCAGTGATGAGGCCGTTTGTTGCATGGGCCGCACTCTCGTCACGGTGTTGAATGTGACCAAGTCGTGGATGCCATCTCCTTCTATGCCGGCGGCCTTCATGCTTCATATTGCAAGGAGAGAGAGTGGAGTGTGGTGCACTTTACATGAATGAATGACTGGCGTCTACGGAGTGCCAAGCAACTTATTAGGTTCGAAAAGTGGCCCACAATCGATTCATCGCGTGTGTGAAACACGGGGGCCGCATTGTCCAACAAGGGGACGTCAGAGAGGCAAGAGGGCAAACCCAACCCGAAGCCATGACGGGACGCCCTACGCCGTCCTCCGTACCTTGCAGCTGAATCATCGATGGGCCATTGGAGTTTGATTTGCCTCATGTCGTTGTGACGAGGCCTAGCATGGCACTTGAGATCCATCACCCATCATCATCATCATCACCATCATCATCTTTCTCCTCTCCTTTCACATCCTTTTCTTTTTATGTCATGAATTTTATTTTATTTTATTTTATTTTATGTGTGTGTGTGCGTGTGTGTGCCCCTTTGTGCGTGGCCGGCACTGGGCAAGTGGGTGAATGGAAACTATAATGCCACATCAACGTGCGAGTGGATATGGACATGGACACAGATGCCGATGGATATCCATCACCGGGTCCATGGGCTCTCGCAACCAACACGCTTGTCGAATTAGAAGCTTCCGAGAACCGACATTTTTGGACCTGTGTCCACGGTGCTGTTTATTGTCTTTGTTCACGCTGGATTCTTTGCCATGGGCGGGCATTAGCACGTCAAGCCACTGACTGGGCTACGACTTGTGATTTTTTTATTTTAATTATAGTATACATATACGTATATTAAAAGGATGCCAGGACGCGTTCCTGTTTCGCCCGAGATGGAGAGAGATGATGGATGACCTTGGAATCCTCATTCGCAGATGAAACACCAGCCTTGTCGACTGCAACAGCTTCCGTTGCGTCTTGAGTGGACGACAACACTGCCGTCATCCGTCATCTGTAATAAAGTTCATGGACACGGCGTTTGGAACCAACAGCGTCTGGCATCTGACATGTTCCAGGCCATTCGGGATGGGGAAATTCGTGCCGAGAAACTTTTGGCTGTCGTAAAAAAGCCGCGGCAAGGCCCCCATTTTTTCTTTCTGCTTGGCTCCCGCACGCCAATTCAGACACTACTCCGTATCCATGTCGTGCATTGATTTGATGATTTGATGACCAACCAGCTGCTCAAGTAGGAGAAGAGTTTTTTATAAAAAAGAAAAAAACCCACAACAAGGGTGCCCGAATCGTGCATGACGTACTAGTATGCAGTGCCAATGCCAAATGGTGGTACGTACCGAGTGCACCAGCGCGACAAGCCGCGCGCCTGACTGTGATTCAGATGGCGCCGGGCAGCCTTTCATCAAATCTTTGGGGCGTTATTCATGCCCTGATTTTCACCGTCCGATGTCAGTGAACTCTTCAATTAGGGCACCCCCTCGAAGCACCCACTTGGATCGAGCGTCTCAGGATGAAAATTTTTACCATCTGTGGATTTGGTGACGGGTCTTGCTTGGGTCCTGGCTCGTGTACACACAGCCCTCGATGGCTAGCTCGCAGGCTGCTTCCTGCAACAGATTGTATGTAGGTACCGCTGCATGTCTGACGATCAGAACAGATGGATGATTTTTGAATGACATGACTGGATGCGGGAATCCGGAATCCGGAGCTGGGCCATGGGACCCTGGTGATGCCGCGGTGAGAAGGCAAATGACGGGGCGACGGAATGGCAATTGAGCGCCGCATGTACCTGCTTACTTGAGGTACTTTAGGTACCTAGGTACTTAAGTGCCTGACCGAGAGAGTGTTCGCTACCCTCGGGCATTAGGCTTTGCGGCATGTCAGCACTGCAAGATTGATGATTGTGGCCCTTGCTGCTCCGTAATAATTTCAACGTTCGAGTTCTTTGCGCGCATCGCGGATCCCATGGCCCTGACTGTGAAACGTCGCCGTTGCAGCCCTGTACTCGGTGTTGTTGGTGCTCTGGTACCACTTACTACCTTCTAAAAACAAATCCCTACGAGGTAGCCGTTACGGGAGTAATCTTCCAATCTCCTTCGCAGCTTCACCAAAACCCCCCCACGCACAGAGGCCGTTGGCCTTGGGTGCTGGACCCCGCGGGCGCGCGCTTCGTTTCCTACTTAAGTAGTAATCAAGTTTTGACTAGGTACCTCTTTCAAGTGATTAAAGTACTGAGTACTTAAGTACTTAAGTAAGGAACCCAGGTTCTGTTACAGGGAACCCGGGTGCCCCATTATTCAGAGCCGGCACTGCTAAGCGCAAGAGTACTAGATCAAAAGTCTTATCAAGAACGTAGGTACCTGACTACCTACCTCTTTTACTTACCACCTTAGATACCTTTCCTATACTTCCTACTTACTTGGTAGGTACGTGCGTACATGCAAGTGCAAGCCACTGATTCCAGACGTCGGACATCTGGACTTTGGGGATGCAACATGGAGGCTTTTTGACCCAGCTCATAAATAGTGTTGCTATTTGAGGCACCCGATGTTGGCCGCTTGGGTGCTTGGCCGTTGCTGTTTCCAACCATGTAACTACGATCAACTACTCCGTACACCTCGGGCAGTTCCGTTTTCCATTCACCAGGACAGGATGCATCACGACTTTGAGGTTGGAAATTGATGCATGTGCTCCCTACCAACTTCCCAACCCCCGTCCTCGACCCGGGCGGGATTGCTCACGACTTTTTCGCTCCTTCAGTACCGCCGTGGATCTGGCCTCGTTTTGGCCCAAGTTATTATGCGCACCCGACTTTTGCAAGCGATTTGTTTGCTCATCAATCAGATGGTAGTTAGTCGGGTATTTGGCAGACAAATGAACCATGGATGATCCATCGTTGGATCACTCGCCATTGCACCTCGAGCCAAAGACAGACAGACAGACAGACAGGCAGACTGACTGACTGACTGACTCCTGACTCCCGAGTCTCGACTCGACAGATGTCCCCCGTCGTCGCCTCGCCTCCGCCTCACTTCTCCTCTCCCCTTCCCCCCCTCCTCGCCATCATTCGGCCGTTTCACCATTTCACCATCTCATCACCACCTCGCCAGCTCACCACTTCTACATCCATCATTTACCCGTCCCCCCCATCTGCTCACCACGTCAGAGCCTCTCGGAAGAACCCATCGTCCGCCGCAGAAGCCGACTCGACTTGGTTCGAAGCTCACGCCTTTGACGACCTCGCCTCTCGGCATGGTTGGCAAATCGCTCCCAGTCACTCCGTATAACTAGTACTCCGTACTATCTACTTACTCCATGCAAGTGCCTGCCACCAGCACCACCGCCAACCAGCCTTGGTGTCACAGAGTTGCACGACTGATGCCCTCCTCCACCTGAGCATCAACCGTTCACCCGCTCACCCGCTCGCCCGCTCGCCCGTTCACCACCCCATTCACCCCGTCCTCTTCCCCGACTTCTCGGCTGTTGGATGCGACGCTCCTCCCCGTTATCCACAGAAAGAACGCCACCAGTTTGTAGGGCGTGATATTTATGAGCTCTACGTCGCTGTGATAGTAATTGAGCTGCTTTTGTACGCCCAAGGTCTCTCTTCGTCTGTATAAGCTCAGTAGCTGCAATAAGAGAGCCGCGGATAAAACGACTGATATTGCGTGCAAACTCAGGCTCAAGGGATGTATCGTCTTCTAATACCTCCCCTAGCTTGTTGGCAACCTTATTTATCTGCCTGAGTGTTGTGGGCGTCTCAAAGTCGGAAGAGTTGTTGTGATATAACGGCGGCGGCGATGGTGTTGATGTGTAAATTGCAGCTCGTTGTTCAAGGGCCTCAATTACAGGCTGTGGATTGTAGGGTGAAATTCCAGTTTTTCGAAAGGCTGTGAGAATAGTAGTAGTCTTGAAAGCTTGTTTTCGTACAGCTTGAATGCAAGCAAGGAATTCAATCTTTGTAATATTCAACACGCCGTCTCGAACAATGATATCCAACGCCTTTGCATGATAATGCTTTAGTGGCTGAAATATCACAACATCAAGAGGTTGAAGGATGTGTGTAAGGTGCGAGGGCAACGCAAAGGGAATTATATCGTGCTGTTCGCAGTATTCAACGAATTCAATTGTATGGTGTGATCCGTGGCCATCTAGGATTAAAAGGCGATATCTGCCTATTGGCGTTGCAAATTCCTGAAAATGCTGTATCCAAGCAACTGCAATTTCGTCATTCGTAAAGCCGGTTGGTGAGACTGTTATTTTGGTATTAGCTTCAAGCTCCTTTATCCGATACCAGGACTCCATGTGTTTTTGCCCTGTAAGGATAAGAAAGGCAGGAATAACTTTGCCGCCAGCAGAAATGCATTCTATTGCTGTTGCAGTCTCCCTGTTTTCTGGCATTGAAAATAGATGCGCTCTTCTTCGCTTTGTAACAACTAAATGGTCCTTTCCCATTCCAATACGAAAGCCAGTCTCATCCATATTCCAGATATCTTCAGGAGGGACTCCGTACTGCTGAATAGCCTCTTTAAGCTTGTTGTAATAAGAAAGAGCTCTTGTCACATCTTCTGAAGCTTTTCGACTTGAATCAATCTTTTTTTGAAGACCTTTATGATAGTGATGCCGCTGGATAAAGCGTGTAGTCCATCGCGTTCCAACTTGCCTAGGCGGGGCAGTTGACGATGCCCTCTCTTTTAGGATGTAATTTGCAGCATCTGTAATGAATTCAGGTCGTACAGCGAAGTTGGCCTTATCAAGGCGATCGATATAGTTACATAAAGCAACTTCCTCTTCTCGTGAAAGCATTGTATTTCTTGCTGGATGGCCTTTCCTAGCAGGAACGCCGTTAGCACGTCGTTGAAGCCGGCTACGAGGCACGTTGAATTTCTTCGCCACAGAGCGAATTTTTGCACCTGGATTTTCCTCAATATACTCAAGAGCCTCGTTGACACGTAATTCGACATCGCTTTTTGCCGTTTGGACGCTAGTTGCAGCCATTTTCGCGGTTCAACGCGTCTAGGTTGAAAATTGGTCCGCCTTGGTGTCCGGCCCGCCTTGCTGTCGAGCACCACCTTTGGTGGTGAGGGCTTTTGCTAGCCGAACCACATAAAGTGGGGCGGGCACGATTAGTCGCAGTAGTAGTAATAAACCGCTCCAACTCAATATACTCCCAACCTGAACCTGACCTGCCGACGGAGCACGAGTAGCACCACTCGGCTTCTGGTGCCCCCCTGCACCAACAAAACGCCAGCCGTCCGCGCGCCCACCCGCTCGCCTCGAGGGCACAAACCCACATACTACTCCGTACTCGCCATTTCTCAGACCTCGAATTGGCCCTCGCCACCCGTCCGGCCGTCAGGACCGCTTTTTCTTTTTGTCTACTTACTCGCACACACACACAACACACACCCGTTCGCGCCGGCTTGGTTCGGCCTGCAAAGTGCACCTAGACTGCTACCTTGACTACTCTGCGGCCAGCAGCCTGCCCGCCTGCCCGCCTGCCCGCCTGCCCGCCTGCCCGCCTGCCCGCCTGCCGCCTGCCGCCTGCTCCGAGACCTTTTCGGCAAGGGTGGACAGCGGATAGTGAACAGCGGATAGCGGATAGTGGACAGCGGACAGCGGACGGTGGACAGCGAGCACTGGACAGTGGACAGTAAACGGTGGACTCGGGACTGGACAGCGGTCGGCAGCACCATGGACGGCCCGGCGTCGTCGTCCTTCAACGGCCATTCTCAACGTCGCAAACTCGTCAAGAAACCCCCCTCCCACACGTACACTCGCTCCTCCTCGGGTCTCGACGACTCTCGCTCGCTCGGCAGCAGAAGCAGCTCCCAAAGCCTTCGACGAGCACCCAGTGCGCCCCCCGTCCGATCCTCCGTTGCAAACACCTCGAGCAGCTCGTCGCCAAGACATCCGACCGCCTCGCAGTGGCCGTCGAATGCCTCTTCTTCCGTCGCCCCGGGGGACCTTCTTGCTGCCTCCAACCTGACCACCAGCAGCCCCGCCCTCGCGCAGCGTCCTCCAAACCGCCTCTCCGACTCGCTCCCTCGCCGTCACAGCAGAGATCCCTCCGACGACCTCCTGGGCGCGCCTTTTGACGGTGCTGCCATCCTGAGCCGCATCGAGTCTACAAAGTATACTCTCCCGCGAGACTCTGCCCAGCGATCACCAGCGTCCCCCCCACTCGCCAGGTCCCTCACTGGCACGCGAATCGTGAGCCCCGCGCTCCGAGCCTCACAGAGCTTCAGCAACATGGAGCCCGTCGTGACGGAGAAAATCCAGGGCGGCAGAGCACCTGATGGCGCAGCAGCGACGCCGAAGCGGTATTCCGACGAGGGAAAGGAGTCGAAGCCGCCCATGATTCGCAAGAAGTCGGGTTTCTCCGGTTTCGTCACCAGTTTGGTCGGCTCACAAAAGAAGCCCACCATTTCAGCCCCAGAGAATCCGGTTCATGTCACTCATGTGGGATACGACAGTACCACTGGACAATTTACTGTTAGACCGCCCTCACTTCCACCTTGTTCTGCAACGCCTCGGCCGCGCGTGCACCGCATCCATGCTAACTCAACCACCAGGGCCTGCCCAAGGAATGGCAACGCTTGATAAACGAAAGCGGCATTCCCGAGAAGGAGAGACGAGAAAACCCTCAGACCATGGTGGACATTCTTCAATTTTACAAGGAAACGACCGAGCGCCCGCCCGAGGATCAAATTCTGGAGAAATTCCACCACGCCGGACCGACAGAAAATCGTTCACATAACACACCGGCCTCGCCAAACATGTACCCCGCGAATTACATGGGTAAGAGGGCGCTCTGCGCTGTCGAGTGTTTTTTTATGACGATATGGCCTTGACTGACTCGTGCCGACGGAACAGGAAGTTTTGAGAATCCTCGAGCGCCTCCACCTGTGCCAGCTTCGAGGAATCATGGTAGAGACATGATGCCAAGCCGGCCCGCTCCCAAGCCGCCGGTCAGCATAAACAACCGGTCCATGCCGTCGAGTGTGTATCCCACCAAGGACTCTGGTATCGGTCTATCCCAACAATCCGACGATTACTCCCCGCAGTCAAAGGACAATGCGCCCATGCTGCCCGAGGAGCACCGGTCAAGATCCAACTCTCGTGCCAACGGTCAATCGCCGTACGGCCCCTCGACCCCGCTACCTGGTCAGACGACTGTGCAAGTTGCCGCGTATCAGCAGCAGCAACTTGTACAACAACAGCATGAACAGGCCTTGGCGCAGGCCCAAGCGGCAATGTCCGGACACGTTGGCCGGGCTCCCAGCAAGAGACAACCACAGCACCAGGCGCCGGTGCCAGGCCCCCATCAGGCGGCCGCCTACGCTCGACCTGCCGATGCGAACGGACACTCGAACGCTTCACGCCAGCAGGCAGGTCCGGGTGCGGTAGCTGGCGCCAGACCCAGACAAAGGGCCCGCCAAAGCAACGGCATTGATGTGATTGCGTCGCTCAAAAGAATTTGCAGCGAGGGCGATCCGCGGGAAGTCTTTCGCGGCTTCACAAAGATTGGCCAGGGCGCTTCTGGCGGTGTCTTTACAGGCTACGAGAGGGGCACCAACCGACTTGTCGCCATCAAGCAGATGAATCTGGAGCAGCAACCGAAAAAGGACCTGATTATTAACGAAATCCTGGTCATGAAGGACAGCTCACATCCCAATATCGTCAACTTCATCGATAGCTACCTCTGCGCAGGAGAACTGTGGGTGGTCATGGAGTTCATGGAAGGAGGCAGCCTGACAGACGTCGTCACCTTTAACATCATGACTGAAGGACAAATTGCATCTGTGTGCCGGGAGACCCTCAAGGGCCTTCAACATTTGCATTCCAAGGGCGTGATCCATCGCGATATCAAGTCGGACAACATCTTGCTATCTAACGAGGGCAGCATCAAGCTCAGTAAGTTGCACACACTCTGAACATTGGCACCGGGTGGAATATTGAACCGGACTTGGCTAATCCATCCTTGAAAGCCGACTTTGGGTTTTGCGCCACCATCAACGAGGCGCAGAACAAACGAACAACCATGGTTGGCACGCCTTACTGGATGGCCCCGGAGGTTGTAACGAGGAAAGAGTACGGGCGCAAAGTAGACATCTGGTCGCTGGGAATCATGGCCATTGAAATGATCGAGGGCGAACCTCCATATCTAACCGAGTCGCCACTTCGAGCGCTGTGGCTCATTGCCACCAACGGAACGCCGCAGATCAAGAGTCCGGACGAGCTCTCGCCTGTGTTCAGGGACTTCCTCCACTTTGCTCTAAAGGTAGACCCCGAGAAGAGAGCGAGCGCGCACGATCTTTTAAGGGTAGGTTTCTTTCCCTCCTACTCTTGTTCCGGCCAATGGCCACCATCGGCGGGTTTGGAAGCAACAAATCGACTAAAACCTTTGCAGCACGAGTTCATGAAACAGTGCGTAGATCTAGGCCAACTGGCTCCCCTCGTGCGAGCCGCCAGAGAACAAAGAGCTCAGGAAAAGGCACGAAAGCAATAAGATCAGATACACGTCCGAGTATTACGCATGGCTCTTCGATCATTTACAAAGCGAGCATTTGTCTTTTTATTTTATTTTTTAATTCGTGTCTTGATATTATTTACATAAACGAAACAGCGCTTTGTTTGACCTACGTCACAACGAAACGACGACGTTATTTTGTTGCCACGATTGCCGAGAATACCCAGGATGCGTAAGATAGGGGGATCATGGATCAACAAGCACCAGCCTTTTTTTTTTCTCTTTTTTTTTTACAAAAAAAAAAAATCCAACGCCGGCGGTGAATGCAGACTTGGCAAGATCGGACTGGGTAGTTTTGCAGTGGAGGGCGCAAATTCCGGCAGCGTCCCACGTACATACGTACAGGAACCGGGGTTTTCCGACAAGACACGACCGGCGGTTGACGCTTTGGAAGCCGTGTCCTTGAATGGCCGTTGCTGGGCTGGTGTTATTCCTCGAGGATACAGCCTCCCTCAACAACAATGTATCAACTACGTTTCCAGACGAATTGAAAGTCTGCTGCATCCGCATCGGCCTTTCATAGACCGGCGTTTTTCCCCGTCCCCTCCCCCTTTCGTCTCTGGTGCGCTCTTGGGCCCTCTCATGCGACTCTCTCTCTCTCTCTCGCTCTCTCTGTGGTGAGGGATGAACCAGTCATCCGCGTTTTTGGGATACCTGTCTTTGTAACCGTTTGGTACAGAACGCGTGAGCAACTCGTCTTTTTTTCCTTCCTCTTCAAACTCGCTGTTTTCTCCTATTCCTGCTACTATACGACGACTACCCTTTCCGACTCCTCCACTGGGAGTGCGGTCCTTTTCTCTTTCTGCCTCAGTCGGCGGTCATTGACATGGACGACACATGGGCGGCGCGGGGAGCATGGATGGACAGTATACATGATTATTTCGGGATACGGCTGGGGCGAATTCCGGGCACTGAGCGGCGCATGTGAGGAGGGAGGGCGGGGCGTTTCGGAGGGAACAACAGGGAACGCTCGTGCCTCTCCCCTAGGAAAGTGAGGCCGCGGTCCCCTTGCTCAGTGAGCCTGTTGTATTATGGTTGGGTTGTTTGATAGCTGGGAGAGGCTCGGCCGGGCCTCGGCCGGCAACGGGAAGCACACGGGGGCTGTGCTGTCTGTCATTGAGAAGGCGGACATTGGAAATTGGGCAACGGGAACGAGGTCCGGATCACTTGGGCACTTGGGAGTTTAAAAAAAAAAATCCAATGTTTATGAGCTGCCGTGTCGCGTGGGCTAGGTCGAGCAGATGTCGAGCAAGGGCTTCATGGCGGCACGCCTGTCTGACTTGGTCCCCGTGGCGTGACGGACGGCTGACAGCTATGACGTGCATGACCACGCACGCATGCAGGCAGGGTCTTGCAAGAAGCAATGTTCCATTTTCTAATCTTGCATGCGTAGTAGGACACCCATGCGCGCTGGAAGGAAGGATGAGGATGCGCAGATGTGGTCGTGGTACATCAATAGTACTAGTTCCATCTACGCACGCCGCCGTCGTCGTCATGACCTTGCTGTCGCCGTGTGCAGAAGCCATCAGGCGCCTGCCGACTGAGCACTTCAAGTTAAACATGACAGCTCCAGCATGTCACGATGGTTCATGGACGGCACAGCGCAGTAATTAAGTTGATAGTATTTCGAATACTCTCCACAGAGCATCCTGTCTTTTTCGCTCCAGACCAGATCTATCACATTTCCCAGGCGGTCTCTATCCTCTATGGCCGATAGTTTTTGGCTATTTTGATCGCAGTAAAGCGGGGCCTCGATGCAGACAAACGATGTGGAAATAACAAAAATAAAAAAAAACAAATGAGATCCGTAAACGCCAGGCAGTATACGATGCATGAGAAAATGTGTGCATGGCTGGTCTTGCAGCCCGAAATGCTCTTCATCCGAGGTATGTGGATGGTGGGGCGTGATGAAGAAATGTTGGTGGCGGCAGCCGCCTTCTTTTCGAGGCCGGCTGTGCCATGCCAAGTGCTCTCCGACCTCGCTCCTCTGGAGCATTATAGAGAATATATGTATGTTGTGAAGTGAACAGGGTTGAGGCAGGGTCATGACGGCAACTGGCTTAGTAGCACGAGTAGCCACCGTCAATGATGATGTTGGAGCCAGTCATGAAACTGGAAGCGTCGGAGGCGAGGAAGACACAGAGACCGTTGAGCTCGTCGACGCCACCGAGACGGTCCTGGGGAGTCAGGGATTTCCAGATCTTCTTCTGGGCCTCGAGAGCAGGAACGCGGTTCAGAGCTGTGTCCATGTAGCCAGGGGAGATGCAGTTGACACGAATCTTATACTTGGCCCACTCAGCGGCGATCGACTTGGCAAACTGGATCACGCCGGCTTTGGAGGCATTGTAGCAGCTCTGCTCCTGTGGGTAGTTGACGACGGAGCCGGACATGGAGGCGACGAGGACGATGCTGCCCGGCTTACCAGCGGCCATCATGGCGCGGCCAACAGCCTGAGACATGAGGAAGGAGCCAGTCAGGTTGATATCAATGAGGCGGCGGAACATGGCAGGATCGTAAGTCTCGGCCTTGATATTGGAATCGGCGATACCGGCAGAGTTGACCAGAACATCGGGAGCACCGTAGAGCTCGACGACAGACTCGACTGCGGTGTTGATGGCAGCACCGTCACGGACGTCCACTTTGAAGAAGGAGACGGGGAGACCCGACTTGTCGTGAAGCTCGGCGGCAGCTTCGTCCCCGAGATCCTGGTTGGCGTCGAAAATGACGATTGCTTTGGCACCAGCCTCGGCACAGGCGCGGGCCATGTAGTTGCCCAATCCGCGAGCACCGCCAGTGACGATGATGACCTTGCCGTACACGCTCATGTTGCGCATGGTGCGAGGCATCGCCTCGTAGACTTTCCTCCCCAGGGGCTGAACGAGGTCATACTCGGCAGGGGGAGCAGGGCTGTCGAAAGGTACTTGAGCAGCTTCGTCCGGAACCTGAACAGTGTGCTTATCCCCTTGCCCCTGACCAGCGCTGTAGACGGTAACCGGGACTTCCTTCTCGCGGACAACGCTCTTCTTCTGGTGGGTGTCGGACACGGCTCTGACGTGAGATGTAGAGAAGAAGCGGGCGGTCGGTCGAGGGGCGGCAATGCGAGGAGTGGCGGTTCGAGAGAGTCGCAGGGCGCCTCTGGTTGCGAAAGACATTGTGATTGATTTGATTGTGAGAAGGGTGGGTGGGAGTGATGGACAATGCTGTGTAGAGAGACCAAGACCAAGCTTTATCAAGAGCAACAGAGTTGCGAAGGGAGTGGCAGTGGGAGGACGGGATGGGTGTCCGGCAAGTCAAACAAGGAATTGAGGGACGAGAGTCTGGACAAGCTGTAACTTCAGGCGAGAAAAACGCCCTGATATATGAATGTCTTGAGGAGTCTAGGCAGCCTCTGGGAAGGGGGGTCCAGTCCAGACTTGCGAGGACCTTCACCTGAGCGAGCAGTGAGCACAGCCGTTGACTCGGTCGGATCAACAGGGTACTGTAGGTAAAAACAGTGGACCTGACGAGGGTGACGGGGATCGTTGGTGCCAAGCTGGAGTGTCAAATCTGGTCGGACGTGGCGCCGCGTGGGCATCTGGCTTACACTACTGCAGGGCCTAGTCGGGGTTTGGCGTCTTTCGGCGGCATGTCCGGGCAGGGAGAGGGAAGACAATAGGCTGTGAGGCGAAGCTTTTGCCTCCCTCCCTGACAGTACTGCGCTCACCCTCCTTCTGGAAGCTCAGCGAAAAAAAATCTCGACGCGTTGCGGTTGGCCGGTGGGCATTGTCCAACGCGGAGTTTCGGGAACTCCCCGTTTGCTTTGTCCAGGTCGGTCTAGACAAATTCGGCTCGGTCTGAGCTGCGCTGCCGATGCTGTCTGTGTGTCTGTGTACTGACTAGTATTCATTACTTGGCAGACAACTCCGCCGTGCACTGCTGTGAATATGAGTCTCGACTAATTTGTGTACTGCGTACTGCGCAAGACCCTCAATGACTCCAGAGCAGTATTCCGTCCGCTGCATCGAGACCGAGTGAGAGTGGTTGCTGCTGCTTGAAAAAGAAGGAATCAAACCGCACCCAGGTCAGGCGAACGAGATGATTGATACGGGGACCCCGGGAGAACGAGACCCGATGCTATTAATAACAAACGGTGACTGGGGTTGATGAGGCGGCCGTGGCATGAACGAGCAGTTTTGGCGTCGTCGTCTACGGATACGGAGTACGGAGTAACGAGTGTTCGATGCTGCATGTATTCCAGGTCAGCAGTCAGTCAGTCAGTCAGCTGCCTCGCTGGCGAATGCGCAGCAACAGATTGGGAGGAAGGATCATGCTCCGTACAGAGTGTACACACTCCGTGTTCTGTTGCGGCTTTGACATTGATTTGAGCAACAGCATTAATAATTACGTAGCACAGCACTAACCTAACTGCGGCGCCGGGAGCAGGGAGGTGAATGCGGCGGCAACTATATCTCAGACTGGTTGGTGTTGGCTGGGCGTCTCACGTCACAAAAAAACCGGGGTTTTGCTGGAGAAGAGGAGCATCGTGTTGCCCCTGTGGAGCGTCTTGCTGTTTCTTTGACCTTTTCTGCAAGCAGAGGCGATTGTTGATGACCTTGCAAGAAAGCTTGGGCCTCGCTTGTCTCACATCACAGGATGGAATGGTAGTGCGGCTCCTGGTTGCTTTGCTTTGCTGTGCATGGTGGCATCCATCCATCCATCCGGTTCCCGACGCAATGGCATAAAGGCTATGTATGTCTTGACAACGGGCATGGCCAGCTGACAAGGCGCGGAATGGACGCAGAGACTATCAGCCCCTATCCCAATGCTTCCGACCATTGCGGAGGCTCAGGAATGCGGCCTGTCTCACATGAACTAGCCATCTTTGACGAAATGACATTGTAACGACAGCGCCCTCTTCATCCATGGAAAGGGGGCTCGGTAGTACGTAGTCATATCATGCTACGTACCACTGTTTCTTCTTGCGGTTACTGTTCGAGACAACACGCATCCTACCAAGGTTCGCAAGGATCGTGAAATAGCGGTGGAGCAGAAGGAAGGTCATATGACCAAAGCCAGTCCGGGGGTTCCAAAGACGCAAACCAGTAAAGGAAAAAGAAAAAATAGCCGTGACATTTTTGTCGTGCAACCAATACCGCTGTGAAAATTGATCGTGGCTGGCAACCAGACGGCGCCAAGTCTATCTGATGGTATCCTCGCATCAATTTCCCTCGGTATCTAGGCAGTAATAGCGGTTAGTTGGAACTCTATTAAGGGTACAAAACAAGCCCTAGCAAACGCAAGCTTTCACCACCATAGCGACGCTTCCTGTGAGAAATCAGTATTCGCTCGTTCCGTGACGAAAAGCCTGGAGCCTGCTCTGAGTCTCTGACAGTAAACGGACAAATGTCGTGCCGTACTTCAGCCTCAAAAGGAGAGGGAGGACAGACATCTGATGCCATCCTGGGCACCAATGTGCTGGGACTCCGGGAGTGACACCAGCAGCCTCCAACAGCCATGGAGTAACAACACGCCCCGCCTGCCTTGGCCCTTGATGACAGCACGCCTGCGTCTAAACCCCTGACATTTTTTTTGTGCCTGATTTTGGCACCGAGATGTGGCGTGGCCGAGCAGGGACTAGACTAGTCAATCCCGTTGCCATGACTGTCTGAAAATTTTATGCTCAGAGACGGTCCCGCATACGTGGGTACGGCAAGACCACCGAGTTGTTCCAGGCACATGCTCCGGAGTCCGGACTGTTTTTGAGACGCACTCCATACATAATACTCCGTACGTACGTACCTAGATGATTAGTCCGTACGGAGTAGTGCAACTGGCAAAGTTTTCGAATGCGTCTTTCTCCTCTTGCAGCGCAGCTTAATAACCTCATAATCCACCGTGCTTCGTACTAGTACTCACCAACCCGGTATTCTTTTTTCAATCCCCTCAGTAGTCAGAGTGGCAGCTTGTTTGCATTGGGATACCAGGTTTGTACAACAAAAGCTCAGGCCGGAATATCCCTCTGCCATGTATCAGCACATCAGCCAAATTATTACTTGGTTCAAACATGATTGAATTGGGTTTCGTCTGTTTCGACCGAGATGGTCTTTCGATTGTCTGCACGGGCCACTGCTTGCTAGCTTGCGCAACCACTCAACCGGTGCATCGTGAATTTATCTCAACGCTCTCCAGGTGTCTCCTTAGTGGACCGAATCTGAAAGATGCATGACGCTGGACATCGAAACTGTTGACTGCACAGCGCATGTCAGTACACGTTTCTACGCTGTACATGGTGTACAGTGGCCAGCGATAGCGTATAAAGCAGAGAAGATGTCGAGTGGAATTTTAGGACCACGAGCAGCTCTTACGACGGTGCAGGTTTCCTCGGAGAGCTGCTATACACGGTAGTGGCAGACTCGACATGGCTTGAACGAGCTATAGTTGTTGGGAATCTAGATGCCAACAGTTAGTAACGGCTCAAGCCTTTGAACTAGTGCCATGTCCACGCCCTACCGCCTCGCATCTGATCGACAGTCTTGAGCGGTAGGCCTGATGGTTCATGAAGATGGGGAATATGGAATAGTTGGGTGGGGACCAAGCACTCGGCGCCTGGGGCTCTTCGGGCACCAAGAGGCAGTTGGGGGCTCTCGGTGTGATGCTGCCAGACCACATGGTGGCGGGGAAAAATCAACAAAAGCGAGGAATAGAGTGCTGGCTGCTCTTACCTGACCCCGGATGTGATGGACCGTGTAATATGAATCTTTCCAACGGTGAGGCAATGCAATTCATGATGGCCATTGCGATGTGGGAATGCAGCCCCAGTGGGTAACTACCCCAGTATTTGCCCGGAGATTCGTGCAGGTGGCTCCTGCCCACAAGACGGAGTACCGAACCCGAAGCTGCGCAAGTACAAAGCTACGTCCGGTACGGAGTAATACTCGGTATGTACTCGCTTCTGTGGGAATCCCGCACTTTGGCAAAAAAAAAAGAAAAAGAAAACACCAACATGCATCAAGCCATCTCTACGCTGTACAATGCAGTTACTCACACATTATGACACACTGTAACTGCTATCAGATTGGCATCCCCCTCCGTCCAAGCTGTATGCAAGTTCGACCACTTCTCCCGTGAGGCTTCTGTCATTCGACTACCATGCTTTGAAAGAAAGCTGACCCGTTGACCACCATGGCGCCGGGTGATCCGGCCTCGCCAGCGCTGGCCTTTTGGTGCAGCTCTTTTTGCTGCTCTCGGGCCTGTCGTCGGGCCTTGTTCTTTTCGAGTCTCTCGAGTTCCTTTTTGATTCTGCATCGAGCTGCGTGTAAGCACACCGTCTCTGGCGCGACCCGAGGGCAGGTCGTCAATCCACATACCTAATGCCCGCAAGGCGGTCATGGTCGGCATTGCCCGTAGGCCGGGAGCTGTAGATGCTGTGGAGAGGTAGACGTAAGCAGGTGCTCGTAACTCCAACCCAACGTAGTCGGCAACAGCGCCTGGAGACGGCACTTGTCGTCTCTTGGGGCCGAGATGCGTGTGACCCAGGCACGCCCACTTGTGAAGCGCCCTGACACGTGACGGCAGCCGCTTCCAGACCCGGGGGGCCTCCCCGCGGGGCCTGCATCGCATCGTCTTGAGTACATACTCCTTAAGTTCCAAGTCTGCCTCGGTTCGCCGCTTCATATACTGCGAGATGACGACGGGATCGTGGACGACCTCGGTTCGCGTCTGCGTCGACCCGTCCTGCAGGCGGACCTCTCTCGTGATGCGGATGGCTTTCTTGACATGGCGACTAGCCGATGTGAAGCCACTAATTTGGCTGGTGCCGTCGTCGAATTGCGCCGGCGTCGCGGCGGCGTGAACGTTGAATCGATCATCCTCGTCTTCCGTGACTGCCACGTCCTTGTCGTCGTGCTCCCGGGCGTCGGACAGCGTTGCCTTTTGCTTCTCCCAAATCTCCTTGATGCCCTCCTCGTACATTGCTTGTTGCTTCTTGACGTTATAGGCGTGGCCGCCGTTAGCGCGCTTCTCACGCTCCATGGCGTCGGCCGACGTGGCCAACGGGCCCTGAACAGCCTCAATGTACCCTCCCTTCATGGACGTTCGGATGAAACTGAAGCCGAGGCCGTGTCCAGTCGGGTCACCCTCGCCGTGCAGCTGGAGCATGGCCTTTTGCGCACAGGCGTCGATGAAGGCCTTTGTAGTTTTCCAAGGTGCCATCTTGTCGGCAAGTGTCTCTTCCTGCTTTTCGCCAGGCTTCTTGGCGCCCTTGGGCGCCTTGCTTCCGCCCTCATCCTCGTCGTCTTCTTCAGCATCCATGTCCATGACGTCATCGTCAATGTTGGCATTTCGGGGATCGTAGCCGGCGTCCTCGAGCTCCTTGATTCCCAGCTGCATGGCATCCAGAAGACTGACCTCCTCAGGCTTGATCATGGCGCGAATCGCATTTTCGTCGGGCAAGATCTCGCTTGGCTTCAGGCGCCACATGCCTTTTTCGCCACTCTCCCTGTCGTACTGTAGAAATTTGGGACGAGAAGGGTGTACATTATAGGCGAAGAGGTTAATAGCGTTATTAGGTTGAAAATTGGCCCGCCTTGGTGTCCGGCCCGCCTTGCTGTCGAGCACCACCTTTGGTGGTGAGGGCTTTTGCTAGCCGAACCACATAAAGTGGGGCGGGCACGATTACTACTTACTAGGCCCGTCTAGACTCGACAAATGGGGGCTACCTACCGCGGAGCGCGTCAACGAGGGCTGGGAGGGGTGGCATGAAAGAGGACTCTCTTTGCAATCTCAGAAATTCAGACCCAACAATGACTGGAATCTGAAGTGGCCAAGGCACTCCATGACTTGGGACACTTTTTAGCCGAAAGACACGGACCATTTCCTGCTCTTCCATTCGAAGACGACAAGCCACGTTTGATGGTCCAAGCTATCCCCTGGTCTCCCGAGCCCATGGGGACTCTGAGGGTCGGAACGTGGGGATGCAACCGTGGCTCACTGCGCCCTGAGCTTGGGGGAGGGGATGTTGAGGCAATCTCACAACTGGTCATGTGGCCATGCTGAATTTTCTCTCCCCCGGTCCGTCGTGCAACAACCATGACAAGTCAACTCGGACCAGCCACGTTGCCCGAATCTCGTACATGGCATTGCGGAGGACGGAGCGCTTTGGCGCTGAACTGAATGCCGAGGGCGCGTGTAGAGACATTTCGCCTTTATCTGGGAGACAACCGACAAGAAGCCGATTTGTTCAGCCGACGAAATTGGCCCGACACTTCACCAACCGCATGGATGTACGGCCGGGATAGTCAGAAAGGAGAAGCCTGGCTGCTGCTACCTTGCACAAGTTACTTGCGCCAAGTTGCCCGCCAGGTCCAGGGCGGTTCGTGTGAGATTGTCAAGGTGCCAACGACAACTTCAACGCCGGCATCAGAATAGCACGGATATACAGGGCCCCCATGCGCCGGAATATTTGGTACACCGCCGGAGCCGGGAGGAGCACTTTAACCTACTTACTAGCAGAGCTCTGTCCAAGCTGAGCTGGCATCTCGCACACCGGCGCAGATGAGCCACCACAAGCCAAACAATGCTCAAGACGTTTGTTCACAGACTAGCAGCGGTGCCGCCAAACGTAACTGCGGTGGTGTGTATCAAGAAGAGGTTGCTCCCACTCCCCGTGGGCGGTCTGTAAAGGACAACGTCTCTCGCGGCCCCAAGCCGGGGATTTTTCGCGTGAAGTTATCCCCAAGACTCCTATCATGCAAACTATGGGCCGTAGCAAGCTCACACTCGAGGTAGATAGCCTCTGATTGGCAGGGCCAAGGTTTCTACTTGGTATTGGTGAGTCGCGGCTGATGGACCAAGGTTTTGACCCGACTAGCAGTTTCGAGCCGTGATTAGAGACACAGACTTCTGGGCTCTTTTCAGCACAACTCGCACAGGCAACCTCGTCTCCACCACCTCACGGCGCATTGACATGGAAAAGTACCGACTACGAGTAATACTATTATTAACGCATCTTTCTACGGAGTGCTCGGCGGCTGTAGCCGGAGCTGCAGCTGGAGCTGGGAGCTGGGAGCTGGGTTGGTGTCACACCCACATGTAACAGAGTGGTCATGCACAAGATCTTCCGGAAGTCCTGCTCCGCTCTGTCGAGAATACTAGAGGAAAAGAATAAGACGCAACAACGCTCAGCCCACCAACGCCACAGTTATGGATGCGTGGAGAGTGAGCAAGCATTGACCAACCAGGCCCGTTTGTCATTTGTTTGCGTCAAGAATTGCCGGCAGGGCAACCAGCCACGCAACTACCCCGTATGCAGTATGCAGCACTCCATCGTTTTGACCGGCCCTCGACCTATCGCCTGTCCCACAGCCCTACATACAGACTCGACGAACTCGAGCAGTATCCAGAACCTGGCGGGCGCACATGGGCGCAGACCACTGTTCTGCCCGTCATCCAGGTGACGCTGTCATGGCTTGCCATAACCGCGTTACCGAGGACCAAAACAGCCTCCAAGCAACGTGGCCTGGCCACTTCGTCCAACTTTCCTGCGTATGCTCATGGGGCCCCTTCAACGCCCCTGAGCGCCGGAGTAGGATATCATCGCGTAGAACCATGCTGCATGACTCTCTATACATGCTTTCTCGCCCAAAACCAAAGCAGAACCAAACTCCCCATCCTCTCCTGTACCGAAAAACGCACACTGGGAGGATGTACATACTTTCCCCTGTTGAGCCCCTGACAACCTGCACATAAGAAAAAATATCATTGCATGGGATCGACTGTCATCGTCAGTATTCATCTTCATCCTCAAGCTGCGTTTGAGGACGGATCAAGTCGAGAAGAGACGCGATATACGGACTCTGCTTGTTGTTAGTGTCGACTACCCAGCATTTCCGCGCGAATCAGCGACGATGCAGATCAACATGACTTACCAAAGCTCGATTCTCGGCCAGAACCTCAAATAGACGAGGCAATACAGCCCGGAACAGCCTCTCATTCCACCCACCTCTTTCCGAGCTGCTGGACTGTCGCGTCTTGAGCAATTCCTCCTCTGCTTCGGTCTTGACAACGTTTCGCGCAATATTACGTAGTACTAGAACAGCGCTGAGGGGGATGCCAGCAGCCTGAGGAGGCAAGTTGGGGTTTCTCTCATCCCGAACCGTAATCGTCTCTTCGTATGTAACCGCCATTGTCTTTGCCGGCACGACCCACGGTCTCTGAGAAGAGTTCGTGTCGATAGGAGCGGCAGCCATGATGTGAGTGTTGACATGGCGCGCAAAGTCGTGCAAGTGCAGCTTCGTCGGTGTAGCATATTTACAACACTCCCCCCAGGTACATAAAAACTTCCTCTCCTTGTTGCAAAACTGCCCATCCTCGTTGGCTTGCTCGTCGAGGTGTTTTGTCATGATGTGGTTCCACATCTGCTCCGGCTTGAGGAAAAACTGCCCGCACTTTTCGTTTCGCTTTTCCGAGTTGGTAGCCCACAGGCAGCGCACGTATTCTTTATCTTCAAAGTTCAACGGGCGAGGCCTAGCGCGAATCCCGTGAATGATGAACTTCTGCTGTGGCTCGCCAGGTTCCCGGAGGACTTGCGCGTTGGAATCCTTGTACACGGAAGTGCTGTTCCGAATGAAGTCTGCCGGAGTAATCATGGGCTGGCCGACAGCCTTCAGGGGACCAACAAAGGCGGACTGGTAGGCTTGCCAAGCGGCTAGTTGTGTGACGAAAGAGTCATTATCCTCTTCGAAGAAGCATTTCACCCACTTGTGGACTCGATCGGGCTCCTCTAGCTTGACCATCTGCTGCAACAAATCTTCTGGCATCGGTGCAATGTCGTCTCGAGCTGGGAGCTTTTGCTCGGGAATGAGAATAAACTCGCGGTGGACTTTTCTGGCTCCATGCGCCAAGAGCCGCACCAGATGTTCGACCAGGTTCTCTGGAGTCGTTGACCGGATAAGATTGTCCACATTGGCGACAACAGCAGTGTATTGGTAAAGTAGATCCAGGCAGGCATCCATCAACTCATCGTCATTGAGGAGCAACCAGTTTGTAATGCGCTCGAGGGGCTCTGCGGGCACATCGCCAAGCTTGTTCGTGGCTTCAAGGTTCATCGAGATGCGGGCCAAAGCCCGCAGGGAAGTTAAAATTGTACCGCGGTCGTCAGATGCCAGCTGTTCTAACAAGGTCTTGTACAATGGATCGTCGGACTCGAGAACCATGAATGGTGTGATCTGCTCAGCAATGTCCAACGCCATGTGCTTCAGCTCGGTTAGGGAATCTTTAGGGGGTAAATGCACGATAATACAAATCAGGTCTTTGATGGGGTAGAAGTCGGACATGTTCACCGCGTTTTCAGGCAGTGTCACCATGTTGCGGAGCGTTAGAACAGCTTCTGTGATCAACACCATTTGGTCTGTAAATGCTTCAGTTTGAAGAGCATCTGGCAAGTCCTTCTCTACCAAGTTGGCAATGCGGTTGAGGATATCCGGGGTCCCATTGTTGCCGTCCAGTGAGCCAATGCCACCGGGGTCCGCGTATGGATCCCATGATACGGTCCAGCAAACGTGATAAAACAGGCTGCCAACTTCAAGACCCTTTTCAACTAGCCCCTCTGCAAGGCCGGGGAAAGCGTCGAAGCGATATTTGTCACCACGTTCGAAAGATATCTTGACGAGGTGGTTTAGTGCAAAAGCCTGCTCACTCGGAACACCAGATCGTAGAGCATTAAGGCAACGGGTATAGATGTTGGGTCCATCGAAGCCAGCTACGTCATTTGATCATTAGAATCGACAAGCTAACAACAGTCCGTGTTTGGGGTTGCTGTCACTTACTGCCTGGTTGCATTGGCTGACGGTTGGTAGGATCAATGAGAACCGGCCTGTGAGGCAGCCGATGCCGCTGAAACTCATTGGGAGCGCTACTGGGAGTGGCAACAGCTCGAAGCTGTAAAGGCTTCATATGTTTTGGCTGGTACGAAAGCACCATGTTGGAGGTGTTTTCAGAGTTTGATGGGTGATGCATGATAGAAGGCCCGCGGCCCTGATGGCCACCTGGTGGCATTGGAGGCATGTTCGGATGATGTGTTGTCTGTGCGTTTCCTTGAGCTGGAGAAGCGTTTTGAGTAGCGTTTTGTTGGACGGCCTGTCGAGTCGAACGACTGGGTCCCGTGTCAGGCTGAAAGATAACGCGCTGTGGAGGGGCCTCTCGAAGACCACGAGAAGCTCGGGAGCTGGAAGGGGCTTCGGGAGCAGAGCGCTCACGCGTTGGCGTGCCGTCGTCACCGGATGCCGCGGAGTCACCAGCGTTCACGTTGCTGTCGCGCTTGGGTCGGAAGTTCTCAAGGGTGCGCGTCAGTAAGCTGGCGCCCTTTGCCGTGACGTCTTCCAAGATCTCCTTTGGAGGTGGCTCTTTGTTGTGGACTGTCTTGATCTCGTAAGCAGCCAGGTTCTTGTAAAACTTTTCCTTTAGCGAAAACGCCGTGGAAGCTTCGTTGTTTGAATGCAAGCCCAACTCAGCCGCGATACGCCGCCAGGCCAACTTTTCCTCGGAAATTTTATCGTAGCCTCCACTAGCGACGACGTGATTGAATACCTTGTACAGGTCGAGATATATCAGGCCAACCTTGGGTTCGGGGTCAAGAATGGTGCCTCGCTTCTCGTGAAATTCTTTGAGCTTGGTCATAAACTCCTCATACTCGGGAGTGCGTTCAATGGAGTGCAGTGGCACCTCTTGCGGCGTAGTAGTCATTTCGGTTTGGTCGTCCCAAATCAGCCGTGAATAACGTGTCCGTTCTCGTCGGGTTTTCGACCGACGTAGTCGTACAGGCTGTTGCGTCACGACTCGACAAATCGCGCGTCCGGATGTGTGCTCGCTTGCGATCCTCCTTCAAGTCCGGCGGATGGATGCGCAATCAACCAGCGTTCAAGCGCATCAAACCACTGCCTATGTACGGCGCTCGCCGACCAGTGATCTTGAAAGGATCGCAAAGGCGATAGAATGCCCAGACGAGGGATGCCGTTTAGTCGACAACTTCCAGACGGCGGATTGGAGACGTGTTGGCGCGAGACTTGCCGCGCCCAAATGCAAGGCTGGCAGATGCTATCTTATCACCACGTGACCACACATACACTAACAGACACCAATCGGCAGGGTTCCTTTTGCTCCATGCTACATCCCACCAAGCTTATTATTTGGTCGTTCCAAGTCGAACTCGACGTGGTGGTGTCAACTTAAATTCAATTCAATGGCACCGCCTCTATCAAGGATAAACTCTCCACATAGGCCGGGCTACTGTACAGTCACAACCGGCCGCCCAAATCTTGCGAAATGGCTCGATTTGCTTCGCCAGCATTAGGCTGCCAACTTCGGCTAGTCGAGGTCGAGATGGACGCGGCAAAAGAAACATACGACCCTAGGCATTTCAATGAGCCACTGGAGCTGAGCCTAGAAGGGCAAAGGTCACTGGGTTCGGATTGTGGTGTTCTTTCGCTGCTCATTACTACTGGCACAAGACAAATGGTTCGTCCTTGATCGCATGCAGAGTCCGGGAAGTTCTGACGCGCTTGTTCAGCTTTCATTACGACTGAATGACTTGTTGAGCCATCCAAGGGGCACTGAAGGAATGATAAGCGTCGACAGAGGAAACCATAGGCTTTGTGTAAATCTACCAAACCGAAACCATACCCTCCGTGTATGGTTTGCTGAGGAGCGAGACTTTCTCATTTCCGTGTGCATTCTTCGAAAGTCCGGCTTCAAGATTGAGGATAGCAAGATAATCCAGCACAGGGGTATTGGTACTGCCGCTACCAATACTAGTACTGACCCTAAGTTCGAGCTCGCAAAGGCTAGTAGTGCCAACCAAACATCCCCGTTTTCTACTACATCGTTGACCGTGTTAACTGCGCAAGCCAAGTCTTTATGCCATGATGATCCTCTGTCTTTCCCGAGAAGAAAGCCTTGGGGAGAAAACATCTTTGACGAGGTACTTGAGAGTTTACAGAGGCTTAGTGAAGACTCCAAATCACGAAATGTTGCCGAGGGCGATCCATTACTGGAAAGCCTCGGCTCACATGACTTATCGTATCTTAATCCCTACAATGCTTTTTCGATAAAGAGAAAGGCCATCTTGAACCAGCCAAATGTTGGATCCCCGCTCAAGAACATGGTTGATCAAGAACAGCAACATCAAAGCGAATCTAAGCGTCTGAAAACGACTTACACCGCCCCCGAACCACAACCGCGGCATAGTCATCGCTACTTCACACGTTCATTCTCGTCATCCAAGTCTGAAGCGCAGAAGAAGACCGAGCTCAGGTTTCCCTCATCATCCCTCAAGGTTCAACGGAATGCCAGCGCGTCTACAGGTGGAATCTTCTCAGACAGTACGCGCGGCACTTTCTCTGCTAGCTCCGACTCAAGCCCAATAGCAACCCTCCAGCAGATCATGCCACGGCGCAGGAACCTCCCATTTTCTACGCTTGTCAAGAGTACACACGAAAAGTTGAGACCCGCTAGTCACGCTGCAGAGATTGACCCTGGTAGAGAATCAGTGACACCACCCAGAGCGAGAGACAAGACACAACTGAGCAAAGGACGACTGGCTTCTCCGGAGACGACAATTATTCTGACACCTCTGGCGAGTCTTGATAACGTTGATAAAGAATCATGTAAGATATTTGACCAGTACGAGAAGGATATTGCAAGAGGCCGTGATCAGGGCCAAAGCGCCGTCTTCTACTTGGAGCGATTACATATCGCCAGATCAAGCTTTTGGCTCAATGAGCTGCGGAAAATCGGCAAGAGCGACGGCGAAACAATCACGAGCATCCAGTACGTAGCCAACAGAGCGCATGCAATGAACTGACACGCCGGCTTCGCAATATTCTTGGCTGGAGACGGCTAGGCACAGGAAAATTTTGCCCCGACCTGTCGCGGATACGCGAACTAGCACTGTTCCATCTGCTCCATCACAATCTAAACGGACGGTGTCAAAGTTAAGACCAAAATACCTCGATACCATCAATAGACTAAGTTTGCTCCGGCATTAGCTTCGCTGCTGTATAGTAATTTACAGACCGTGCAGCCTGTTACTGTTAGGACTGCAGAGCTTATATAAGACGGCTGATGGAGAGGGCTCCAACTTCTTTAACAAGGACATGACGCTCGTTGAGAGCACTTCCCAAACATTTCTTCTTTCAAACACAAAGTACTGGCATTACAGAGAGCATCTCGACACGCAGTCAGCCTCTCAAAGCATCAATATCGCAGCTGGGTCCTCACCATCACTCAAAGTCATCTCTATCTGTTCTGCATACATCCTTACCTCGACCTCCTCAACGTGGTCCCTCCTTCCTGTGCTCGTCTTTCATTTTTCACCTTGTCGCATTATCCACCGTCCTCTTCGAAAAATGGACGCAACCGCACCAGCCTCAGACGTCGAGGCCGTCGCCGTCAACAAGTTCAAGCAGCGGATTTCTACCATCTTCAAGAGCAAGGCCACCATTGAATTCCCTGGCGCGAGTCTCAAGGTGACTGCAGACAAGAGCTGCATTCTTAGGTGGAAGACGCGCCAGGATGACAGCTGCCCCGGCCACATCATGGAATGGGACGACACAAGCCCTGACTACATCAAAGTCACCAGCTTTCAGTACCCAAAGACCATCCCTCCTCGCAACTCCGAGTCGCGAAGGGCTGTGTGCTTCAAGATCCCAGTCAGGAAGGACTGCGGAATGCGACGGGTCATGAGCCTCACAATGACGGACCTCGTGGCGGATGGAGTCCTTCGGGACAAGGCAGGAATCAAGTCGGTCGAGCTGATCCAGAAGACGCCACAAAAAGCCATTTGGCATCTCGTACGTGTTGAGGAGAAACAGGGCTAAACCTGGGCTGGACTTTCCGAAAGCTCAGAGTGTTTTTGGATACAGACACCTTCCCGTGTGCTACTTCCTGTACGACTTCATGTACTACTTTTGCACCATTTTTGTACTACTTCTTGTACTTCTTGATGTATTACTTGGTGTACTACTTCATGTACTTCTTTGGGGGGGCTACTTCTGGACCGCTTCCGGGACTACCTGTTGGGCTACTTTCTGCATCAATCTACGAATTCTCAGCGGTGTAGGCTTCGTCATTCCCCATGTCAAGTTTAGACGTGAGATGCCCCAACTTGAGTCTGCCCGCCCGCCTGCCCCAAGACAAGAATCGACACCCCCAACAGCGTGTGATACGAAGGTGGCGTGGCGCGGCGTGGCCAAAGACTGTACTTGTACTGTACGTACGCCGTGCCATTGCCCTCCAAACACCGTGCGAAAAAAAAGACAAGACGCCCAGGTGGTGGTGAGACTAGGCACGCAAGCCTTAGCCGAAGCCCCTTGCAAGCGGCCCGTCGAAAAAGGCAAAGGGTCCCCCGTGTCGGTCGGAACCACGAGGCGATTGAGCAAGGGGCTGCAGGAAGGCGTCGTGATGCGCGAAACAAGGTGCCAAGGCAAGAAGAGATGGGAAGATGAAGCCCTCAAGCAATAGCCAAGCCACGCGGTCATGATAATCAATCACAAGGCACAGCCACAAAGAGGGCCCGCCCAGCTTATAGTCGGTCCATCTACACTCGGTATTATTCTTAAAATCAATGTGGCGCAGGACAACCTCTTCCCAGCCGATCCACGCAGCAAACTAAACTAGAAGAGTGTGGCTTCTATTGAAATTTCCATCATTTTCACCAAGTCTTTGGCTACACATGACTAAAAACAGCCTGCTGCGAGGGTCTCCCTAGCGCCAGAAAAATTCGTCACTAGCAGCAGCAGTCTGGGGAGGCCCTAGAATCCAGTGGAATCGTGTCGGTGCATATGTAGCATATAGCTGGTACGCGGACCTTGGGGCCACTACACGATGCCCTCGGAGGTCACTCGTGGGCGTGGGCATCGAAGCACAAAGGCCCACATGTGTAAGTTAGTTGGGTTGGCAACAGCAGAGTATGTGGAGAGACACGGAGGAGAGCCTCGGACGAACTCGTAGCTAGTTGGGATGGGGTAACGACTGATTCATCCCTGACCTCGTGTTCTCGCAGACCGATGTGCCCTTCTCGTGGCCCTATAGCTCCCTCGGAGCCAGCACGCAACTAGCTAGCCGGGTCTCGTTTCACAATTTTGCTCAGCAAATTTAGTGCCTTGCCCCTTGGAAAACTTGGTTTCTGACAGAAACAAGTGGACAACAAGTGGCCCATGAGGGCATCGTGGTAGCTGCGACCTTTCTGCATCGCAGCTTTGGTCAGGCGGTTGCGGCTTTGTCGACCGCCAGCCAGCTCCGCGTAGCGCAACATGGAGCCAGCACGGCCAGCCTTATGCTCCCCTGGCTCGCATGAAATCAACCAGATCAAAGAAGCTCTTCTTGAAACGCCTGGTCTGCGTCGTGCGATTCACCACCTGCAATCCGAACTGGGGGTCGTAGCTGCCAAACTCCCAGGTGTCTGCGAAGGACCAGGCATATGCACCAACTACCTCCACGCCATCTTCCCAGATGGACTTGAGGACCTCGGACATGCAGCTCAGGTAGTAGGTGCTCCGAGGAGAGTCCGACAACTGATCAGGCAGTTCCTTTTGTGACTCTGCATAGACGGGAAACCCAAACTCAGCTATGACAATGGGGGCCTTCCACGTGTTGTACACATAATTGAGATAGCTTCGCAAGTATGTGGGGGTGATGTAGGGAAAGGACTGGGAACGGTATCCAATTTCCCATCCGTATACGTTGCCCATGCTTTTACTGACACAGTACGGGCGGAACGTCGACTTCGGGTCGGCCGCACATTCTAGGATGCTGTTGGAGTCCTCGGGAAGCGGGGGAGCCACGACGGTTGCGGTATATGGAGAGATGGCAAGGAAGTCTGATGTGCCATGAATATATCGCAAATCCTCTTTGCTTAGGGGGATGTAATCGGGCCAGGTTTTTTTGAACGATTCGGGGTAATCTTCCCCAAGGTGGATGGGATTCCAGAATGGCCCAAGTTGGATTGAGTTGAAGTGATTGGCCGCGTATACATCCGCCTCGCTGTTTGGACGTCGCGGCACACCAAAGTTGTTGTTCAACTTGATGGAGACGCGGCCCGTCCCTTTGAGCTCCTCCTTGTAGAAGTGGTAGACTCGGGCATGGGACTTGATGGCGTGGTCAATGGACTTGGCATTTTGTGCGTGGAGAAGAGGCTCATTAAAAGTGAACCAGATGGGGACTCTGTCGCCGTAATGTGTCATGGCGATCTTGGCGTAGTGAACAAAAGCATCCGGGAAGGACTCGTTCTGGTACGCACCATTCATGTATCCAATCTCGGGCTTGTCCGCTGCCGTTGTCAGATTGCTGCCGTAGAACTGGAGAGGCGTGTCAAAGTGGAGCAGAGTGACGACCGGAAGCATGCCCTTTTCCAGAATGAAGTTGATGACGTCGTTGTAGTGATCAATGCCTTGTTTGTTGACGGGAGTCCCTGGCAAGGCAAACGGCAGGATTCGAGTCCAGGCGAGACTAAAGGAGAAGTACTTGACCCCCATTGCTGCCACGCGCTCAATGTCCTGCTTGTAGAGATAGTAGTGTTCATTGGCCGTGTACGGCTTTGCCCGAGAATCCTGGACCAGAATGTCCATGGAAGATGGGGATTTGCCCTCACGGGCGGCGGCACCTTCGATCTGACCGGCGGAGCTGGCCACGCCAAAGGAAAAGCCTGCCGGGAAGTTGTAGCAGTCTGTAGGCCCGAAGTAGTCTGGAGGAGGCAGCACCAATTCACTGGTAGGAACGGGTGTTGGGGAGACCGTGGTGCTGTATAACGCCGTTTCCGTAAAGCTTGGCGGGTTGGCATGTTGCCAAAGAGCACTCCAGGCAGCCCGACCATATGTATCGTTGGCATCGTTTGCCTCCACGGGACCATTGGGATCCCAGTCGCCCCATGTTGTATACGACAAAGGAGTGACCAGGGTAGACACGACACCGGGAGGAGGAGCGTACGTCGTTGTAGCCGTCGGGGCGGGTACGGGTGTCGCATATCGGACGGTTTCCGTCAGCGTGAAGCTAAACGGTCGATAGGAATGGTGAGGTTCTTTTGTCTTTGAGCGGCTGCATTGCGGTCGTGGTGCTGGACCTTCTGCGGGCACGTACACTTGTTGTGCCAACGCTGTATGAGCCGCAATGGCGTGGCCCAAAAGAAGGGAGCTCTTCTTCATGGTATGGCGAGTTGGAACCAGCTGCTGTGATGCTATGCGCTGCGTAGTCCTCCGTAGTCGCTGCCAACGCGGCGGTTTCGAAACTGGAGCGCTTGCTTGCCGGCGCACGGGTATAAGTAGCTGCGGTTCCCAGAGAGCTCTCGATGCAGCACGAGCTCGAGAGCACGGAATATGCCGAAATACTATCCATCGGACCGATTGAGATCTGGCTCAGACGGGCTGACACGGCGGTATTTACCGCGCATGCTTGGGATCGTGGGACTTCGTGGCAGATGCTCGACCCGGCCCGACAGCCCTGTCATCACGGCTTCACGGCTTCAATCAGCGGCGGCGCTTGGATGGAGAAATACTGGACCGGTTGTCTGTGATTTTCGGATGATATTGTGATTGATTGTGACTTTGGTTGGTGATGATTTCTCCGCGTGGAGTCCCAGTTTCCCCGATGTGGTGGAGGCAAAGTCTGTCTGGGGGAAACAAGATCCTTGGTCACATCCCGGGTCACGTCCCGGAGTGAGTCATCATTTGCGACGGGAAACAAGGATTCCATTGCATTGACAATTGGCGTATATGTACGTTGGCGAGGGCGAGGATTTTGGTTATACTTTCTCGCACAACCACAACCGTATACGGCCTCCTTCGTCTGTTGGAATCAGTCGATGATGGGTTTCGGCACTTTTCTACTTCTTCCGTGTCACTGGTTGACGACCGGAATCACGACATATGCGCTCGGGAACGTGCTAGGGAACTTGAACGCAACGAGTTTTTATTCTCTCATCTATTGACTCCAAGTTATTCTATGGTGGACGTAGTGCTGGTATATTCATTATTCACGGCCCTGGTTGCGCCCTTTAGGCAAGCTTCTTGGCATATACCTTCTCAATAAACTTTTCATCCTTCTTGGGCACGCCCAAGAGCTCGTTGTCATTCTTCTGGAAGTCGCCGCCATGCTCGGGGTCGAAAATAGATCGAAACAGATATGGTGCAATGGTTTGCATATCCACGACTCCTTGTGCCAGCCTCTTGTCGGCTGCAGCAGTGGCTTCATCCAGAGTGGCGTGCTTAGGCTCCCATGGCTTGTTTGGAGCCACCTTCTTTGCAATGGCCAGCAGGTCATTCTGTGTGATCTTTACGTCACCCAGGTACACAGCCCTGTTCTTGGTTTCGTCGGGGTGGCTCAGCACGCCTACCACGCCGTTGCCAATGGTGTCCAGAGAAGTAGCGTTGAAGACTGACTTTCCGCCGTTGAAGATGGTAGGCTGGTAGTTTGAAACATCCAGGAGGAAGTTGTTCTCGATGCCCCAGTCCAAGAAGGCTCCAGTGTAAATGTACGTGTACGTGAGGGGAGAAGACGTGGTCTTCTCGGCCACGTAGTCCTGTATCTTGACCTTTTCGAGGAACGGCAAGAGGGTTCGGTTCTTGGCATTGCTCAAATCACTGCCAAACTCGGAGGGGATGAATCTCTTGACGCCGGATTTGATGGAGGCGTCAATGAGCTGGCGCTGAAGGCCCAGAGATGTGGCCCCCAAAAGCGAAACCACTGCATCTTGGCCCTTGAGCGCCGCAGCAAGAGCGTCAACAGATGAGAAGTCGACGTCAACGACTTTTGTGCCGGCCGGGTACTGAGTGGTGGAATCCGGCCGTCTCAAAACCTGGATGTTGAACTTGCCGGAGTCGACGAGCTTCTTGAACACAGTGGTGCCAAGGTTTCCCGCGGCGCCAACGACGGTGACGTTCTTGATGGTCGACATTGTTGATTTGCCGCTGTTGGAGTTATTTTGGGCTTTGCGTCGAATGTAGTAGTGCTTGAGAAGGGACTTGATATTTTTTATACACATAGAAAATGCTTTGTGAATATGTTGAAGTGTTTTGAATGGATGCGTGTGCGTGTGTGCGTGTGTTTCTGTGATTGCTGGCGAGAAACTGTTGCACAAGAGCACCGCCAGGAGAATTATATAGCCATTTGCAGATGAGAGGACGCCATCCCACCGCTAGATTACACAACATTGCATCAACATGGCGAAGCATCGCAAATCGGCATGAGCCGGGTTGAGATTATTGACAGCATGACAACAACCCATCGACGGATGACGGATGACGGATGACAGTTGACGATTGAAGTCGAGGTGATGCTAAGTGGGATGCCGACGAGGTCGTGGTCGCGGCTTAAGTAAGAAAGAAAAACTAGACCACCAAGGAGTATACTATGCTATGCCTAATCAGGCAGACTATCCCAATGGGCTGACTTGTGTTTGGCCGTACCGGCACTGGGGTGCTTGACTCCTTGGGCGTGCAAAAGCTCTTGGCTCATTTTATTTGGGGCGATAAGTCCACGAGTGGGGTACGTCTATGGAGCCAGAGGCCTGATGACTCGCCCGTTTCGTGCACTAGTCATACATCCGGTGCGGGTACATATGGGATCTGATTTCTAATTGTCGGCTAGATCGTCGTTTTTGCGTACGGAACCCATCCCACTTCCATGCCGACTTTGTCAACTACACTGACAGATGAGCTTCCAGTTCATCATCAGTGTTATTCTTGCTCTCACGATGTTGTCCAATTCGGTCTGCTGCGCGATATTACACACGCTGATGCAGCTGACTCTCCTCTTGACATTTTACCCTGATGTGATTTCATTTCACATCACTTCAATTGGTAAGAGTACTCGACGCAGCAGACCCAAGCAATCCTCCCAGAGGCTTCGAATCCCGCTCCCTCTCGCAACATCAAATCGAGACCGCATGGGATCAAGCCCAACTTCTGGAAACCCTGGCCATTTCAATTGCGACTTGGTGCTGACTTCTCAGATTAGACGTAAAAAGTCTGGTGCCATTCATCTCCACATATCAACGTCAATACCGTATCTGATTCACATCTCGGCTCGCTCACCTGCAGAACAGCCGCCGGGTGGGAGAGACAGCGTCAAGGGAGCCAGCCACATAGCATCACAAGTACTAGCCGTCAGCGTTCCTCCAGTTTTCAACCGCTGACTTGGGGACTGTCTCGGCCCCCTCCCCCCCCCTTTCTTCCGGGCACATGGCAGATACAACTCCGAGCCGCCACACTTGTCATTGCGGCAAGTCTTTCATCCGCAAGGAGCATCTGCGAAGACATCAAGCTTCACATACCGGCAGGTCATTTCGCTGCGGAGTTTGTGGTCGATCTTTCACGCGAAGGTAGGTGCTGTTCGAATTCCTGCCGACTTGACATGGCACAATGTCCCAGCGTCCAACCGACGTCCCGCTAACGTCAAGTCACAAGTGATCTGCTTCGTCGACACGCTACTCTTCATGATAGCGCTACCGCGTCGCACGAGCCGCGCAGAGATAGGGCCTGTGATACCTGCCACGCCAACAAGACGAGATGTAGCGGCGGCGTGCAGTGTTCGTTGTGTGAAAAGAGAGGAGTTCCGTGCACGTACAATCGAGGCAATCCCGAATCGCACAAGAAAAATGGGCTTGTTCAGGCCGAGCCACTCCCCATCATGTCGAGCGATGGTGGCTCCAACTCTTCACCAGGCTCAGGCTCTCCCGAGCTGTTGACACTCGAAGCCCCTTTCCTGCTTCAGATAGAAGAGGCCAAAGATCATGATGCAAATCAGCATTTGAATTTTGGCAGTTCGACAGGCCTCGACATTCTCTTCAGGGTCCTCACAAAGCAGCCACCGGCATCTCCCTCTGAGCCCCAGGCAATCCCAAGACTGTGGCTGACAGCACGGATCGAATCGTACTTATCGACGTTCCACACGCGATGGCCGATTCTCCACGCCCCAGTCATCAATGAGACAACCGACTCTGTTCAAGTCCTTTCGACAATTGTCATGATCGACTCTTGGCTGCATGGCGATGTGAAGTTGAAGGACCAAATTCTACAGATTCACGACTGCCTTGTTCGGCAGCTTCACAAAGAATTGGTAAGGAACATGTCAAATTTGCTTATGCATGTGCATGCATCAGGACACTGTCCTTCTAACACTGTCCAGAATCAGTCCGATCTGGACCCCACGCATCCATGGCCAGCCAACCTCTATCAGCTTTCACTTCTCAATGTTATTTTCGCCTTCGAGACAGGAGTAAGTGTTATGTGTTGGCCGTTTCTGCTACAGCATCCACCTGCTGTTCACGGAGATATTTCCTTGGAACTTGCCCAGCTCATCATATTTGCTCCACCGCAAGTTACCGGCATCTCGCCGTGACCAGATGCTTCTCATCCGCCTCCCTAAACTCGTGTCTCTTGCTCTGATGACTGATATCCCCGCAGAGAGACAACATTATTAGGCAATCTCGCATGCTGTTCAGCCTGCTGGTCACGGCTCTACGAATGAATGGTTGCTTGCACGCGGACGCTGTCGAGTCGCAACGACTTACGCATCATCCTGGAGACTTCAGGCCGTATATATTCGGGACAACTGAGCGCTGGAAGAGGTATGATCCCGAGCCGCCGTAAAGACAAAATCGAAACCCCGGAACTGACGCCGCCCTCCTGCTACTCAGAATTGCCACTTGCGCACTCAAAGTAGATACCTATTTGTCTCTCTTATACGGCCACCCGCCTCTGCTAAGACGCGACGAACTAGAGCTGGGGTTATCATCAACATTTGCCATGTGGAACTCGTACGGGATCATGGTATTCTTCGACCGCAGCCGCGGTGAGCCATGGTCCCGCGACAACTACAAAATGTCCCAATTGAACGTGAGGAGACCCGAAGAGGTGCCGTCGGGGATCCTGCCAGAGGACATTCAGCTGTGCCTGCTCGGAATGTGGAACGACATCCGGTCGCTCAAGAACGAGTCGACACTCAACCGAGACATGGCCATGTTGAAGAAGGCCGATCTATCCCAGCAGCTGTACCTCGCCCTGGAACAGCTCGAGACCATTGTCGCCGAGTCGCGGAAGCCCCTGGTGGTGGGGGGCTACACGGCGACGCTCCTCCAAAGCTACCTCGGGTGCGACTCGTCGCGCGGACCAGACTGGCGACAGGAAGTGACGAACCGGCTGGACTCGTGCATCGCCAACATCAGGCCGCTTCTCCTCCTGCTCACGATCCATCTCCACGCGGACATTCACACCCTGCGGGACATTTACCTCTCCCCTGCACCGCTGCAGATGGAGCCCACGGCCGCCTCGCAGACGTGGCAGCAAAACGTGCTCAAGGTGCAAGAATGGGCGCTGTCGGCAGATGGCAGAACGGCAGCCATCGCGTCGCTGCAGACGTGGTTTGCGTACGAATCGTCCCTGCCGGTCATGAGCCCCAACCAGTCGGCGCCCGCCTTCGATCCCATCATGTACCTGGCCCTGTCGGCTGCGGCCGTAGTGCTGTGGGCGTGGACCATGAACGACGACGAGGTCTGCGTCTGCCACCCGACGACGCCCAAGGCAGAAGTCACCAGCAGCTCCATGCATCTGCAGCCCGATGTCCAGAACTGGATTCGCGGCGGCGGAGGCGGCATTTCTTTCCTGGGCCAACCCGTCTGCAAGTGCACTGTTGCTCAACGCCTTTCCGCCTGGACCGAGGCGTTGGCCAAAGTCGGCCGGACTTGGGAAAAGGCCGGTGTGGACGCCAACCTGTTCCGCTGCTCATGGCTGGGGACGTAGAGTGGGCGCATCCAGGGGGGGACCAGGATATACTACTCCGTACCGGTGGGTGCGTGGGTGGCTTTGATGAGTAACGATGCATCAATTGTTATTGTGTTCTTAGGATCGCGGCAAACATCTTGTCCGGGATCGAGAGAGAGAAAAAATAGACCAACTCCTACCGTAACGCTTGTGTACTGTTCTCTCCAGCTGGGCCCTCGCCCGAGCATGCACAGTCCCTTGGGAGCCTCGTTCAGCAATTATCATCTCCGAACACTTGATCTACTCGATAGACATGGCACTCCACTTGAACAACAATGAGCCCATATCCTCCCCCTTGAATCTGGGCTGGGGGCCCCCGCCGACGTCTTCTTCCCAGTCTCCTCAGGCAATGCAAAGCTGATGTCCCTAAATGTGTGTCCTGCGCGGTCCAAATTCTCAAAGTACTTCTTGGCCATCTGCGGCAACGAAGTCTTCGCCTGCCAGGCGATTGCCTTGATAGCCTGCAGAATGTAGCGGCACATGGGGTAGTCGCCTCCCGTCTCGCCGATAAGATAGGCGGCTTTGGCGAACAGCTGGTGCACGCAGGCATCGCCCAGGTGGTAAACAAGGACAAGTATGGAGTTGTACGCCCCGGCGATATTGATGCACGCGTAGTCGCGTAAGGTAAAGACTTTGACGAAACGCTCCATGTTGTCGATGTCGATCTGGCATAAGCTGAGTTGTAATGCTTTGACGGTCCAGCCAGGTTCAATCTCGGTTTGGGGGGGAAGGGGACGAAGAATACTAAACAGAACTTCGTTCATGTATGCCCTATACAGGTAGTTAGCAAGATTTCCTTTGCGCGGGGGGGGGGGGTTTCTCCTTCCCCTGAAAAGGGGTTAGGGGCTTCGAGGATCGTGTACCGAAGATAGCATGTCTGTGGGACAAAGTTGGTGTCATCTCGCAAGCTTTCGGGCAACATTGCCCTCCATTGCCGCACATTTTCAATCATATCTCTACGTTTATCGAGGTCCTGCTCAGTACCCCATATACTTTCGGACCTGAAATTCCAGTCCATCGATTCGTAGAGCATAACGGTTATTTCACAAGCTAGGAATAGTGCGCCGGTGACAAATGGAGGCGATCGGCTCTCGCTAGTGTGTTGGTTACCAAAGAGGTCGATGTTAGGTACTGGCCCATCACTCGCAGAGGGCGGTGGCTCGAAGCACCGCGGTATTTGAGGCGGCGGAAGCAACGACTGCTGTAGATACATGTATCCGACGATGCTTTCAATTGTTAGTCCGTCAACTTGACATGGCACACGTGAGAAAATGGCAAACCTCTCAAACAGAAACAGACCCCATGCTAGGCGGGACAGGACCCGTCTGTCACGGGCGGCTAGGGGATCGTGTGCTATTTTCGCATACATGGCATCGACGTCGAGTTGGTGAAACATGTCATACGCCGAGAGACGATATAACTAGTTTGGACGTTAGTGCGTCATTGCAGGGTGTGAGCGGAGATGCCTCTCTCGATTCGAGAGGACGAGAGAGAAGAAAATTGCGGCCGAACCGCGTCTGGACATCTTGGTCAGCCCTCGAGTCATACTTACACCACCAAGTTTATCAGTGCCTCGAAAACAAGCTATGGAGAAAAGTAATGTGAGACCTTGAACAGTCGGGATAGAGGCTCGGCCGCCCTCAAGATGGAGCAGCTTCTTGGCCTCGTTGAAGAAGTCGTCCGCTAAATTCTTCTTGCTGATGCCACTAAATGCTCTGGTTCGTCGACAAGTATACTGAAGCGTGAAAGAATCATCAGGATCAGTCTTGATCCGCACAGATTCACAGGGACAGCAGCCGGAGCTGCATACTCACACATCTGGCTGCACAGATGGCATTGACCAGGAACGGGGTGCAAAACTTGGCCGCGGCAACATTTCGGGCCCTCATGTCTTCCACAAACGCCTCCCTGTCAAGAAATGGCAAGTAAAGAGCGTCGTCCCAGTTGAAAAAGGATGAGATGAGCTCCGAGACTATGCCATCACCGGCCACTGCGGTCCACGGCTTTGCGTCAACCCGAATGGCGCTCTCGCGCAGCGCAAGAAGGTCCAGGCGGTCCAGCCTCGAGTCCAACAGAGCGGAACAAGACGATGAGTTGGGATTGTTGATCAGCAAGCTGGCCTCCTGAACAGAGCGCAAGACTTGAATGGGGTCATCAGCAGCCTTGAGTCTCGAAATGACTTCCTGGCCTTCCTCAGCGGGCAGACTGTGCAGTAACTTGAAAAGGTCCCGCAACTGCTCATTCTCCAGTTTGAGGGAGGCGTTGCGATGCCTCAAGGCCACAGCACCGGCCGACTCGTCCTGCTTCATGTCATTGTTGCAAGTGACACCTCTGCGGGCACAGGCGCCACACGTTGGGCGCTTGTCATCGCACTTTTCTTTGCGCCTCCGACAATTGGCACAGGCGGAGGCGACTTGCCGGCGTTTTTGGCGAGCAAAGGCGAGCTTGTCATTGCTCTTATCGGTGTGGACGACGACGGTCGACGGGGATGGCAGCAAGAATGGAAGTCGCTTCTCCATTGGGAGGGAGGGGAGATGGTGTGTGTGCAGCCAATCGTGGCTGCTGCACCCGATTGAGATGGAAGACGAAGATGATGCCGAGGTGGGAGCAGGTAAGTGGGAATGTTATCGCCAAGTAGGATACAAGACGGCATACCACACAAAACAGTGTGCTGTGGCCACACCCTTTTTTCTTTTGGTGTGACAAATGTGAGGTCGCAGTGCTCCATGGCTACTCGGGAGTCGGCAGGTACATGGGTCGAAGTCTGTTGTTTTCTTTGTCCGAGACCCAACGACCCCCCCGATGCTGGCGATGTGCCCGTTTGTGAGGCAGACGATCCCGAATCCCCGATGCTGACGAGCCCACTCACACGGGCGCACACGGGCATGCATGGCATCGTAATTGGAGGTGGGGGAGATTCCAAGTCTGTGTGTTTTGAAGGAGAAGACGACGTGTCAGCTGTCGTTCCGCCCGTCTGGTTCAGCTGCCTGTCCAATCGTGTGGTGTTCCATTGGCCCCGCTCCTCCCTTCCCCGCCCGTCCTTTATGTCCGCGCTGTTTCCCTCCGAGACCCGCTGGGGGGCAATTTAGTTCTACGCGAACGCGTTCGATCGCGACGCCAACTTGGCGGCTGCTCATCATCTTGATTCTTGAGAACAGTGGCCAAGGCTAGGAATATCCACTGACTCTCTATCAATTTGGTCGGTGAGTATGTTCCGCGTTCCGCCGCACGTCTGTCTCCCGCTCAGTGCTCACACTACGGGCTCGGTTCCGTCACCCTACGCCGGCGTCGTTGCCTTTGACTATTTGGGATGTCATCCCACACACCCAATTTCCAAGATTAGTAGTAGTACCACTTCGTCTCGACATGAATTGTCTCCCGGTGTACTCCGCATAGGCATGTGGACCAATTTGTGGCTCGTCGACCCTGTCTCAAAGTATTGCGTACTTGGTTGTGATAATAATGTACGTGTGCCATCTGTGCATGTAAGCCTCGGCGGGTTTCCACAAGCTCCGATTTGCTAGCTCCTTATCCTGAATGACATGAAGCACACAAGCAGCATCCGCGCGTGTCCACCGGAGCCGCCAGTTTTCGAAAACCTCGTTCTCGCTCTGGAATTGTGCAAAAGATTGCAAACTAGACCCAGGGATATCTCTTCTCAAAGACCCAAGAATCGCTCTTCACCAGACCCCCGCAAAACCAACACTCGTATCCATTCAGTCTTCCTCCATCCGGACATGATGCAATAAGGATACATGCAGCAAGAAGAGAAGCTGGTAAGGCCTCTCCCACGTCACCGCATCGAAATGCTACCAAAGGAAACGTGTCGCTGAACCCCCCGCAGACGCTCCCGCTCTGCCGTGCGAGTACGAGTATGCCACGTGCGTTTCTAAGACGAACTGGGCGAAAATTCAGGGTATAATCACTTCATCCTGACATAGTTGCTGGGGAATATGCCATGCCTCGTTCCAATCATACCAGTCCTGGAACTTGTGTTAGCGCACATTGTCCGCCGTGCAGCTTGCCAACACAGACGAGTGAGCGATCTACATACCACCAGTCGTTGTCGCTATCAGTCTTCTTCAACACGGTGATTATTTCGCCCTTCTTGAATCCCAAGTCTCCGGGTTGATCTGCTTCAAAGTTGAACAATGCAATAGCTTCGTTCTGTCTCAACGGAGCTTGTTTGTCGGCACCAAACTTGGGCTTCGGGGCCGTAGGCCTGCCTGGACCCGTCTTCTTCTCGTTCGCTCCACTATTTGAATCGCCGTATGCTCGGCCCGATGCGAACGTATTCGATCGTGACGGCGGGTTGGCGTCTTGTCGGTCGTATACGTCGTCCTTCCACGTGCTGGATCGATTGGGCCTGCCGAATTCACCTTGTCCAGCTCCGGATCCTGTGCGATCTCGCTGGACTCCCTGACCGTATGCGTCTCCTCTGCGACCCTCCCATACCACGTCGTCATGGCTCTCATCGTATACGGGCATGTCGTTGTACATGGCGTCATCGGTCGTTGTGCCGGCTCGCATGCCGCTAAACACTCTAGAATTCAAAACGGACATGAGGGAGTCGGCCGCGGGTGGGGGAGGAACGGCGCCGCTGAGGAGCTGCTGGGCCGTAAATCTTTTCCCGTAGAGTTTCTCATTTGCGTCGCGGCGCTCAATGATGGCCATGCCTTCGAGCGAGACGCCAGCGAATAGGCCCTTGGTCTTGGAGTAGCTAAAGATACCTCCCACACTCTTGAGAGACGCGGCACCAGCAGCTTCGGCATTGCGGCCTACAGGACCCGCGGCGAGAGATACATTTCCGCCCAATGTGATGGAGCCCATCTGGGCGAACGTCTTGACGGCGTTCGTGTCATTGAGCACGAAGACAAAGTCGGTCAGTTCGAAACCGATTTGGCCTCCGAAGCCACCTCCAGCCGCTGCAATAGCACTGGGGGCACTCCATGATCCGTCGGAAAGACGGGCAACGACAAGACCACTACCAAGACGGCCGGATCCAAGGAAACCAGCCTTCAGAATAGTGATGATGGCGAAGCCTTTCGCGTTGGACAGAACTGACGGCGGAATAACTTTATCGGGACCAAAGGCTTGTCGCGGGTTGACAAATGAAGTCAGGATCTTTCCGCACTTCCTACACTCCGCTATGGTTTGAAAGATGGCCACGATGATCAGCAACATGGTCCGATGTTCCGGCATGCCGGCCCAGCCGCGTATTGAAACAAGAAGATGAGTTTGGCACTTACATTTCAGAGAAGATGGGAGGGGGTTGTTGATTCCCATGGTGGCCGATCTCCTCGCGTGTCTCCCGCTCAATAAAGACGATTCCGAGAGCGCCTGGGTGTGAAGAGAGCCCGGTGGGAATAGAGGTGCAAGGGAGTAAAGTAACGAGAGAGCGACGTACTCCGTACTCCGTAGATTGAGAAATGGCGACGGGACCTGTCAGCGGACAATATGGATGAACGCAGAACCACTTGGGCGGGTGGCGGGGGGGGCTGACGACGAAAGCTAGCGCCGTCATACGCCAAGCCAAGCAATGCGCCGGTGGCCTGGAAGGTGGTCCGTGGAGGCCTAAAAGGAGTCACTCCGTCGGGAATCTGTTTGTACTTTGTACGGTCAATCCTTTTCACCACGATATCGGTTGGTGTTACACAGCAAACCACCGGTGTACCTACCGAGGTACGGAGTACGGAGTACTGTGACAGGCCGCCTGGCCTCCATAAATAAGCACACACCAGTATGTCGCAGCGTGTTGCTACGTTTCTTACGCGACAGGCCGGTACCTGCTCTAGGACTGGGTACGTATGTACATCGCACACCCGAGGTCGACCCAGCCTCGTTGCCGCACCAAGAGCTCATCGGCCGCCCTGCCGCGTGGCGTTTGTGGCTGTGCTACGGAGCACCGTTCGCTGCATGAATGATGAGAGCAGCTGGCAGGCAACCGCGGCCGGAGCGTCATTGAACAAACCACAGGCACGAACGAGTCCGCATGCGCAACCGTCTCTGGCCCCTGAGTCCTAACGCTCCCGAGAAACCCGACATACCGTGTCAACCCCCCAAGTCCGTCCGCGCCAGCATCCACCAACGGCACGTTCTCCCGTCATCCTCACGTCGGGAACGTCAATACACCGCTCGCCGACCATCGAACCGCCGACCACCTTTGCCGAGTGGACGATAGTCAACATATCCGCGGGCCCTCTCCCCCCAGCCTCGGCAGACATCCCCTTCGCCTGTGCTGTGCCTGTATACCCATCCATCCATCATGTCTGAGGCATACGAGCGCGAGAGGCAAAACGACTCCCGCCTAAACGAGCTTTCGGCAAAAGTATCCGCCCTGCGCGGCGTCACCATCGACATCTACGACCACGCACGTGCCCAGGACGTCATTGACAGCACAGTACGGCCCCTGCCTCACGCCCGCTCCCCAAAAAGAAAACGCAGCGCAGCCCGTCTCGAAGCAAATCTAACAGGTCCAGAATGAAACATTCTCATCCATGTCGTCGCAGCTGAAAACCGGAGCAGGGAGAATGACGAGGATGGCAGCGTCCGGCAACAAGGTCGCCATCTTCAAGCTGTCGGCCATCATCGTCGCCATATTCCTAGCCTTGTATTACGCCCTGAAGCTGATCTTGTGAGCGAACAGTATACGACTGTGGGGGAAAGGACAACGAGGCGCGCACGCACGCCAGTGCCGACTCAAATGAAGCAGTCACATGTAGGCTGTCACGGCGGGACGGTGTGAGAGGCAACGTTGTTCCTTGGTCTTCGGGGCCAGCCGTCAATGCTGGACCATGTAGATAGCTACAGATCACGCGATCTATCGAATAAGCTGGGCATGTGCGACGGCAGCCAGCAGGGCTGGCAGCGGTACGGCGGCGGCGAATGATATAAACGTTGGATTGATCCTCAAAGGTGTGGGAAACGGACATTAATCAATCACCCTCGGTATTTGGGTTTGGCGTTTTGTGACAAGTCGTTTCATATGAGCCCAAGCAATCATTCTTGAAGGTATTTGTCAATCAACATGGTCATTGATGCAGGCGTCTTCTGTGGAATTTTTTTTAATATCATTCTAATGACTGCCTCCTTCAATTTGCCTCCCCATTTGATGCCGGATTCCAAATGGACTCCTGACACGTGAACAGCAAAAAAACGCCAGGAACATGCTTGCTCTTCCATCCCCAATGCTTCGAGAATCTATCAATCGCTATCAACGGACATTGTGTTTCGTCGCAACGCCGTCTACTGCCACACATTGGAGAAGAGATCATCGTCGCCGCCAAAGCCTGACTTTGGAGCAGCAGGTTTGCCTGTATCAGATGGCCCGGTACTGCTTGCCCAGCCTCCAAATTCTTCGTCTGCAGTCACCTTTGGCGCAGGGTTGAAACCTCCACCGGAGCCAGGCACAATCGCGGTATTGGCAAAAGAAGAACTGGGATTTCCCCATCCGAAATCAGCTGCCGCGACTGGAACTGGAGCCGGGGCCTTGGCCTGCTGAGGACTCGGGAGTGCTTGCGCCGTCGGACCTGTTGCCGCTGCAGAAGCAGGCGTTGTCCACTCGCTAGATCCCCAGACATCAGCAGCCGACATAGCGGCGGATCCAAAAGCTGATGAAGTTGCGGTAGGAGCGGGAGCCGCTGGCTTGATTTGTGGAGACGATAGCGCGAACGCAGAGTTGGCCGTTGCAGACGCCGAAGAGGCCTGAGGCGGCGGAGGGGAGCTCTGGGACGTTGGAGCTGAAAGGTCGAAGAGATCGCCCATGGCGGAGGATGAGGACTGGGAGGGCCCGGGCGCCGGCGCAGTAGCCGTCTGAGTCGGGGGGGTGGAGATGGAAGTAAATCCTCCGAATCCAGAGTTGGAAGGCTTATGCTGATGCGAGACCGCCGGCTGGACAGGCTTTGGGTCAAAAAAGCCGCCTCCGCTGAGACCACCGAACGCACTGCTAGTATTGGATGTCTGGGAGGTAGCTCGGTTGCTTGTAGAGGCGCTTCCAAGGCTGGCGAAGGGGTCGGCAGCAGCACGCTTAGGGCTTGCCGTGGACGATAGATTCAGGCCACCGAAAGCATCGTTGAAACCTCCTATTGATGTTTGCGGTTGGTGGCCCATACCCCCAAACGCTTGTTGCTGGGGCTGCGGCTTGGGTGCTGAAGCGTAGAGCGAGAGAATCGACTGCTTAAGGTCCGGGCGTGACTGTGCTCCATGCGAAGCAGCGCCGGGAGTGCTGGCTGGACGAGGAGGGGCAGTTGAGCCTCCCAGAAAGTCCAGGCCAAGCAACGAGTCTCGTGTGTTTGTTGTCTTGGGGGCTGCGGGCTCAGCTTTGGGTGCTACTTTTGCAGCCAGAGGTGCAGCCCTGGCTGATGGCGAGAGAACTGCATCGTCACCGCCGATCAGATCGCCCTCGGGCGCCGAAGCATGGTGCGGCGCCTGGGATTTGCCGATGGATGCCTTCCTGATTGACTCCTTCCTCTCAATGACCTGCTTCTCCTTGACCAAACTCAACGGAACATCATCGTCACCGTCGACATCAAGGGTTGACGGGTCCGGCATGGGCCCATCCATGACCCATCGCTTCAGCTCATATTTGGTTCGGATGAAATTTTCGATCTTGGCTTCGGACGGGGCGTGGCCAGCAGCAAGTTTGGCTTCCCAGTATTTGTTGGCGCGAGCGTTTCCCCAGCTCAGTATGCTCTGCATTTGCTCATCGGTCCAGGAATCGAGGTCAACAGACTTGACTCTGCTAATGTGGGTTCCCATGCCTCGGTGAATGCCAGAACATCGAATACAGACGAAGACGCCCAAGTTCCAGCTGGCCCATCTTGGATCTGAACCGACAGTCAGCTCACACGACACGACATGACGGGGGAGGAGGGGGGCATGAATAGGTTGTGACACGCACGCTTATTCCTCTTGCAGTCGGCACACACTTTGTTAGGCTCCAACCTCAGGAGGTTTTTTATGGTGGCCTGGTTTTGCGCCGCCCGGTCGGCAGCGGGGTTCGGTGGGCGTCGAGACATGTCGTAAAGCTGCTTGTCTTCTCTTGGGACAATGACGGACGGTGTGGAATGATGGACGGAGCAAGATATTCGCAGCTGCAAGGAAGGCGGGCTATATATGTCAAACACCAGAGGAGGAATGAAGGGGGGGGTGGTGTCGGGGCGCTGTGTGCCTGTCGCGGCCGCACGTACGGAGTAGAGGCTAGTGATTCCAGGTCGAACCAGACCCCACACCCAAATTGTTTGGGCCGGTCCAGGGTACGCGGTAAATTTACTTGGGGTTTTTGGGGTACGTACTTGGGGCGGTAGGTGTTCCTCTCAGGCTCGTCGTTGCATTTCATCAGAGCTGGTTTTACGCTACCATTACAAATATTCTAGAACCAACTTCCACAGCAATTCTTGCCAAATCAAGCAGCGGAATCTAGCATCTACGCGTTTGCGCCGAGCTATAGAACGGCTGTTCCCGTCATCATCACCAGCACAACCATCAAACCCGAGTCAGCACTCACATCCGGCGCCGTCGTACATCAAAAGTCCTGGTTACGACGCGCAAGACAATCGCAGAACAAGTTCCCCGTCAGCTGCCTCGAACAGATCTGGCGCTTCTTGAACCTTTGGCAAGACATGACGGTCCCTTTTTTCGCAATTTTCCGGGAACAGCCGTCTCCCTAGACTGGGTATTAAGGGCTATGAAAGCGCAAAATAGACGCCGCTGTGAAAAGAGCCTTTTCGGACTGTATGCTGTTGGTTTTTGTGACCTTTTGGCCATGGATATATCTTGCGGCTTCTGGAGCAAGCTGATCCTCGTCGCTTCTCTTCATTCTGAAACCGTAAGCCCAGGTTTCTAACAGCCGTGGCGTGTGCCTGCTTGGTCGAGTAGAAGTGCGTGTACGTATTGGTCCTCTCGTATCCTTTTCTTTCAAGAGGTGTACGAGTACCTAAGTAGGCGTAAATAGAGCGTCTGGCACGATTTAGACTCTCGGCTGAAGCGTGTTTCGTTGCTCGCCAGCCTTGTTAGTTTGCCTTGCTCATTCCGAAACCCCAAGAATGAGGGTGTGGTAGAGCAATTCCCGATGATGTGCGTTACGACGCCACGGAGCCTGCATGTATACAGTTGAGATATGCTGATCGTTGGCACTGTACAGAATGCCCTGAAGGTCTGACACGTTAGACAGTGTAAAAGAGGAAGCTGGTTCCAGGGGGGGTTCATGACAGTTGGCCACCCCGCAATTTTGTCAAACGCTCTGGCATCCCTGCCAACCACCATCGTCGTCGTCGTCAATCGTCAACCACACGACGGTGTCAACCTTTGCTGCCTTCAATCAACATAAAAGTACTGCGACCGCATCAAGTCGTATCTCTGAAGCCTCGCCCTGCTACATGTCTTCCATGCGATTTCGACCATTCGTATCAGCGTTTCTATACACATTGTCCGGCTTTCCGCGCATCCGAGCTCCGGCGTCACTGGCTCACGTCGCCACACGTCGCCCGCTGCCTCTTCGATCCATGTCTGGTATTCCGTTATTGGGCGCCTTATTCGGATCGTCGTCATCGAAGTCTACAAAAATGTCGTATCCTGACGAGAGGTCTGATTCCGAATGGCAAGCCGTTCTCAACAAAGGTACGGTGATGTAGTGGCGCAAAAGGAAAGAGAGGAGGAGAAGAAGAAGAAGAAGAAGAAGAAAATGAAGAAGAAAGCTTTCCCATTTTACCCTCATTGACGCTAGTCTACAGAGCAATTCCGCATCCTGCGAGAAAAGGGGACCGAGCCTCCAGGTTCTGGCAAGTTCGACAAACATTACCCGGAGGAGGGCGTCTACACTTGTGCTGGATGCCACAAGCCGCTCTACAAGGCCAATCACAAATTCAAGTCTGGCTGCGGATGGCCGGCCTACTTTGACAGCATCCCGGGCGCGGTCACGAGACATGAGGATCGAACGCTAGGCATGACCAGGACCGAAATCGTCTGCTCCAACTGCGGTGGCCACCTTGGTCATGTTTTCAAGGGCGAGGGATACCCCACGCCGACGGATGAGCGGCACTGTGTCAACAGCGTCAGTCTCAACTTTTCAGCCGACGACAAGACTGTAGAGAGCGGCTCCAAGGAGAGCAAGGCCTAAGATACACTCTGATGTAGGAGATGCTAAAGAATGGTTGTGCATGAGGAGCATTGCGAGAGGTGGTGAGGGGATGGAGGGGGGTGGGTGGTGCTTGAGCCGTGGCGATTTTGGAGAAGCGTGTCGTCGTGTCGTCTGGTCAGAGGGTACACCAGATATCGGGGTTTTTTCCGTTACGGATTGGCGACTGTGACTGTACTTTGAATGAATTTTGTTTAAAGAACAAGGAAATTTGGCATTGTACGTATCATAACGTATGTGAAAATAATCGGCAGCCTCAGACCTACCAGGCACCAAAGTATCTTGCAAGTACGTACATGGTTGAGTGGGGCCAATCAGTGGGCGAATCCCTAAACGCACCGTTCAGCGACAGTTGCCGCCGGCCTGGTCCAGTAAGCAACGCCGGCCAGCGCGGAGTACAGTGGGGGCGATTCACAACTGGGCGCAGCATGTGGTGGGCCACCGGGTAGCTGTAGCAAGCAATTAGTACTTGTACCGTGTCCCGGAGTCCCGGACGGCTGAAGCATGTGAAAGCAGCGGAGCATCTGGACCACTAAAATGGGGCTGGCTTCTGCGGGCTTCTGGCCAGGACCCACTCTGGCGTATGCCTCGGTCGCGCGCAACCCGCATGTACATCGGAGATGCACCGACCAACCGCCATGCCGTCTGAGGGAGGACTCGTGCTTCTCGCCGAGGTCGACGGGCCTTTCCAAGGACGGATATATGTAGCTTCGCCTCCCGCGATGCGCACCGCCGTGGCTTGTCGTCGTCTACACCATCTTCATTTTTCTCGGACCCGCGTCGTCATCTTTCCTCCGGACACGTCTCTTTACAACCTGCAAGAGCCAAAATGGGTGGTGAGTAACCCCAGCTCTCTTTCGGCGGTTGTGTGATGTCACAAAAAATCAAAAAATAAAAAATAAAAATAAAAATAAGAACAAAATAAAAAGAAAATAAAAAGAAAATCAAGCATCGGAGAAAATACAGCTTCTAACCGCTCAACTGTGCCCAACAGCCCTTGACAGAATTTCTCAGATCGGTGGCCAAATCTCCGGCAAACTTGCGGCTGGCGGCCGCGACAGAATCTTGGAGAAGCGCCCTGACGATGTACGTTGACAAGACGTCCAAGTTGAGCAGACGGGGGCCAAGGAGGACCATCGAGCTGACTGTAGTCACCTAGGTCGTCGTCACAGCTGCTTGCCGAAGCGCCTTCACCAAGGGCGGAAAGGGCGGCTTCAAGGACACACAGGCCGCCGACATCATGGCCGGTGTGTTCAGGGCCATCATCGACCGGTCAAAGATCAACCCCGCCCTCGTCGAGGACATCGCCGTCGGGACTGTCCTCGCCCCCGGCGGTGGTGCGACCGAGATGCGCGCCGCCAGTCTGTTCGCCGGCTTCCCCGAGACCACTGCCGTCCGGACCCTCAACCGCCAGTGCTCATCCGGCCTCCAGGCATGCATCGACGTTGCCAACCAGATCAGGGCCGGCATGATTGACGTGGGCATCGGCGCCGGTGTCGAGAGCATGTCCCTCAACTACGGGTAAGTGTGACCCGGCTCCGCGCCGCGTTCCCCTCATCTTCCTCGTAAATGTCGGGGAGTGCTCGGCTCGCTTCCGTACTGACCGGACCGACTCGCGCGCCTAGTCCCTCTGCCGTGAGCGAGTTCTCCGAGACCCTGGAGTCCAACGAGGAGTCGGCCAACTGCAAGGTTCCCATGGGCGTCCTGTCCGAGGACATGGCCAAGGACCTCAAGATCGCCCGTGCCGACCAGGACAAGTTCGCCGCCTCGTCGTACCAAAAGGCCGTCAAGGCCCAAAGGGAGGGCCTCTTCGACGCCGAGATCGTCCCCCTCAAGGTCAAGTTCGAGGACCCCAAGTCGGGCGAGACCAAGGACATCACCGTCGCCCGCGACGACGGCGTCCGCGACGGCATCACCGCCGAGTCCCTGGCCAAGATCAAGCCTGCCTTCGCCGCCGACGGCAGCATCCACGCCGGCAACGCCTCCCAGATCTCCGACGGCGCCGCCGCCGTCCTCCTCATGAGGCGATCCACCGCCGAGAAGCTCGGCCAGACCATCCTCGGCAAGTACGTCTCGGGGGCCGTCGTCGGCGTCAAGCCGCTCCTCATGGGCCAGGGTCCCTGGAAGGCCATCCCCAAGGCCCTCGACCTCGCCGGCATCTCCAAGGACGACGTCGACATCTACGAGATCAACGAGGCCTTTGCCAGCCAGTGTCTTTGGTGCGCCAATGAGCTCCAGATCCCCCACGAAAAGATCAACCCCAAGGGCGGCGCCATCGCTTTCGGCCACCCTCTGGGCTGCACCGGCGCCCGCCAGGTTTCTACCCTCCTCTACGAGTTGAAGCGGACAGGCAAGAAGGTCGGCAGCACGAGCATGTGTGTCGGCACCGGTATGGGCATGGCCGCCGTCTGGGTGGCCGAGTAGATGTGTCTTGACACCACTCCAAGATACAAAATGGCATGGTTCCCTTGTTCTTTTATTTTTTGCATACCAAATTCCAAGAGCATACACACAACTCTTAGTCCTGCGGGACACTGGGATCAGGCAACGCTTGTGGAAGTCGGCTCAAAGGTGGTGCAGGCCACCGGCGATGAATACGTATAACAAAATTGTTGGGATGCCGTGTACGAATAGAATAACGTGCTTTCATGACAGTGTTTCCTCCTCCCGGTAGACGGTCCGGCCGTGATATTGTCCCACGATATATATACGTGTCCATCAACGCACATCGTCGCTTGAAGATAGCTTCTAAAATCCCCCGATTTGCGTGCCGATGCGCTTCTCGTTAGCCACCTTGACCAAATGCATGCCAACTACCAGATCCATCAGCCCCAAGCCCACGCTCTTGTAGACCACGGTTCCGTCTCTCAGCCAACGAGCAAGGCTGTCCTCCTTTTTCTTCTCCGTCTCGGACGAGCCCCCGGAGCGGGTTCGGAAAGGGAGTTGGAAACTTGACTTGCGCGAATGGTTAGACAGGCTGGAACTGGATGGGCTGGCGGGCCGTGGTGCAGGGTCGCCGTAGACCGATGACATGGACGGGTTTTTGTCGTCACCATCTAGGGGGACCTCATATTCGGAAGACGCCGGCGTCTGGCTACCAGTGGTATCTGTCTCTGATTCCTCAAAGGCCAGACGGTGCAGCATGACGAGTTCGCCGAGTCTGGAGTACTAGTCAGTCATGTATTCGGGGGGGGGCTGCAGACTCGACCATCTGATGGGGGCTGATTTTGGCAGCAATGATCTCGCCGGCTTCCTTCAACACGCCTTCGAGAGTGTCTACCACAATGACGCCGCCCTCATCTGCGTGCTTGTGGAAGTGACGGTGGTTTTTCTCATGGGGCTTTGTCACGAGATGCAATAGGCCCTCGGGAAGCTCCCTCATGGCAGGGGTGTAGCTTCCAACAGCCACGATCAGTCGGCCCTTCTTGCGACCCTCGTGCGAGGTCAGGATGGATGCATCAAACAGTTCGTGCTGGGACGGGGTACAGCAGTAGATGACGTCTGCGCTGCGGATCTGCTCCTTCTGAAGCCGTTCGAAATCATGAAAGGTTGGTGTCAGGATACTGAACTTGGTGTGTGCCCATCCTTCTCGCTCCTTGATGTCCAAGGGGATGATGGTGAACTTCTTGAGGATCTGGCCCGCGCTGTCGGAGAATCTCCGATTGATGATCTGTACATGCTTGATGGTGCTTCCACGCATGAGGAGCGCCAGGCGGACGTGCCAGTAGGCCTGACCGCCGCTGCCAAAGACGGTGAGGGTCTTGACGTGGTTGCGACGGCTGAGGAGACATGCCGACGCGAGAGCTGTGCGGAAGGCCGTCAGAGTGCTGGCGTGGACAAGGCCCAGGGGGGTCCCGTCGGGACGGAACAGGTTGACGACTCCGGTAGGGCTGACGGGCTTTACTGTGGGATCCTGGGTGGCGGCGGAGGAAGTCAATGAGACAACTATGTACAGGTCAGTGGTGTATCAGTGGCCAGGTTATGCCACGGTAGTCTCTGGGCGACGGTTCGAGATTGCATGAGCTTGCTCACCCTTGCATCCCATACCCTCCGGTCCGCAGGATGGCATATACAACGTCGTGGCCTTGGTCCCGGAGTGAAGGGTTGTGATTCTGTGGGGCTGTTGGTAGACGTCGACATGTCCAGTGTCGGTGTTGGTGGAGAACTCGTGGAGGGCGGATGACAAGACATGTCGGAAATCATCAAGCTCTTGGATGGTAAGGCCCTCGAGGACGTCCTTGACCTGGTCGTCTGTGAGAACGGTCAGTGTCATGATGGCCCGCGGTCGTCGGTTGCGAAGAGGCCGGTGTGTGCGCGTGCGAGTGTTTACGGAGTACGGAGCAGCATCTGGGGCGTCTGGGGCGTCCGGTGGCCCCGCTCCCACTGGTCAGTGCCAGACTTCCTGGCTGCACCGGCGACATCGGGGCCGGTGGGTGATGGGATGTTGATGACGGAGCACAGCCACATGCGCATTTCAGTCACGTCGGCGCACGTCCGACGGACAAACTCAACGGCTCGCTGCGCAATGCATGGCTCGTCAACGCCGGCGGATGCAAATCCCATCGTCTATCTGCTCCTTCACGGCACCATGCCATTCATGCTTTCAAGCAGCCAAAGAAACACGTTTCAGATCTTGATACGGAGTAGTGTTTCCGTCACCAGTGAGTGACGCGTTTCTTTGCGGCCCAGTCGACCAATGACCAGCCACCAGCCACCACCAGTTGACCGGTTCATCCAAGGCTCCGGACCCACCCAGAACTCTGCACTGCACTGCACATGCGGAAGGCTCCAGTCTGCAGTGCTCCTCCAGCTCTCTCTCCTTGCAGGGACCATCAACCTCGCCAGGCACCAACGCTGCCCGTCACGGCGTACGGAGCGTATACGAGATTTAATATAACAAGCGTTGTCAAGAGCCGCGTAATTAGCTGGCCACCGCCAGACCCTAGCTGCCCTCTGCCCTGCCCGCTGCCCTCTCTTTCAACGGTTGCACCTCCAGTCTGGTTGGTCGGTGCCTCGTTGTCCGGGACTCCAGCCGCCAAGCCACCAGTCGCTGTCGCGCTGCCACACTCTGCTGCGCCAGCCTCTTTGACAGGCCCGCCGTTGGAGAAGAGGCTACGTGCACCCTGACAAAGGCCAAGGTCCTCCTCCAGTCCACGACTTATTCATCATTTCAACGACCACCAACATTCCCGCATCCTTCTTCTGTTCCCAACCACATCATCACCGCTGATCAAGCTCTGCGAGCCTCACACGTGCGACAGTGAGCAGTTGATTGACTTCGCCTCTTGTGACTAATCACGCCTTGCGACTCGACTTTGCAGCGCTGCGCTTCTCGGACAAAAACAACAAAACCCCCCTCCCTGCCACAAAAAAAAAAAAAAAAAAAAAAAAAAGGGCCAGTTTGCCAGCAACTTCTGCGACAACTCTCGACATGTCGCTCAAGGAAGAGTTCCAGACCCGAAATTTCAGTAAGTCCCTCGACGCGGACCGGCGCTGTGGCCAGGTATCGAAGCAGTAACTGATGTTATCGGCATAGGTATCTACGGACAATGGTAAGGCCACGTCCCATGCTGCGACGGTCGATAACGCGATGCCTGGCCGCCTCCCCCTTGCCTTGGTCTCTGCCGCGAAAGCACGTGAATAAGCTGCAGAGGCATCGTTGTCCAAAGTTGGCATTGCCGATGGCACCATGATCGTATCGAGAAAATCTAACTTGGTTGGAACAGGCTCGGCATATTGTCCATGATCATCTGCTTAGCTACCGGAATCTCCACCATCTTCACCTTTAAAGTCGTTTTGATTGTCTTTGCTGCTATTGCCATGTAAGTACTTGCTGGGTATTACGACAGTGATGTCGCCCCCCAATGCTGGGAAGACGGGCGCTGACTCCGCCTCTGCAGTGCCTCCTCCTTCCTGATCTTGTTTATCGAAGTTCCCTTACTTCTGCGAATCTGCCCTACCTCTGGAAAGTTCGATGACTTTGTTCGCAAAATCTCGACAAACTACATGCGCGCCGCCGCTTATGCAGTCATGGCTTTTCTCCAGTTCCTGAGCAATCTCGGCGGCGCCAGTAGCCTGATTGCTGCGGGTGTCTTCTTGACGCTGACTGCCATCTGCTATCTTCTTGCCGGTATCAAGGGCCAGGCCTTTGTTGGCAGCAAGACTCTCGGTGGAGCTGGTGTTGCGCAGATGATTGTCTAAGCATCCAAAAAGTAACTTCTCATCTCCGTCTTCCTTTCACGGGTTGATGAGTCTATTCGGCACGCGACTGGGGAGGAAAAGTATGTGTTCGGTGACGAGGGCGGCGTCGGAGAGGTTGGCCAAGAAGCAGAACAAGGGCATGCTTGGGAGACGATGTGGATTTGACCTATTCATATGAATCATGCCTCGCTTGGTACCCCAGGATGATGGGCTGGATACCGACCAGGACTGTTTGGCGTCCAGGGTGATATTTGCTTGCTTGATGTTGGCTGTGTCTGCGCCAGCAGAATCGGACTTTGTTGATTTCTTCATGAAGGCTATTGGCGAGCCTTGGCGTGGTTTCGGACGAATTCGTAGCCCTGTTGTTCATTTACCCTAAGGTTATATAACTAGGTAGCACGGCCTTTGCTTTCATGAAATGATAGAGGGAAAAAAAATCGCCATTAGTCGACGTCTAGTTGCCCTGAACCGGCCAAGATGATGATGACGGCCCGCGAGTATGTCTGAAGTATTTCGAGCAGCCGAAAACCTACCTGAGCGGAATATGAGAACGACGCCTACAAGATGGAGGCACCAGCTTTCACATGAGCTGAAGCAGCGAAAGAGCTCTTGTGGGTCTTCTTGGTGCAGGCCAGGCAGCCTTTTAGTTATTGACGATGCCGCAGCACCAAGAGAAGATTGACGTGATGACCAATGCTGTCGTCATATGGAATCAAGCTCTATTGGAAACGACACTCCTGCCGAAAGCAACAGCGTTGGTTGGTTCAAACAGCGAAGTGTATTATCGGTGGCGTGTCCTGTCCATCCTGAAAAACACAGAGTCTGTCGACAGCCTTGATCGGCGTCCCTTTGGCTTGCCTCGGTTTGGGTTGGCTTGTACCAACGGTTGGAATCCAAAACATCAATGAATAAGAATCAGGGCAACTTCATCCCGCAGAGGGAGGCTCGCGATTCTGTCTGGACGCAGAGCGAGCGGGCAAGGGAACCGCACCCGACGCCAATCAGGGAACATGGGGGCTATGATGTGATGTGATGCAATGCGTTGCGGTGCGGTGCGTCTATTTGCCTTGGTCGATCGAGAATCGAGATCCCATCAATAGATAAATAAATAAATAAAACATGAACCCCTAGTAATGCGCCTTGGCTAGTCTGGGGCAAAATGACGAGACCGTTAGCGCAGTACCCCGCCGCGCCACGAGGGGCAACCGGCACAGTGCAGTGACTGCGCTGGCGTTCGCCTGTGATGGCGCCGGCCTCCGGACAAACGCTGGCGAAAGGAGGCAGGTACGGCACGGCGCTCCGTGTAGACTCTTACCATTTGCCCACGTCCCGGAGCCGACGAGGCTCTGGCGCTACAGCAGCGTTGCACGGCGTCACGTTTTCTTCCGAATGGCCCTCCATATTTAGAGGTTGCAGCTGAACACGCCTACGGGTACCGTGTAGAGCCGGGGACGGGATACCGTCAACATTGTAAGTGAATGCACGTCCCTGGCCCGTAAAAAAGAAAGCCTTCATGGACCGTGGTCAGCAGACTTGTCTTGGGACTGTTTGGTCGAGGGACCGACCGCTTGCAGCTACGGCGCTGGCCCTGCTGCGACGGTGGATCTGCAGGTGGGGATCGAGGGGTGGAGACGCCGCACTGTGTACCCTCGTGGTCAGGGGACTGCTCAACCGCTGCGTCCGTCCGGAGTACTCCGTGCTCGCTGGCGGGATTCCAATCAGTCTTTCGTCGAGTTTGGGAGGGAGCCGGCGAACACTGATTTATTCACTTCTTTTTTTTTCTTGCTCTCAGCCGGCCGCCGTAAATAGTACCGTGCTGATGGAGACTGTCAACGCAGTGCTCGAGGGTTGATTGACAGCAGTCCGAGAGCCCAGTCTCAGACCGTCCCTCCCGCGGCCGGGGCGCAATGCAACGGCCGGAAGGTTGGTCTGGACGCTGGGCCTCGTTGCCTCCCTCAACGCACCGTGCAGACTTGCGTGATTGGCACGGCAGACGGATCGGCTCCTGGTCTGGTGACGAAGGAAGCCCAGGGACTTGCTTGGCTTACACGGACAATCGTCGCGGCCGTCGAGTCCCAACGCCTTCGAGCTAGGGACTCCAACTCTTGTTCCCGCTTCCCCTTTCCCCTGTGACTCAATTCAAAGCCCTCGGCGTTATAGGAGGGACTGCATGTTGTAGCGACAACTCTTTGTCCGGTATCTCATACCGTCCCGAAACCATCAATTGCACAGCTGCTTGTACGTCGTCGTCCCCGGTCCCAACTCGCAGTCATCAGTCATCACAAACAAGTCTTCCGTCATTGGCCTGAGAGGCGTCACTCCCTTCTTCTCCTCGTCCTTGCGGGCGGATTGCGGCTTGTCCGTCGTCGTGAGACTTTGGCTGGCCGCCTGGCCCTGGATGGCATCATGGCACAGCCCGTCGCCGAACAGAGCATCAGTCTCCGTCTCCTCTGCCAAAGTCAATGAACCAGAGTCTGAGCTTTGGCATTCTTTGTCGGGGCGGCGCCTCTCGGTACCTGGCGGCGGCTTTGCTTATCTTGCGTCACATTGGCGTCGGGGCGCTTTATCAGTCACCAAGCCGCCCAACTGATTGATTGATGGCTCCTGAGTCTTGACCGCAACATCCTGATTCAAACACTAATCTATCCCTTGTCAACAGGCATGTTCTCTCTAAAGACTTCTCAGTCTGCCATTTCTATTCATATCTGCATACGCCTCATTGGCCTTTTCCGATCGTCGATTGGCGAGCCTCCTCTTCTCCATCAATACGCCTCGGCACACACATTGACCCATTTCGCCCGCACGAGGAAGAATGTCAGCAGCCCAAATGGCGCAGACGCCTGTTGTACCGCCTCGCCCCAGTAGATCTTCGGGCAAAGAAGCTCCTACTCACCTCATGCCTCCGGTGCCTCCTCGTCCCGTCAACAAGCGCCTCGATCGACCCATTTCGCCCGGCGGCCATCGCTTTGCACAGTCTCCGCTCACAGCCGGCATCCCCTCCGTACCTGTTGATGATCGATTCGGCAAGCACTATGCGCAAAAGGAGCACGCCCAGGACCCCGTTGAGCGGGCTAACAGTGTCGACATGCCCTCTGTTGGGGAAGAGGGCATGGAGTATAGTGCTGTGGCCGCCGAGTTGCAAGAGGAGGAGACTCGACCCCATCCTCCCGAACAGACTCGACCCCATCCTCCCGAACAGACTCGATCTGTAGCCGAGGGCCTGCACCTTCACGCGCCCAAGCCGTCTCTTCCTGCCCAGAGCGCCAAGAAGCAGGTCATGGCTGTTACGCGTACCGACTCAGACAAGGCCGCTTCCTTTGGAATTGGCCAGCCTAGCAACAGCGAAGACAGGGCCGTTTCTCGTGGCTCCACGAGAAAGCGTCCTGAGAGTAGCATCTCGGCTTACAGCGACCTTGGTAATCACACGGACGACGAGCACGGAATTCCCGAAATCGGCCAACGCGTCCCTATGAACAAGCACCTCGGAGACGTGCAAGCCCCGTCACCGGGTCCTGAAAACTCCAAGAAGCACCACAGCCGAAGGCTAAGCGGCCGTGGCTTGCCTCCCGGCAGTTATGGTCTCCATGGCCATGGAGTTGTGCCTCAGGACAAGCTGGAACAGGCTTATTATCAGAAACATCCTGAGGCACTTGAACGAGAGCAGCACACTCCTCGACACGAACGCCACAACGATTTTGCAATGAGCAGTTCTGATTTGAATAGACTTGTCAGAGATACGGCCAATCATCATGCGAAGACCGGTATGTGCACTGCTTTGCTTGGACAGACTAACATCAGTCGTTGTTAACTTGTCAAAAATAGCCTTGGCCGAGCTTCGTGGCACTCCTACTGATGATTGTGCTTTTGAGGCCAGCGAGAAGTATGCCTCCCGCATGTCGTCTTCTCGACCTACATCCGCGGTTTTGGGAGAAGGTCGTGAGTCCAGCTCTTCCTCCCAGCATGCAACAGCCGCGGAGGACAATGCCATCCATGTCGATGACGGCAAGAACCCTGAATTCTATTCTTATGGAGGGGGCAAGGTGGATGAAGAAGCTGAAGACTACACTGCTCCCATTCTGGCTTCGGATGAACTGAAGAAGGATCCCAGCCGTCGTGTACACCAACCTGCCATTCGTCCGCATTTGGAACGCCATGGTAGCTCGCTCGATGGAGAAGATCCCCCAAGCCGTCCCCCAAGCCGTCCTCGGGTGCAACGCTATCAATCTCAGCAACAGGAGGTCAAACATACTCCTCTGGAAGATGTGGAAGAATACGATCCCCTCTTCCCGGAAGACGCGAAGGGAGAGACGGCGACCGACAAGCAGGAACTGGCTGATGAGAATTGTGATCGCCGACACTTCCCAAGCAAGGACATCTGGGAAGATGCCCCGAATAGCGTGCACTACACTACTGAAGTGTCAACGCCCGACGTGACCGGGCCAGAGAGACGACGCTCATCCGCGCAGCTTGGTGATCGGCCTATCACGCCAGCGCAAGCCTTCGCTCAGTATCAAGAAGAGCTGGCGGAGAAGGAAGCCAATCAGCGTGGCAATAACTTCTTGCCATTGCAGGATCCGAGACCGAGCTGGGTCTCCCATCAGCCTCACTTGCACACTGAGGCGCGTCCAAGCTCTGGCTTGAGTAGGCGTTTTCCCAGTAGAGACATTTGGGAGGATGCCCCCGACAGCCACATTCACGAAGCCGAGGTTTCTGCCTCGCCAGTTGAGCAAACCAAGCCGGATATCCCAGCTGAAACAGCAAAGGAGGCTGAAATTTCCCCCGAGCGACCTGTAGTTCCCGAGCGACCCAAGGGAAGGCAGAACAGCGCAGATGATGCCGTGAAAGCCCGCCCCCCTGTTTCAGACAAGCCTAAGCCTTCTGTTCCTCCTCGAGCAAATAAGAGCTCGCCTGGGGAGTCCAAGGATGGTACTGCATCAAAGCCCAAGCCACCGGTTCCCAGCCGACCTGCCGGTAGCAAGATTGCGCTTTTGCAAACAGGATTCATGAGTGACCTGAACAAACGACTCCAGCTGGGACCACAGGGTGTCAAGAAAGGAGAACCCAAAGAAGAGGAAGCAGTCGACGATAAGGAAAAGGTGCCTTTGTCAGATGCACGAAAGGGCCGTGCACGTGGCCCTCAGCGTCGTGCGCCTGCCAAGAGCACAACTGCAGAAACGTCATCAGAGATGAAGCCCGCAGCTCCTGTGCTCTCATTTTCCACGACTCAGACGGTGTGGTCTATCGATCCTGAGCACGGGGAGTGTTCGTTCGGCGGCGAGGAAGGCGGGCCTATCAAGGAGGACACAAAATCAGAGGCGCTGTCACCTGTTCTGAAGCCAGCCGAGACATCTACAGTGGAACCAGATCGTACGAAGGAAGCCTCTGAGCAGTCGGAGCCTACACAGGAGATTGCTGACTCAGAACGCATATCCAAGATCGAGGAGCCGGAGATACCGAATGACGAACGCTCGGATTTAGAAGGAGACGTAGAACAACGTACAACAGAAGAAAGAAAGAGAGATCTCACTCTGGCGGCAAATACTGCTGGTGAGAGTATTCTCGAAGTCGCGGTTAAGAACGACCATGATCAGGTTGAACCTGTAGAGGTCCACGATGATGTCCAGTCTTAGGGGCTACAATATTGAATATGGGATATTTACGCTAGGGGCCTGCATGATTTAGCTGTCAGGATCAATGGAATTTGCTTCAGTTTACTGACCCAGGGTTTTCTCATGTCCTTCCCTGATGTTATGAACGGCCACAGGCATGTGAGATGTGTGATGTACACTCTGAAAAGGGTCCCACATTGGACAGTCCTGAATGTACACTTCAAAGCACCAAGCATTGGCAGCAGGAGATATTCGCCTCTTGTCCAAATTGTATTTAACTCATGATTCAGCCTACGTCCTGCCCCATGTACCACGCTCTTGATCAGCGCCTTTCCTCTCCCTTTCCACCAACGCGTCAAATTCTCTCTGTGCCTGAGACTTTGCTGACGACTTTTCTTCGTCTATGCCGGAGTACGGGTAGTCATCCCTCGAGCTACGATACTGCGGACTGGTGTCATCATCGCCACCCCATCCGCTATTGTTGCCTTGCGGAGCTTCCCACGACTTTTGGTCCCGTCGGCTCTGTCGAGGCGAATACTGAGCTTGCTGTCGTACACGGTCCCATGCGGAGCCGCTGTAGGATTGGGCCTCTTCAGATTTTGATCTGGACGGCGGTGCTACGGGGGACGCATCGCCAATCTCGTCTGCCGCATCCCATCCTCCTTGGGGCCCCTGCCGATCTGACCCGGGGCGGCGGAACGACGTCCATGATTGTTGTTCCTGCGTTTGTGTAGACGGCGAGGGCTGCCGGTAGCCGGCATCGATTTGGGGCGGTGACGAGTACTCTTGTTGTGAGTCAGGTCTCCAAGAATCTCCGTACTGCTGGCCACCCGAGTCCTGGACGGCGCCGAGGACCTCGCCAGCCTGCTTCTTCCCGCCCCGCAGGAGGGAGGCAAGCCTGGGGTCTTTGTCCATGGCCCAGCTCTGGCGCAGGAAGTTGACGCCCTGGAAGATGGGCTCTCCGATGAGCCAGAACGCACCGTAGTACGCCGCGAACCGAGCAGTGTGCCACATGATGCGGACTTGGGGGCCGCCCGTGGCGGGGTTGAATCGGCCGCCCGTGACGACGGGCTTGAAGAAGGGGAACCGCAGTGTTCGACGGCCGCGGTAGGTCATGTACCCTGCTAGACCGGTCATGACCCATTTCCACGCCAGCATGTTGTGGACGCTGGAGAGGAAATGCTCCGTCAGTGCCTTGGTCTCCGTGTCGCTTAGGCTCCTGTCTATGCCGGCGGCCAGTCCCAGGACCGTGGACTCGGCCAGGCCCAGCGTTTGCGTGCGGCCAAAGCCGCGCATCCTAGCGTAGAAAGGGGCCTCGTACTCTGCGAAGAGTCTCTGGATTTGTTCGTGAATCTGGGGCTGGTAGTGCTGCCGGTTGACCATGGCTCTGTGTCGCCGTTCTTCCATGGCGGCGCGGACGTTGCGAGTATACTCTGCCCGCGTCATGCGCTGCGGATTAGCCTCTCCGTCGCTTGGCCTCTCCATGATGGGGATGTGAGGATTGGGGGAAGTCGGTGGCCGGTTGTTCGCACGAGGAACCCCGTGGCGGATTACGTTTTGGAGTAACTGGACGACCGGGTCGACGATGACTGACTGATGACGCACGAGAGAACGGCTTGCATCTGGGTAGCTTTATCGATAAGATCAAGGCGACACGTGATGAGGACCACCGTAGCGGTTGCCATGCGGACGACTCCGATAGGTTGACAGGGATCGCGTTGCTTGGCGTGGCGGGACGCGGCCGGAAAGTGCAGGACGCGTCTTCCAAACGGCCATCCATATCCAGGGCGACGCTTTGTCTGTTCCCAGTTGCACCCCCGCATGGCCAATTCGTCTTGCTGACTTTCCGCGGGCTCAAGGGTATCTAATGACCTATATTGTCAATGGTCATTGTCAAAGATGCCGCTTCAGAAATCATACTCTGAGCGTGTAGGCTTGTCAAAGGTAACATCGCCAACTTTGCAGTGTTTACAGGCCGAACTTGGATGTTTGCTGACATGAGAGCTAGAACCGCAGTCCATGGCAACGATCACACAGCCACCCTGCCAATCTACAGGCGCAAAGACCAAGACCTTTGCCGCCGGTTTCCGATGTAACAAAGAGAAAGCTTAGCCGGTTCCAGTATAAACCGGTCGAAGATGATGATTCTCCAGCTTCTGCTTTGGGCGAGGCCAGTGGTACGCCCAACAAGCTCCAGAATATCGCGGCTGCAAGGGCTAGCCTTGCGGGGGATGCTGTCACACCTGTGACTCGATTAAACTGGAGAGATCTGCTTGAACCGAATGCGGCTCCGGCGGAGAACGAGGTCGATATCTCCCCAAACGACAAGCTGCTGTGGAATAACCAGCAAGACTCGTTGTATGCAGCAGCTTTGTCTCCGATGATGCCCCGGAAGGGCAGAAAGCGTGCTCGAAGCTCATCCCCCTTGTCATCGCCGGCAACTGATATAGGGAGCCTGCCCGCCGTCAATGTCGACAAGTTGAAGACGGCCCTTCGATCACCCCACGTCGATCCAACCATGGAACTCTGGGACCGATATTCGCTGAACGGCCCGGAAGCCATGACCACGCCTAACGGGGCCGTGAATCCTTCTCTAGCACAGCTCATGATTTCGTCGTCGCCGAAATCATTGAGGCACATGTCTGCTCGCCGGGGCGATGCCAACTTACGGAGAGCAATAAGCTGTGGTTTGAATTGGCCAAAGAGAAGGAAAGTAGAAAGATCAAAGTCGGGGAGCCAAAGCAATAGCCAGCAGCGGGAGATGGAAGCAGCGTCGAAATCGTCCTTGGTCACAGCATTATTGGACACAGTCACGAGCAGTATTAACGAGCCAACCCCCCCAAGTCGGGCCCAAGAACAGCTCATGAGATCGCCGTCACCAAAGAAAAGAAGGCTGTCACCGAAAAAAAAGGAGACGCCGCGTCGGGCGGAGACAGCAGCTCATCCGTTAGCTTCATCTTCCGATTACGGTGACGACGACTTCGATGATGATGCTTTCATGGAACTGGAAGTCAGCATGCAAGCCACAGGCACCACCAACACCCCACTACCGGACAGTATCGATCAAGGGCAGCCGGGCGGAAGAGAGCTTGAAGGGGAAGGTCATAGCAACGCGGACCTGGTCGAGGATCTCAGCGACATGGACGAGTATGATGGCGTTTTTGACAACATCATGCAATCACGGCAAACTGCAACTGGAATCTCGACGCCCAAGAGACTGTCAAAGCACCCTCTGGCTACGAAACTTGAAGAGAGTCCTGTGGATGAGTTTGGCAACGACTTGGATGGTGATATCGACTTCGATGCCGTGGAACTGGCCGCGACCCAATCGATACAACAACTGGAGGCGCCATCCGAAAGTGTACGTCAAAGTGTTGCGAAATCATTTCCCTGTTCCATTTACTAAATAAAGGTAGAGAAGGCAGAAGGCAAAAACAATTCAACGATACTTAGTGACAAGTGTTCTAGACGGCGATTTCGTCGATAAGTACGGTGTAACAAGGCCGGAAAAGGTTTGTTGACTTGCCTTCTTCAAACGACGACTTTCGCTAACATGGAATCAGATGCTCATCATTCAAGCCGATGACTCTAAAGTCACCAGGACAGTGCATCTTCGGGGCGCTTGGTTCGACACACCTGCGCACATAAATTCTTATGTTCATGTCATTGGCTCTTTTTCAGCACGCGGCCAGTGCATAGTTGACGATGCACAGAATCTTTTGATACTGCATCCCGATCAACTCATATCATCCACTGTTGTTGCGGACTCTTTCGGCTGCATGCGTCGAGCGGTGCTGCAAGACCGCGTAAAGGCTACCAGCGAAGCTTCCCCCCCCCTCGTCTATGGCACAATGCTTCATGAGATATTTCAGGAGGCCCTGATGGCAAACCAGTGGGGTATGCCATTTCTAAACCGCGTAGTTGATAAAATTATCGACAATCATGTCGAAGATTTGTACACGATCAAAGTTGGGTTGTCAAGTGCCAAGGAGCATCTCCTATCAAAAATGACCGAGTTGAGTTACTGGGCAAAGGCCTTTGTCACGCCAAAGCCACAGGTATGGACCAATTGCGTGCTTGTGCCATCTCGTTTCGGCGATGGGGGCTAATAATCTGCCACAGGCTGATGCGGTTGTGGAAGATCGTAATGGGAAGAAAGCAAATATGGCGATCACAAAGCTGCTCGATGTCGAAGAGCATGTCTGGTCGCCTATGTATGGACTGAAAGGCAACATAGATGCCACCGTCGAAGTTGCCATGTCCGATGGAAAACAAACAAGAACCCTAACAGTTCCATTCGAAGTCAAAACCGGCAAGCATGCTAACAGCAATCATATGGCCCAAACCGCTCTTTATACTCTCCTATTGTCCGATCGCTATGATATCGATATCGCCTATGGAATTCTTTATTACATGGAAACGTCGAAGACGATGCGTATCCCTGCGATCCAGCACGAGCTGCGACACATGATTCTTCAAAGAAACCAACTAGCCTGTTACATCAGAGAGAGGAGTGTTCAGCTGCCGCCAATGCTGAAGAGCAAGCATATGTGCGGAAAGTGCTACGCCAAAACGTCTTGTTTTACTTATCATCGCCTTGCCGATGACGGAGATGGCGAATCTAGTGGCATGCATGAGAAGTTTGACGAGCTTGTCAGACACCTAATGCCAGCCCATCAAGAATTCTTTGTGAAGTGGGAAAATCTTCTCACAATGGAAGAAAAGGAAAGCCAGAAGACGAAGCGAGAGCTATGGACAATGACGAGTACTCAACGTGAGAAGAAGTCGAGATGTTTTTCTGACGTCATAATTGAGGAAGGGTCCGCATCTGTTGACACTCAGAATCCGCGCATCAACCGTTTTCATTACACATTTATAAAGCGAAACCAACAACATGACTTCTCCTTTATGGAGTCAGAGTTGACGACCGGTGAGCCCGTGGTTGTGTCGGATGAAGACGGCCATTTTGCATTGGCCATTGGATACGTTACTTCTGCTCGCAAGCAACGGATAAGCGTTGCTGTCGATAGGCGGCTGCACAACACCAGAACCCGTCAACCCGGATTTGATGAAGTCGATAATCAAGTATTTTCCAGCATCATGGACGTGACACAGGGAAAATCCTCAGGCCAGGGACAATCCAAGACCAGAGGGCCGCCTGTTCGATACCGACTTGACCAAGACGAATTCAGCAACGGCATGGCAACTGTACGGAATAATCTGGTGCAAATGATGGCAAACGACGTACCCGCAGCGGCTCAGATCCGGCGTTTGATTGTTGACCTCGCCACCCCTCGGTTCAAGACAGTCCCAACCCAGTACACAGTTGCAGACGGGGAAAACCTCAACGTCGACCAGAGGCGTGCCATCGAGAAAGTCATGAGCACACAAGACTACTCCCTAGTTCTTGGCATGCCTGGTACCGGCAAGACGACCACAATCGCTCACATCATTCGAGCACTTGTGTCGCAGGGCAAGACCGTATTGCTCACATCTCACACTCACACAGCGGTGGATAACATCTTGTTGAAGCTCAAGACGGCTAAGATTCCGGTGCTGCGTCTTGGAGCACCGGCAAAAGTTCATCCAGAGGTCCAGGACTTTGCGCACCTTGCTGGTCAGCCCAGGAAAACTTTTGACGAGATCAAGGAAGCTTGGCACGGCACGCCGATTGTTGCTACTACTTGCTTAGGCATCAATCATCCGGTCTTCCAAGAGCGCTCGTTTGATTACTGCATTGTAGACGAAGCGTCACAGATTACACTTCCCATTTGCGCGGGACCTATTCGGATGGCACGCTCATTCGTCCTGGTCGGTGACCACAACCAGCTACCTCCGGTTGTGCGAAACGAAGACGCACGTGAAGGTGGCCTTGATGTAAGCTTGTTTAAGCTGCTCTCAGATGCTCACCCGGAGGCGGTCGTCAACCTTGAGCACCAGTATCGAATGTGCGAGGATATCATGACGCTCAGCAATACCCTGATCTATGAAGGGAAGCTGCGGTGTGGGACAGAATCACTACGATGGAAGAAGCTCCATGTTCCGAATATGAATGCTCTCGGCCAGGTCCACTTCAACGCATCCTCACTGGCGCATGCAGGGACACCCAGATCGTTCTGCACCGGACCGGGCCCGTCCCGATGTTGGCTGTACGATCTCCTCGACAGCGAGGCGCGAGTTCGGTTCGTCAACACCGATACAATTAGACCTCTGGTCAGAGAGGAGGCCCAAGGAAAGCGAATCGTGAACTCTGCAGAAGTGCGACTCGTATCACAATTGGTAGAAAGCCTTCTTGCGGTCGGGGTGCCCGCGTCCGAAGTAGGTGTCATGACTCACTACCGAGCCCAGCTGTTCCTTTTGAAAGACCAGCTGAAGGGCTGCGCAGGAGTTGAGATGCACACCACTGATCGATTCCAAGGACGAGACAAGGAAGTCGTCGTTCTAAGTCTTGTTCGATGCAATGAAGCATGCAACATTGGAGACCTGCTCAAGGACTGGAGGAGAATCAACGTCGCGTTTACGCGAGCCAAGACGAAGCTTCTGGTTGTGGGAAGCATGAACACCTTGAAATACAGCGGCAAGGAGAACATGCTCAGCAAGTTCATCTCCCTGATGGAGGATCGAGATTGGATATACAACTTGCCGGCAGACGCCCTGGGAAGCCATCGTTTTGTAGAACCAAGCACAGCCATGAGCGTCGCCCCGACACCAAAGTCAAAATCCCCCAACAAGGCGGCAAAGAAGGGCATGCCGAGCCCTGGAGGCAAGGAGAATCGTCGACCGTCGCCAAAGAAGGCGAGGATTGGGCAGCGGGCACTTTTGAAAGGGAAACTGGTCACAAGGGATATCCTGAATGAAATGACGAATGGCGCATACGTGGGTGTCTAGGAGCAGGGCTATTTACTGATTCAAACACATGGATAAGGAAACATGCTAGATTGGCGTATACATATTTGGGGTATCAGCTGATTACTACAATAGAACTTGGCTATCAATGACCATGTACCTCGTGGCTGTCGTCACAGTCTGCTCTCGGCATTCATTCGTTCAGCATCTCCAGGCTAATCGTTCATGCTCGTCTTGGAATTCGTCGTCGAATCTGATGTGACTCGATTAGCCTGGAGATGCCGAACGAATGAATGCCGAGAGCAGACTCACCCTTGTTCACCAACTATCAGCTTGGTATACTTCTCTAGTTCCTCAAGTTGGGCCACACAGCCCGTCAAGCTCTCATTATACGAAAAACTGTAGACCTCTGTACGTCTCGTGGCTGCGGTCCCTTGCCGTCGCTGAAATATACCTAGCCGCCAACGACGTCTGTCGGGGACTGAGTTAGCGTGGCCGCTGGGTGCAGTCGCTGGAGACTTTGCTGACTTCTGTACAGGATGCTCATGAAGAAAGCATCGACGAGAGCGCCTGCCTCAGTTCGCGACGGGCCACGAACGGCCAGAGGACCCAGTTGACCATGGTCGGCACGGCGGTGCCGACGAAAAAGGCGAGGCCGCTGAAGACAGCAAAGGCTGTGGGAGACGAACCTCCACCGTGTGCTCGTAAGCCGAGCGAGACGACGGTGAAAGAGAGGCAGCCGACGAGCCCCGAGCGCTGAATGGCTGAATGGTGCCTGTCGAGACGAGGACAGAGCGGTCATCCGAGGGGAATACCTACTGGATGCGAACCGATGGTATATCGATGGAGCATGGGCGCCATGCACAGAGCCGAAAAGACGCCCGTGACGTACGGATTTCCGCCTCCAGCGGCGTATCCTATCCCGCTCCAAGCTGCTCCCAGAAGAGCTACGCCTGACCTCGTCACGAGATCTTGTATGTTTCCACCGACTTGTGGATGCATGACTGCCCAGCTCACCGCAGCCACCCACCACACCTGATAGTAGTCCCGCCACGAATGGCTTTGAGAGAGGTACGACGGCGCCGCCAGGAGGGATGTGACGAGGCAGACTTTGAAAGCGTATCTGCTTTCAAAACCTTGACATAGGCGATGAAGAAGGCCGAAAACGTCTTCAACAGTCGGACTTCTTCCATCGCAGTTGCTACCCGGCGGAAAAGAGAATTTGACTGACGCCACTGTCGCGAAATGAAGTGCTTGGGAGCCAAGGGATTTGACTTGTCAAACTGTGCCGGTAAAGTAGCTTTGGAACGCTCCAAGAGATCTGTCTATCAAGACGCAGAGGTTTAAGAAATTTAGCCTCGAACAGCCCCTCTCGAACCTCGGAGACTCCAAACGTGTCTTGATCCACGTCGTCGTCTAACAGCACCTGATCGATCTGAGGGATGCTCATGGCGGAGCCACGATCTCTTTCCAGGCGCGGCCTCGAGGGTTGTTTGGTATCGGCCTACTCGAAGAGACTTGTATTGGCGGTGGATTTTCTAAGCTTCCGGAAGTGTCGCCTCGGGCTTTGATGCGCCGTCTGATACCATTACCGGCCTGAGCCTCCGTATCTAGGTTGTCGCTCGACATACTGGCGTCCAGTTGCTTGGGCCATGGGTAAATTACCGGTCTGCCCAGCAAGATGCCCATAGAATTGCAGCGGAAACGCCCAGGTGTTCACCAAAGTTGCGCCCTCGAAATCCGGCGGTTGGTGTGAAGAAATGCAGCGCAAGCTTCCCCTCGGTCGCTTCGACGACTTGTCCAGGGTCCTTGGCTAAAATCTTGGCGGTTCAGCGGACACATTGTTGACATTGAAACGTCGCAGCTTCCTCATGCCTGCCGCGACACACACCCTCAAACTTGCTCAATTAAGAGACAGAGGAAAGACTAGTGATCATGAATACAGATGTCAGCGGCAAGCTCTCAACACAGGCTGTGACGTGCCGCCGGGATCGGGAGGGGTGATGGGGTGTGTACCTAGTGACATGCGAGTCACGTGATCACCCCCGTTTGGATCCCGCCGGCCACCGAACCTCCTCTCCGGTGACCACGTCAAGACGCGATCTCGCATCACCAACTGCTCAGATACGACAGCCCGTTCGCACCTTCACAAGACGCAACCGGGCCAGGCCAAACATGGCAATTATTCGACACTCGGTCGCTTCGCTGCGAGCGGTGCGCTGCGCCCGCCAGCCCATCGCTGCGAGACCCTTCTCCGCGTCCTCCCGACGACAAGGTGGCGGCCACGGCGAGTCACAATTCGAACCCCCAACCGGCTGGCTCTGGGGTATCAAGCCCGGCGAGAAGCCTGAGCCCGAGGGTTGGGAATGGCCCATGTACCTGTTCTGCGGTAGTCTGCTGGCTGCCGGTGTTGCTCTGGCCTTCAAGCCCGACACGTCGTAAGTCCCCCGAACGCAGGTACTGCCAAGCGCGCCGCCTGCTTGTGCGACTGTAGATTGATCCGAGAAACCCCAGTCCAAGGTGGCGGGATTACCGGATCTGACAGAGTCTCTGGTCGTCCATGTCATGCGGTTCCTCTTGGAGCATCGATCGTGTGGAAGGACTCTGGTTGCTAACCTGGATTGCAGCGTCTCTACCTGGGCCCTGGAGGAGGCTCGACGGCGGTTGGAAGCAGAGGGTGTTTTGCCGGACCCCAGCAAAGACGGGAAAGAATAATCGGGGGACAAAAGGACGACGAAGTGCGGTATAGACAGAGGCGGCTATGTTTGTTGAGTGCGCGAATGGGCGGCCGACTTGATGTCAATCGCCCACATGTACATGTGCAAGGCCTGGGTTTGCTTTTTTCTCTTTTTTTTCGGCTGTCATGTTGTTTCTTGGCCAGAGATAAACCCCTTCAATGGTACGACGCATTAGACTTTTTTTTCTCGTTTCGATGAAATGACAGGCCCACGTTACTCGTGTGATGTGTGTGCGCGCGCAGTTTGTCGGTTTCTACGAAATGATCGAGTACCCGGGTCCAAAAAATTGACCTGTTGTCATATTCGTGCAGACATGATGGGCGCAAAAGTGGTCTTACATGTTGTCGAGTTGCCAAACACGGTGTCCAAAACCTCCTATGTACATGTGCACCGAGCGCCTAGCTTCTATTCTATTCTATCAGAAGGATTCACATTACGCAATCTTGAGGCTCCAGTCATGCTCCTCCTCACCATACTGAATGGCTTCTATCCATTCCTTGACACGCAAGGCAGTCTCGCCGGACTCCTCCGTCTCCTTCAAGCCGCAGTCGACGTGCTTTCCCTTCCAGGCAATGGTTCGGATGGGGCTGACAATGGCAGCGGTACCGGCGCCAAAAGCCTCCACCAGACGACCCTCCTGAGAAGCCTCGTAGAGCTCGTTCATGGTGTACTTGCGCTCGGTGACCTTCCAGCCCTCGGGGACGAGACGCTCGCGAGCCAGTGCAAGGACAGAGTCTCTGGTGACGCCCTCCAAGATGGTGCCGTCGAGAGGAGCGGTGACGAGTTCCTTGTGGCCGTCGGACTTGTCCTTGAGGACGACGAACATGTTCATGGTACCGACCTCGGTGACGTATTCCTCTTCTCCAAAGAGCCACAGATTCTGTTGGTAGCCGCGGCTGGCGGCCTGTAGCTGGGGCACGATGCAGGGGGCGTAGTTGGCGCCGAGTTTCTTGTCACCAACGCCGCCGGGCCAGGCTCGCACAGCGTAGTCGGTGGCCTCGAGCGAAACGGCCTTGAAGCCGGTAGGGTAGTAGGGCCCCACGGGCGAGGCAATGACATAGAGCAACGCAGAGCCGGGGGGGCCAACCCCGAGGGTCTTCTGGGTACCAATCATGGTGGGTCGCAGGTAGAGTGAGTAACCACGTTGGTTGGGGATGAAGCGCGAGTCGAGCTTGACGAGCCTGCTGATGAGCTCGATGAAGCTGGTGGGCTCGAAAGTGGGAAGAGCAATACGGGCAGCGGACTTGTTGAGACGGGCCATGTTCATGTCTGGCCGGAACAGACGGACGTTGCCGTCCTTGTCCTTGTAGGCCTTCATTCCCTCGAAACACTCAAAGGCATAGTGAAAGACGCAGGTGGCAGGGTCTAGAGATAGGTTCTGGTATGGGGTGATTCTAGGGTCGAGCCAGCCGTCTTCCTGAGTCCACTCGACGGCAAGCATATGGTCTATAATTCGGCAATTGTCAACACGACTATTTGTAATCTCCAGCGAGCATGTCGTTTACTTTGCACGTCGGGGAAAATGGGGGGGGACAGATCCGCGGGCCAGACATACCGGTGAACTCGCGTCCAAAGACGAGGGTTTCGGGCTTGCGCAGCGCCTTGGGGCTGGAGACGCGAGTGATGGAGAGTCTGCTCGGGTCAAGAGGCTTTCGCGTAAAATCTGAAGCAGCTTCAGCCTTGATGCTGAAGAGGCGAAGAGGACGAGCGGCTTGAAGCGTCCGCGAGAACCTGCCGGCGGTGCAGACGGCGCTGCGCGCCAACGTGACGGCTCTCATCGGTGACGGTGCGGGCCAGAGGCCGAGATCTCGTGTGAAGGCAGGTGGTGTTGATTAAATTGGACCGACCGAGCGAGCATGCAGTAGCGGAGGGCTCTGGGGAATGGTCAAGACATGTACGGAGCACACACAATGTCAGTTGCACTGTCGTGAGGGGATGCTGTAGATCGATCTGTCGCCAAAAAATCAAGAATGAAGCCGGGCGGCAGGCAGGCCAAGGCCTCCCTCAGCAAGGGTCGACGGTTCGTCGCGGTTACGGAGTCGAGACCCGGTACCGGTACCGGACATCTGGGCCAGGCCACCAGGCGCCAGGTGCGTACAGCAACGCTGCGCTGCAGCACCCTGCTGCCACGCTGTCGGCTCGCTGCCGAAGCTAAGCGCCGCCGGTCCGGGGCGGCTTCGGTTTGGGTCTTGGCAGCGGTCCCGGGTAGGCAGTTGTGAGGCGTCTTTGTCAGACCAGGTCAGTCATGGCACGGGCACGCCAACGGGGCGAGCAACTTGCCAACATACGGAGTACCACACGACGGATTCCCGCTTTTGCAGCTCACCTCGCTCGAATACCGTTATCCCGCTGATTTCACCAGGTCTGGACGCTACTAGCCGTCACACTACGTACAGACTCCTCTCTCTCGCAGCCCAACCGCCGCCCGTCAACCGCCGCCAACCACCACCACCGACCCTACCGACCCTACCACACCTCGACGACATGACATCACGGGGCTGTGAACCGCACCATCCGTGATTTCCATCATGTTCTCCTCAGCGCTCAAGTCTTTATCTGCCACCAACATCACCGCCAACTACTCCACGTCGGAGCGTCCCACGTCCACCGCCGGCCCATGGAAGATCTACGATGCCACCAGGAAGTCCACTGGTAATGCCTACAGCGTCTTCGTCTTCGACAAGAGGACATTGTCGCAAGGCAATTCTATGGGCCGATCCGGCGCCTCCGGCCTCAAGCGTTCTGTGGACGAAGTGGTTGAGCGCTTGAAGAAAGAAGCTTCCAACCTGGCCAAGCTCCGGCACCCGTCCATTCTGGAGCTGGTGGAGCCCGTCGAGGAGTTGAGGAACGGTAATTTGCAGTTCGTCACTGAAGCCGTCTCTGCGTCCCTGTCTAGTGTGCTACAAGAGAAGGATGCCCAGGAACGACCGCGAGGGAGGTCGACCCGGTCCGTCACCGAGGATGCGGGTGGTGGCGTCACAAGGGGGCGGACGATTGAGATCGACGAACTCGAGATCCAAAAGGGCTTGTTGCAAATTAGCCAGGCTCTAGAATTCTTGCACGAAAACGCTGGTCTTGTTCATTGCAACTTGACACCAGATGCCGTGCTTGTCAATGCCAAGGTAAGCTGCCGTGAACTGATGGAACCCGCGAACCTGTGTGTGTGAACGACCTGCTGACATGGACCAAACAGTCTGACTGGAAACTTGGCGGTCTTTCCTTTTGCAGCCCGGCCGACAACTCAACAAAGCCGACGTCAATTCAAGGCATAAGCTTGGGCGAAGTGCTGAACCTAGATCCTCGATTACCAAGACTTGTTCAGCTTAACCTCGACTATACATCTCCCGACTTCGTCATGGACAACAACTTGACCCCATCAGCCGATATGTACTCTCTCGGACTTCTCTCCATCGCCCTCTACAATTCGCCACACAAATCCCCTCTCGACAGCCATGGCAGTGTCTCTTCGTACAAGAGGCTGTTTTCATCAGTATCCACCACACCTTCGGCGAGTAACGGCTTTTTGGCGTCGCGAGAACTGCCAAAAGACCTGACAAAGCACGTGCTACCCAGATTGATTACCAGGCGACCCGCTCAACGGATGACGGCCCGGGAATTCCAGGAAACCGAGTATTTTGACAACGTTCTGGTGTCGACAATCAGGTTCCTGGATTCCTTCCCAGCCAAGACCCCTAATGAGAAGTCTCAGTTTATGAGGGGCCTGAACAAGGTGCTGCCATCGTTCCCCAAGTCTGTCATGGAGAAGAAAATTCTGCCTGCGCTTTTGGAGGAGCTCAAAGATAGAGATCTGCTTTCCGTGATCCTCCAGAATGTCTTCAAAATAATTGACCTGCTGCCTCATGCTAGACGAGCGTTCGGTGACAAGGTTCGTCCGGCTTTGAAGGAGATATTTGTGTTCAATGCCAGACAAGGCCAAGAAAAAGACCCAGCCCGAGATGCAGGGCTAATGGTGTTTTTGGAAAACCTGTCAGTCGCCGCAGATAACTCTCCTGGAAAGGAGTTCAAAGATGGTAAGCATGGCTCACTTTCTCTCCCACGATTCTTTCTCTGACTGACTGATTCGACTCGTCAAGATATTCTTCCCGTAATATTGGCCGCCATCGAGTGTCCCACACCGTCAATCGTAGACGCTGCCCTGAGGACATTGCCATCTGTTCTCCCTGCCCTCGACTTCAGCACCATTAAGAATGAACTCTTCCCCGTGGTAGCTGCGGTATTCAGCAGGACAAACAGCCTGGCAATCAAGGTCCGCGGCTTGCAAGCTTTTGTCATCCTCTGCGGTGGATCTACGGATGCTGCCGCTGATGACGGTCTGAACGGCCTGGTTGAAGACAAAAAGAAGACATCCTCGTCCAGTGCACTGGACAAGTATACCATGCAGGAGAAGATTGATCCCCTAATCAAGGCCATCAAGACCAAGGAGCCAGCCGTCATGATGGCAGCACTCAATGCGCTGCGCATCGTGGGAGAGAATGCGGATGCTGACTTCGTGGCGATGGACATTCTCCCCGTTCTGTGGAGCATGAGTCTGGGACCTCTGCTGGATCTGCGCCAGTTCCAGACATTCATGGAACTGATCAAGAACCTATCGAGGAGGGTGGAAGACGAACAGACCAAGAAGCTGCAAGAGCTGTCAGGCACGTCTAACGCAGGAACCGCCGGTCGCAACGAAGACTTGCTCGCATTCGGCGGCGTCACCGGCACCACTTTCGACAGCGGCACCGGCGGGAATGAGGATGACTTTGAAGCTCTCGTCAAGGGGAAAGGGGTCGTCTCAGCGTCGTCCAACGGCAGCAACGGCTTTCCTACCTGGGACCAGACACCGTCTGCCACGACCCCGGCCACCACCACCACAATCAAGAGCTCGTCCAGCACGCCGAAAACACCTTCATTCTCGTGGTCCTCACAAACCCCCACGAGCGCTTCGACAACAACACAGCCCGCCGTGGCCGGCAGTCAGCCTGGTTTCCGCACCACAACGCCGGATTTGGCGCGATTCGGCACCCTCACTCCGTCGTCGACTCAATACAGCAAACCGCTGCAGCCGACACGGCCTTCACAGCCATCATTCTTTCAACAGGCTCCGCAGCAGAGCTCGTCATCAATCAATTGGTCCGCCACGGCAGCCGCAACCTCCAACCCATGGGCGTCGTCAACACCAAACTACGCAAACTCGTCGAGCCACACACCCGCACACGTGCAGTCAGGCTCCAGCTTCAGCAGCATGAACGCATCCATGTCCAGCGTGTCCCTGGGGCAACAAGCTCCTCGGCCTTCCCTGGGCGGCGGCGACTCGCGGGACTCGTCGTTCTCGCTGCCCCCGCCGCCAGGTGCTCGTTCTTCGCCGTCGTCAAACACCTCGTTTAGTATCAAGCCGCCTCCCGCACCAGGCAGTTGGGGGGTGTCGGCTCAGAAACCAGCAGCATCATTGGGTGCTCCCGGTCAGCAGGTGGGTAGTAATGCGGGAGGGAAAAAGCCTTCAGGGCTGGATATGTACGAGAGTCTAATTTAGAAGCGCCCGAGGGGAGGCTCATACAATTGCTCGAGTAGGACGTATGTAGGCGGAATACAGGCCCATGTCAACTTACATGCCGCTCTCAACATGTTTTTTAATTTTTTTTCCACATCACCACGGCACCATGATCAAATGTCAAACATTATCGGAGAGATTTGCAGACTCGTCGAATCATGACGCGTGCATGATCCTCACGTCTAGAGTTCACGATGCGAAAAAGACAGTAGACACGCCGCCCGTTGTGTGTCTGGTTTCCCAGAACCAGTGACCCAGTGACCCAGTGACCCAGTGACCCAGTGACCCAGTGACCCAGTGATTACTCCCCTCCAGTGATGTCCGACGACGTGAAACGAAAAAGAAAAGTCTAGCTCTGTACCAAGGAAAACGACATGGACTTCGTAAACGTAAAGGGGGGCCGATGGACAGGGTCCAAAACACAAGACACGAGACATGAAAAAGAAACAAAATAAAAGCGGCGCTCAATCAGCACGGAAACGCCTGGAAATCGTCTCGAGGACTCCCGGAGAATCCCTCCATGGCATCGTGCCCATGCTGTTTATGGAGGGAAAAAAAAAAAAACTCAAACATGTAGCCCAACTGTTTTATTGTGTAGAGGAGGGTCGCTTTACTTCAGCCCCGGGGGGACTTTTTGACGCCGTCCGTTTGGGGCACGTCTGCCTCGAAGACGTGCCTGTTCTTGTAGCCCGTTTCGGGAGTCACGGTGATGACTTGGTTGGGGGGCACCATTTCGTGCCTGAGCGGCCAGCCCAGACGGCGGCAGAGCTCGGTGACGACGACGTCGCAGTCGCCGAGGAGGTCGATGTCGAAGTTGATGTGGTTGACTGCCTGGCGGGAGACGTAGATCTGGGGCACATTGGGGGAGAGCCAGTTTGAGACCTCGGACACGGGAGTCACCTTGAGGGATGTGCCAATGACGATGACGAGGTCGACTTTGTCGCGGTCATGTTCGGTGAGGCGCTTGGAGAATTCATCGGGGAGTTTCTCGCCGAAGAAGGTGATGTCTGGCTTCATGACGCCGGCGGAGGGAATGTCGTAGCCCGAGTCGTCATCGTCATCGTCGTCGTCGTCGTCGTCGTCGTCGTCGGACCACCGTCTGCCGCGGCGTTTGTCCGCCCCCGCGGAACGCTTTCTCTTGGTCGTCTTGCCATTGACGCTGAGGGACTGGAGACATCTTGGACACCGGGGGATCTTGCCGGCCCTGATGTCCGGAAAGATGGCATCGCCGTGGGTCTTGTAGCCGCACTGGATGCAAGTGGCTGTTCCAAAGGAGCCGTGGCACTGGATGAGCTTGTCCTTGGGAACGCCGGCCTTGACCTCGAGGTTGTCAATGTTCTGAGAGTAGTTGGTCAGGAGTTTCCCGCGCTGGTGGAGCATGGTGATGAACTTGTGCGTCGGGGTGTAGCGGTCAGTGGCGGGTATGATATCCTTGGCTATGGAATAGAAAATGGACGGGTCGTCCTTGAAGATGTCAATGTTGAAGACCTCCTGGGGGTCGTTGAGGCCCAAATGCGCCAGCTTGGCGTACAGACCGGTGCCCTCGGAACGGAAGTCCGGGATGCCAAGAGAGGTGGAAATGCCGGCGCCGGTGATGACGATGATGTTTTTGGATTTCTGGACGAGGTCTACGGCGTCGTCGACGGTGTTGTAGTCGGTCAGCTTGATTCGCTTTGACAGCTCTCTTGTTATGGCGAGCGACACGAGATGGGAAAAGTATTCCTCTGATTTTCCCTCGAGAGAATCAGGAGAGTATACTTGAAAAGCGGTCAGCAGCTTCTTGGCCGTATAGCGACCGCAATCTACGGTCCGCTTGCAGAAAACGATGGGGCCATAGTCTCGAAGTTCCCGACGAAGTCTGGCGGACTCCTCGGGTGTGCAAATGTCGGGCGCTAGAGAAAAGGTCAGTCACATTGGGTCGATGCAAGAGTCGATGAACCAAGTCATGAGCCGAGATGAAAACGGCTTGCGGTTGAGAACAGAAGACTTACACTTGTGCTCAGAGTTGCCCTTGGCCAGCTCCTCAAGAAAAGATTCCGTCTCCCACGAATCGCGCACATCTGCAACTCGGTGCTCGAGTTCTGCCAAGGACACATTGACGGCAGCGGCTTCGAGTTGGTCAACCGAGGCATCGTCGGGTAACTGCTCAAAGGCGTCGGGCTTGGGATTTCTCGCCCTCTTTGCAGGACCACGTTTGAGTGTCATTGAGACCCAGCAGTAGTGTGCTGGCTTGACGGCGCGCGAGCCAAGGAGTGCAAATTGGGGAGTTGTCAAGGTCCAAAGTCAAAACGAGGGCCGAGGAGACCATGGGAGAGAAGAGAGAGGAGAGGATGCACGAGTTTGAAGGCCGCAAGGAAGACGAGGAGAGACAAAGAGAAAGGAAAAGGCGACAGACGACAGACCGAGGGCCATACAGTACAGATGAATAGAAGGAGAGAAACGGATAGAAATATAGACGGCAGCTGGGAGTTAGTTGGGAGTTGGGAGGAGGGGAAAATGAGAAAACAGGCCAAAAAGTCAAACGTCAGACAGATGTGGTTGATCTGGGATGGCAGAGAGTCGAGACACACCCGCAGACGCCGGGCTAAACCACTTAACCCAGGCAGGCAGAGAGAGCGAGCCTGGCAAGGACAAGGCAAAGGGGCAAAACACGAGCAGGGAATCCAACAGGGGGGCCAAAGTTGAAGCGAGGGTGTCGATGTGTCGTGTCGATGTGTCTGTCAATGTGTCTGTCAATGTGTCTGTCAATGTGTCTGTCAATGTCTGCGAAGAGCAACAACAACAACAAAAAAACAAAGAAAAAAAGAAAGGGACTCAAGGTCAACTCGGTTGACACAACTTGGCAGGCTGCTGCACACGCACACGCACACGCTCACACTTCCCTTCTCTGATGCCAAACGCCACTTTCTGTGCAAAGATGAGCCAAAGTCGCAATCGCTGACTCTGTCTCGGTTGGCTGGGGATGTGCAAGGACGGGATGGGATGGGATGGGACGCAATGGGCGCATGGAATGGGATGCAATGCCAAAATGGGTGGTGGTGCTGGCTGGGCGTTGCCTCTTCGAATGTTGGCAATGAATTGATTGTGTGCATTTCAAATACTCCGTCACATGGCATAATAATAAAATGACTTGACGGACCCCTCTGGTGGCAACACGCCTCACTCACTCACTCACCCACTCACTCACTCACTCAATCACTCACTCAATCACTTCACTCAATCACTCAATCACTCACTCAATCACTCACTCAATCACTCACTCAATCACTCACTCAATCACTCACTCAATCACTCACTCACTCACTCATTCATCATCCACTCACTCACACACACACATTCACTCACGTACGCGTCGCTCCCTCCAATGCTGCCTTGCAATAGGACGATGGAATACGGAACCGGGTCACGGCACTGCTCAGGGTGCCGAGTGGGTGACCAACTCGTCCTATAAAGTTTATACATTGCCATTGCCATCGCCATCGCCATCGCCATCGCCATCCAACCCTCCTCGCCCGGCCGGCCCCGCCAAGCATCGCCTCGCGACCCGACAACGCACAACGCAATAGCCAGACCAAAAACACCGCCAAGATCCTTGAGCAGAACCAGACCTGTCTCAGACAACACCAACAACACCTAGCAACTCGTTGACCATTAGACATCACTCATCGTTCCTCATCCCAATGTCCCTCGCAAAGAGCGAGTCGACACCATCGTCCGAATCGACAAATGACTCGACTCAGGTGTGACGATGTGACGACGCCTTGCCCACGCCTCCGTGTTCCCCAGCCCCTCGAGCCAAAGTACCAGATGGACTCCCTTCACCGCGTGCACTGCCGTCTGTCTACTCGAGTGTTCTCATCCTCCTTGATGCCCTTGGGCTCTTCGAAGGCGCTCTGTTCGCCAAGGATTGGAGCCAATTGGCAGTTTATCCCTATCCATACTTGCAAGTCACAACCGTGCGCTGCTAGGGAGCCCGCTTATTGACAATAGTACTAATCTAATCATTCGATGACGGCAAGTCTCCGGCCTGATGTAGGGCAATATGGAGAGAGGTACTTCTGAGGAGCTTTATCGACACCATTGACGGCGTGACGGGACATGGGAAGTAACAGCTTTCGAGTCGTTGACATATAGGGCTTGGACAATCCTATCCACAGAATGAATGTGCATGGGTCTTGACATGTTAACGACCAAGGCTATCAAAGTCTTCATGTGTAGTGCGGCATGTCTAGAAACTTTATGAAATAATAAGATATAGGCTCGGCTTCGGTGCCCTATGATACAGCGCCTAGTCCAACAAAACCAACAGAAGAAAAAAAAAAGTAACAAAGAACAGCAAGTTTTTCTCGATTCGCTGGTATCTCCTTATCCAGTTGCCATTCCTTCCGAGTTGTTACTGTCATTCAAGCCCTCTTGTAATTCCTCCGCAGATGCTCGATCCCTCGGTGGCCACACACCTCCAACACCGGCTCCAATGAGGCCTACCATGAGAGCAGGAGCGCGCACTGCCGAGTTAGAACGGGATCGGTTTGATCCCGACCTAGCCCGGGAGTTGGGTGTCGGGAAAGCCGATCCGACGAAACTGTCCTCTCCTGTAGGCGTGTGCGGTCCATGCATCGAATTCGACCTCGAGTGCGATGGGCTCCGTGATCGCTGCAAAATGGTTTCCTTGGGATGCTGAATGGCAAATTTCAAGTTGTTCAGCCGGCCTCCCTTTACTCGTCTGAGGAAGTTGAGTTCGTCTCGCAACTCCGCAAGTGGCTCTGGATACATCTTCATCTCTTCGTCTGAGATGGTCAACCCGGGGACGCTGCGCGACCTCTTCGTCATGAACTTTGGCACCAACGCCACAATCATCCAGTCGGGAACCAGTCGAATAATGACGCCGACAGGTATCGAGATGAATCCAAGAACAATTGCGATGGCCCAGAGCGTGCCCCAAATCGCGTTGTCATCCGGTGGGTTGGCAATATGGAAAGCAGCACCGCCAAAGAATATAATGAGCACCTGTCCAGCACACATGATGACGCTGATGCCTATAAAGAACCAGTTCCTGCTGAGACCCTCAAAGATATTGAACTTATTGTCCAATCGTCGGTTGCTAGTAGAAAGGGATTAGTGAGTGCCCTGCGTTTAAACAAATTACGCAGTCCAAAAAAAAAAAAAAAAAAGAAAAAAAAAGGGGTAGCCGCTTACTTCCACTGGTTGAAAATCTGCATCCACACAAATGTGTTAAACACCAGCGTATTGATTTGGGCAGGTTCAGGAATGTCATCTGGACCTGGGAGAGGTAAGATTCCCTTGGGGCTTCCATAGTATAGCAGGAATGTGATGGCGAGTTGGTACAGTGCCTGGCCAATGATCATCTTCCACATTGTGACAGAGATAATCGATGAGCCTTTAGGCTCAGGTTTCCTCTCAAGGACACTGTCTTGCGGGGGATCCGTAGCGAGGGCTAGCGCTGCGAGTGTATCCATGATCAAGTTCACCCACAGCAGCTGCACAGCAGTCAAGACAGACTTCTCCGACTCACTGGAAACGGCAGTGACAAATGTCAACACAACAGCAGTGATGTTGACAGTGAGTTGAAACTGGAGGAATCGCTTGACGGCATCGTTGACGGCCCGACCCCACTTGAGGGCCTTGACGATGCTGGCGAAGTTGTCGTCCATGAGAATAATAGCAGAAGCTTCTTTGGCGACTTCGGTACCGGCGATGCCCATAGAAAATCCTACATCGGCCATCTTGAGTGCGGGGGCGTCGTTTGTGCCGTCACCTGTCACGGCGACAGTTTCACCCTTGTCCTTGAGTCGCTTCACAAGAACCCGCTTGTCTTCGGGGCTAGAACGAGCCAAAACGTGGAGCCGAGGAATAATCTTTTCCTGTTCCCTCTTGCTGAGATTGCGGAAGTCGGGACCCTCCATGACGATACTGTCAGGCTGAAGAATTCCACACTCTTTGGCGATGGCTTGGGCTGTGAGTTTGTTATCACCAGTGACCATGCGGACGACGACGCCGGCCTTCTGGCAAAGCTTTACGGACTCAAAGACACCATCACGGAGGGGATCTTGAATGCCGACCATGCCGATGAAAGACATGTCTTGGAAGAGGTCGTTGAATTCGACATCGCTCCCACCGCCTTCGCCGCGACGAGCAGACTTGGGTGGCCATACCTCAAAGTCTCTGAAGCAAATACCAATGGTTCTGAGGGACCGAGAAGCATATGTCTCAATGAGCTCCGTGATAGCCTTTGCATCCTTTGCTGTAAGGGTTGTGACAGAATCGTCAACAGAGGGGTCGCTCAGCATCCGGGTGCATTTTGCGAGTAAAATTTCCGACGCGCCCTTCACATAGAGCCTAGCACCACCTGTAGGCAGTTTCACAACAATGCCCATGCACTTGCGCCCAGAATCAAAGGGGATCATCTGTAGAGTCGTGGCATTGTCGCGCTCTCGACTTACTGGACCCATACCAAGATGGGCTTTTGCTAGGAGAAGAAGAGCCGTCTCGGTTTTGGAACCAATAAAGGTGTGCTCACCATCTACTTCACCTTCAAAGGCGGTAGAGTTCAGGGCAATTGACTTGAGAAGAAGATCCTTGACCGGCGCACTTAGCATCGAGATGAGCTCGGTAGCAGAAACCTCAGATTCGGCGTCCGCATCATCGCCTTCGTCGGAACTATCTCGAGAGCCGGGGCGCGCCAAGCCAAACCGGTGCGACTTGCCAACAGTGCCAGCCACGACCTGCATCTTGTTCTGTGTCAAGGTACCCGTTTTGTCGGAGCAGATGGTTGTCGCGTTGCCCATGACTTCGCAAGCCTTGAGGTGCCTTACCAAATTGGCATCTTTCAACATACGAGTTGTAGCAAAGGCCAACGCCAAGGTAACAGCAAGGGGTAGTCCCTCTGGCACAGCGACGACAATAATGGTGACGACGACAATAAAAATCTCGAGGAAGTTCTGGCCCTTTTGGGCAGGCGTAACCCCTTCGGGAAGCTTCGGCAGACGAACGAGGAACTCGATGAAGAGAACGAGGAACAGCAAGAGACCGGCAGCGCCACCAAGTTTTGCAATATAGGTAGCGATGACGTTGAGCTTGGCCTGGAGAGGGGTCATCTCGGGGTCCTCATTCAACGCCATGAGGGTACGTCCGTATGAGGAGTAGATGCCAGTTGAGGTGGCCATGTATGTGCCGACACCTTCCATAATGCGGGCACCAGATTGTATGAAGGGATCCATCTTTTTCAAGCTTTCGTGATTTTCTATTGCAGAATAGACTTCGTCGGCTGGTCGCTTTCTGATAATGTCAGACTCGCCAGTGGTCTGAGACTCATCGCACTTCACATTGAAGCCTTCAATGAGAACACCATCGACAGGAACCAAGTCACCAGGTTCAAGATGGACCACATCACCAACCATGATATCAAAAACCGAGATTTCAGTCATCTGGCCGGAGCGAACCACTTTAACGTTGCGATCTTGCTTCTTCTTGTTCAATCTGGCGAATTGGCGTTCTTTGGAATAATCATTGAGAGATCCGACGATGACAACAATGGCAATGGCAACGATAATAGCCACACCTTCGACCCATTCAACAGCTGGCTCAGTTTCGTGGCTCTGTCCGAAGGTCTGATAGAGACCAACGCCAAGACTAATGACGGCGGCGATGGACAGCAGAATGAGAACTTTGTCGTTATAGGTAATCCACATCAGCTGCAGCAAACTCTTTCCCTTCTTCACTGGCAGACGGTTGTCTCGAAAAACACGATATCGGTCAGCAAAGGGTTCGCTTCCGCGAGATTTGTCGGTAGGCGCCCTCGAGACTGCGGCGGTGGTTGTGGTGACGCCTTCGGTGATCTTCTTGTCGTTGTCCGCCGTGGCTTGGTCGAAGGTAACCTCGCCGTCCAAAAAAGTCTCCTCCGTGTTCAAACCAGATCTACGATTTGATCTGAGACCTTTTTCGAGGCCCCGCAGGCCGCCGAGGGCGAAAAAGGCAGGCAGGCTCTTGGGATTGAACATCTTGTTCAATTGGCCGGGGGTAAAAGCGAATGGATTCTTGTCCACCTTGAAATCGTTCTCGGTTCCAGCGTCGGGATTCAGGGCTCTTGTGTCCTTCATAATCTTTTCGTTGCCAGAGGCCTTTAATTTGTCGGTTTGGGTACAACTCGAGGCGACTACCGTCGTATCACCGTGCGAAGTCACTGATCGGGCGGCATCATCCGAATCCACGGAGTTCTGCCTTGACCGTAAGTGGTTGGGTACGGACAAGAAGCCCGCCCCTGCATCGTGCGTCCGCGACAGTACGGGACTCGAGACATTGTGAGGACTAGTAGGCCTGCTCTCGCGGCTCTCGAAGGAAGCTTCTGGTTGGACTTCGGAGCGTTGCTGACTGTTGAAGCCCAATGGCTGCTGGCCAACACTTGTAGATGGGCTCACTGCGTCATCCTGAGAGGAAATAGGCAGGGAAGTAGCGTGCGATTCCGTAAGCTCTCGTGGCATCTCGACAACGTTGCCGTCACCTTGGTCAAGGGCCGTGTTAATATTGATGGTTGGCCTGTATTATTTTCCCAGTTAGCAAACGACACAAGGCTTGGGACCGCCACGCAGATATACATCAGCCAGCATGACAGGATCCGATCTATTCTAGGGAGAAGAGGGAGGGAGCACGTACGCTCTTGGCCGTCCGGGGGACGCGCCTGGCCCATGTGGCCTTGATTCACCATTGTCGGCCATCGCTTCTGGCACGCAGCCGGGGAAACAAATGGGTCGTGGTGACCGAGCGAACCAAAAACAGGCTATGCGAAAGCCTGTCTAGACGAGACCATGGGGATATCGTAGCCAGGCCGCAGTATTAGAAGTGCAGAGCGGTTCAGGTAAAAAAACAGCCCAGGGTGTAAAGGCAAAACGAAGGCGTCGGGGTATCTCGGGAAAACCAAGTCGTACATATATAGCGGGAAGCTGCGAACGGACAAGACGCCAATGCGACTGCAAAAGGGACTCTTTCTAGCGAATCTGGCACATTTCGAGGGAAACAGGTCAAGATGAAGCGAGGAAGGCATTGAAGGGGTGAATCAATCAATGGGCAGCGAACAGTGAACACAAGCCAGACTGCCGCCGGTGCTGCAGTGCGTTGCAAGGCGAGGTTCGATGGAGTGCAAGTCAGGGAAGGGTTGAGGCAGTGCAAAAGGAGGCCGACATGATTGGGCAGCCATGGCAGGGTGGAGCCTCCAGAGAAAACAGACTTGGGAACTTGTGGTACTTTTCAAGGTTTGGGACTGGGGACAGCTCAGAACCCCGGCCGGATTGATTGGAGTGATTAGGCGGCGTTTTGGTGCCGCCAGCCGCTTCATGTCACCATTCATCATTGATCTGAATGACGACGGGGCAGCTCATGTCTCGCTGCGGATTTCCGAACAGCTATTAGACTGGTTGGTAGTTATTGCCTGGCGTGGCGTGGCGTGGCGCGGCGTGGCGCGGCGTGGCGTGGCATCTGGCAACACAGGGACGGAGCACTTGGCCCAGTCCCCAATCCTTACAAGGCTCATCCCGAGGCCTTGGCTTACCTATTTATTTTGTCCAAGGACGGTGACATAACTAACTTCAGACTCAGGCAGTCAGTTAGTCGGTCAGTGCCTCGACAGCTTGCTTCCTGCGACTCGGGGAGTGCCATCCGTTCTCCAAGGCTCTTGCGCTTTGTGTTCGGAGTAAGTCGTCCGTCCCCACGGTGTTCAGTCCCAACATGCCGGGCAAATACTAACATGATGACTACAGGGTCTGAAAGCTTTTTGGCCATAAGACAATACGTCGACGCAATCGCTGGGCAGTTCCTGCACTGCAGGCTTCCCCAGCCCACGGTGACTTCGCTGTTGCCGAATCGACTCCCTTCTCTCTACATTTGTCTCGGAACTCTCCAGCTTCCATGGCCCTCTAGGCGGTGAGGTCCTCGGCTGACTCCGCAGATTGACTGGACATTTACGGAGCAGTTACGGTCGTAAAACACTCGGATCGTTGCGGCCTGAGTGTTAGCCATTTGTCGCCGTGGTCCGGCCATAGATGTGGTTTGGTTTGTTAGCTCTTAGATTGGGCAGCGCTCATACTCAGCACCTCGGACAACACATCATAGCATATCACCGCGTTACTCTGCGTTACTTCGGCCCCAACCAAGGGTGCCCTTTTCTCCGCTCCAAGGGCTGCCTCCCTCTGGGTCCTACGGGGCGGACTTTCAAACCGTGCTGCTAGGCCGCGACGCCGTGGCAAGGACACCAGTACTGCTACTCCGTACTCCGTAGCAACTTGTTGACTCCCACTGCTACCAATAGTACGGAGTACATATGTCAAAGTTAGCGGCTTCGCCAAGCCCGCCCCAGCATGTCCCTGCTGCCAAAGTACCGCGCCACCGTCTCATTGCAGCGTGGAGTGCTTGGCGGTTGACTCTGTGCTGTGGGCTGCCGGGCTGACAGCGTTTCCTGTAGGCTGGCTGTATGGAGGGATTCCAGCAGGCTCGTGCGTCTGTGCCTGAATCGCATCATGGTCACGCTATGTTTGCAAAGCTTCTGGTTGCGTTGTGGCTATTAGATCAGTACGCATGACAAACACGGCCGCTGTGAACAGGTCAAACCTAGCCAACCACCTGGGGGCACGAACACCAAAATGCCATCATGCCGCCGGTCATGTCGAGAGGAGTTGCTGCTAAACTTTGACCTGGAGATGCGCTGCTCGACTCTGCGACGGCGGCCGCCAGGGTGGCGAATTTTCCAAACATCAACAGTCCGTATATCGTGGTGATGCGGATCCAGGACGAGGCTGAGCACATAGACCGTCATATTTGTTCATTGTCAAAGCCACAGTGGTTCCATCCTCGGCTGGCGGGATTCCTGCCCGGCATGGCTTTCAACACGGCAATCAACTACGTAACTTGTAGTATCGCACAAGCTCATGGAGCAGACGACGCGTTGACTAAACTGTTGAGCTACGTCGCTGCACCAAATCTCAGTCATGTTCATGCATGCGTCTTCGGCTGTGGCTTTGACCGTCTTGGCACAGCCATAGCCGTCCATAAGTAGAGTTCCTTGCATCGTCAACATCATTCGCACACGTCCATACTCGTGAGTGGCTGTCCTTGACTAGGCGATATTCCCGCGATATCCCACGTTACTAACCACCTGACTGGGACACCGCTCAGTCCCTGGCGACAATCAATCGTCGTCATCTGGTCATGGAGACATGCCAGTATTGCATGGATCCCGTGACTACTCCGTACTTGACGGAGCACGATAAACAAGCAGGCATGACACGTTGTCGTCGCGTAAAATGGCGAATCAGTTATTGGTCGTTGTCGGCCTTTGGCGTCTGCAGCAGCACTGCCTCGCGCACCTCCTCCATCTTTGTTCCCCGTCCTTGTTGTTGAGCTCACCGAATCTTCTCTCTTTCTCCTTCTCTCTTGACTTCTTCTTCTTTTCTGTTTCTTTCGCCTCTCGACACCAGTGACGACGAGCCTGTCGCATCTTCGCCATGGTCAAACTGATTGGCACCGATTAATCAACGGTGCACACGTGCCTCTTGCTGAGACTACTACGTACTTGCAAAAAGCCATCGCCGTCGTTCGACCCTCACGTCTCATGTCTCATGGTGGGTTGCACACGTACGGAGTGCAAGGCGGCCACCGCCTCTGCTCAAGTCACGCCGCACGAGTGGTGCGAGAGGAGTCGGGTGACGCGCCGCACAGTTGACATGTCGTCCGTTCTGTAACCTGTTCACGTCGCAGCCGACATGTGCAAGTGTCAAAAAGGCTTGCAGATAACAGGCATGACGCTTGCGTGTCTCCCTGCGGAACGGCATCTCGCAATGTTCACCACGCCTTTGTCAGCCAGCCAACATTGGAAACTCGACTGTCCCTCGCGACAAATAAAAGGCGCTGGCGGCACTCGATGCCCAAAATCATTCCAATCCTTCTCCTGCTCCCCGACACGCACGCGCTCGGCTTCTTGGCTCTGCACCGTGTCCCAGGTCGAGGCAGGTGCCCGGGTCAAGTACTTGAGTAGTACTAAGTTAGCCTCTAGGAAGTACTTGAGTAGCTTCCCTCAAGAACCTACCAGGTAGGCAATTTCCTCTTTCCTATTTCGGCACAGTCCAAGTGCTCAGCCTCAATTCCATATATCCCGGATATATGATGTGCATACGGATCGTCCTCACGGCGTGCCGAATACTCTCTCTCCCGCAGCGGCCGCCGGCTCGAGCGGGACATGTAACATGTTCCTGTTTGCCACGCATTAATCATGTCCCTTAGAAAACTACACACAGGGTCGCTTAGAAAACGGGACGGATGCCCTGCCTCATCGCGCTGCAGCGTACCCACGAAACCCCAATCAGGTTTGGACTCGGCGCGGAGAAAGGAAGGACTCGCAGTTCACAGTCTCTCAATTTCGCCTCGTGCGTATCCGGTTGCCAGACGTTCAGTGGGTGTGAAGTCTCTCTCAGGCCTTTCTCACCGAGGCCAACATCGAGTCCGGCGTAAGACCTCGTGATGTTCATGCCACTTGATGTTCTTGCCGCCCCCCCTTCTGAGAAATTCTTGCCGGTGTTCGACGCGTGATTCTGCATCTTGTCCCGGATACGGCCCGAAGATACACTTGTTCATGTAGTCATGGGATTGCTGGATCATCCAAAGGGGCGATGTGATCTAAGCCACCACCGTGACACGTTTGTGGTGGTGGTGGAGATGTGGTGATACCGAGGTCGGGATGCGTGCGTGCGTGCGTGCGTGCGCGCCCGTGGCATGTTGCTTTTGGAAGAGGGGTACTCCGTACTCCGTAGCTGTGCATTACATTGCTTGCTTCGAGTGATTGTTTCCCAGTGTGACAAGCATGTTTCCGACGTGACGGGAAGATGTTGCCCCCGGTGGCTTCACGTTGCTGGCTGAAGGTTGCACAGACAGACAGGCGGGCGGCTGGTACATGACGGACGGAGGCCAAAATATTCAAATGGCCTCGCAATCTCAGTCCCTTGACCAACAAGCGAGTCGGAAAGGGATTCGGCAACACACGGCGTAGAAGCGCAAAATGGTCTTGGATGCTGAGGCGTGGCCTCGTTGCTCACTCGCCAAGTGCATCATCGTCTCTCAAATAAAGTCTCGAGCTTTGACAAGTACTCCAGCACACCGGGCGACGGGAAACAAGACGACGCTGCTTGCTCCCTCCCGTCACCAAATCACCTCCTCCCCAGGTCGACGTCCCGGACCAGAGCCATATCACCCTCATCCTCACATTGCGCTGCGTCAACGCCCAGAAATTTAGCAACACTGACTCTCATGACACCCCTCCAGAACCCCTCCACGATTTCGCTCAAGTCCTCGCCTGTCTGCTTGAAGTCTGGAAAGGCATTGACCTCCAGAAGCCACGTCGTGCCGGCCTCATCGACCAGGAAATCCAGCCCAAACACCTCAAACGCATTCGGTAGTGTTTGGAAGTGAACCGGCATGACGCGAGCGGCTGCCTCAAATACCTCACCTGTCACACTGCAAATCTGCTCGAATATACCAGAGAGCTGCGTCTGCGGGAGCGGCAGATCCCAGAAACGTCGGACCGAGTTCTCGTTGGGCGAGTCCTGTAGACATGTATTTGTAAGGAAGGATTCAATGTCGTCGGGGGATTGCCAGGGAGCAGAGTAGGCTTTTGCAGCGAAGAGAGCGAGCATGTGTTTGTAGACATGGACGGCGAGGCTGCCGGTACACAGGACGTAGGTCCGGATATGAAATTTGCGCTTGTCGAAAAGGAGAGGCGGGTGGATGTAAGGTTGGGCGACAAAGTGGCGGAGGTGAGAAGCGGTGATGCAGTCGCCGCCTTCCTTCTGGGAGCCTTGGTCTTGAGTTTGGTCGTCTTCGTCGTCGCTGTCGGGGCGATCTGCTTCCCATCCGTCAAAGATGCCTTGTAGCTCTTCCATTGTGCTGAATAGACGAATCCCCTGACCTCGGTCGCTCATTCCAGGTTTCAAGATCCACCATTCCCGACTGGAGGGCTCGTCTCGATCGGCTTCAGCATTGCGGTCCATGCTCTCTCGGAGATCAAAGGCCTCGACCAATGCGTCGTCTAGGAACTCGGCGTAGTCGACTTCAAAGGACTCGCTTCGCTTGACGTGCTGCTTGAGCGGGGAGTCGGGATTCTTCGCGACCCAGTGGTCAACGGTTGCCGAGAGGTAGTGCTTGCGTATCAAGGCCTTGCGGATCATGTAGCTGTTTATCAGGCAAGATGTCGAGTGTGTCGCCGCAAACTCGAAATCGATGAGTTCGTATGGCGTTATTTGTATTACTTTAGACTTCGGGGAGTCTACAAACTTGGCTATTGAGAAGTCGTCTGTCGTCGGCACATTCGTAACGAGCTGGACCAAGCCTTGTGGGAATGTGGCATTCAGTGCAGCGACAATAAGCGGCTGCACGTAGGGATCTTCGTAGGCAATGAGGGCACGCAAGGCTTCGGCTGCACCTGTCGCCTCACCGACTTGCTTCGAGTTCTCTCGGACTGGCAAAGCTTTATACGAACTAAATAAAGATAGCAACATCGTGGTAAGAAAATTGTTCAAGTAACATATGACCCCCAAGGACGTAAAGTACATGGCATACCCGCTCTGATGCTCGCTTCTTGCATAGCTCATTGTCTATATCGCTGTACGGCCTGGAACCCAAAACAGGAAGACTACACGGAGTTTTGACTTACGACTCAAAATCAAACTCTTTGGCGGCACGTTCGGGGTGTGAGATTGCAAAGTTGGCCTTCATTGGAGTTATGCTTTTTTTTTTTCGTAGCTTGTCAGCTCTAGAGCATTTGAAGAACAATCAAAGCAGTGTTTCTCTTACCTCGTGTTTCCGTCTCGGACAATTCGGCCATCGTTACCGGGTCCAGACTCTTCCACGCTCTTGTAAACATCCGACATCCTGGGTGCCCATTTGAAATGTTTATGCTTGTGTCCCTTCTTCTCCTGCACGGTCGAGCCAGTCTCGATTTCTCCCTGCCTGATTCGAGCCTCCTCTTCTTCGGCGTCGCCGGTTTCGCCCTCGATCTCCTGGAAGCAGCTTCCTTCTCTCCAGTAATTCTGCAGCATATCCGCCCAGAGTGTCTTGTGATTTTCGACTCCCTCTACGAGAGGGACGTTGACGCTGTATACGTCAACACTGTCGTCCGCGGGCCACTGCCTATAAAGAGCCTCTATGACTCGGATGCCATGGCGACAAGCGGCCTCAATAATGAGCGGATCGTGGTTCCTGGAGAAGAAGGCGAAGCTGAGAGCAACAGCCTTCCTTCTGCAAACAGCTGCCTCCAGCGCAGCACCCAGTGTTCCAGAGCTCAGAGCAAAGACAGACGTCGTATTTCGCCCGTAATTAGGTCCGCTGATGACCAAGTCGATTGGACCTTTGTCCTGAAAAAAGTGGTACAATCCAATCTGGACACACGATGCCGGCGTGCCATCAATGAGGACCCATTCGTCAGCGTCGGCTGCCGTAGAGGGCAAGTGACGTATCGTTCCCTCGTCGTCCTCGCCGTGAATATCCGATGAAGGCGTGTAGTACATGGGCTTAAGAGTCTGCCCAATCATGTGGGCTTTGCCAATCCATGAGCGTTGCGTATGAGGCAGGCAAACTGAGACTGCATGTCCTGCATCTTCCAGATGCTTCACGAGGCAGTGAATGTATGGCGAGGAGTGTGGTGATGGTGGTCCATCGTCGTTTGTGACCAAAATATGCATGATTGACGAATCCACAGAGCAGCCTTCGTCCGATGGCCTTGTCTGGATGGAGAGTTCAGCCAACGCAACGAGCGGCCCAAAAGACACTGTAATCGATATGAAAGATCAAAATACGAAAATGATAATAACTCTGTATCCATACGATGCCCTGATTCTCCCTATTAGCCTCGACAGTGATGCAATTGAAGACGGAAGAATCGACGTGCAGGGCGGACGAAGAAAGGCGGGCCATGTGTATGGAGTAGAACGAGTAGTTACTCCGTAGCACGAGGGGCAGAAAATTATCCTTCATCAATCATGACGCTTCGGCGTGGGGCAAAAGGGTCAACGTCGCTCGCCGCCTCAGCCCCCTGTCACGGGGAATACTTGGACAGGTATAGATAGACCTACCAAGCAATCAATTACCTCTGCAATATTACGCGGATCAAGCTCTCTGGAGATTGGTATTGTTGCCCGAAGTAACATGAACCCAGCCAGCACCGTACAACGGCTGATGGGAAGACCTGTTAACACATTTGATTGTGAAAACTCGTAAATCTATAATCCTGTCGTCGATACTGAACATTCTTGCGGCATAGCATAGCTTCGAATATCCTACCACCCCCCCTTCCCAAACGCCGTGATAGAATCGAAAACTTTGGTTTCATCTCAACGCAAAATATAAAAATAATCCAGCAATCCAGGATCGCCAAGGAAATAAATCGCCCCGTCAGCACGACACCATCCTCCAACTCAGTGGCGTATTCTGTACAGCCTTTCCAATCCGTGGCAAAAAGTCTTCAAAACTCTCCAAGCCATGTCATATCTACTAGAAACAAATAAAGGTCGCTTCATCTTGGCCCGCTAACCATGATCTAAGCACGCGCTCGTTTGGCGACTCCCGAGGCAAGACTCTCGCCGGCTCTCTTGGGCGCTGGAGATTGACTCTTGTGCTCCTTGGTTCGAGGCCACGAGTCAAACGGGCTCTTGCGACCCGTCGTCCCCTTCAGTGGCGTGTCCGCGAGCTTGTTTGTAGAGCGGGTTGTGCGTTTTGTATCGGGAGGAGAAACGGGTGCATATTTGGGAGCTTCTGGTGTCTTTGCTGAAATCAAATGCGCCTTCTTGGGTGTCTGAGGATCTTGTTCGTCAATCATGTTCACCTCCTCCACATCAGTCAAGGCCTCTTCATCCTCCTCTGTAGTGGTCTTTGACGTGGGAAATAGGAGCCGAGGCTTCACAGAGGCACGGGTGAGAGGCCGACTCAGCCGTGATTCACTATCATCGCCGGAAGCAATGATCTCTTCAGCATGGTCCGGCTCAGAGAACTTGCGGAAGAACTTCTTGCCACGACTGAACCGCTTGTTAGCTTTTTTTTTTCCTTTCTTAAAAAAAATTTTAAAAAAAGTTCCACACTTACAAAACATAGACTATTCCATCCTCTCGACGAGCTGCTTCGTCTATCGACTGAATTCCTTCGCCAGGAATGCTAACGCCTCTTTGCCGACTTTGTCTCTTACTTGGTTCGGCCACCGAGTTGCCGTAAAAGGGATTTGCTTCGCTGTTGTCCTTTTCAGGGATACGATCTTTCGAATCAGTGAAAATGGTGATTGGATCCTCTTCTTCCTCGGCGGTGAAACTCTCCATTGTAACTCCAGAATATTTCTTAGAACGCCGCCTCCTAGGAGACGGCACGACTTCTTCCGCCGAGGAGAAAAGATTTCGAGCAAAAGATTGAATAGTAGCTGCAGTCTTTTCGTTGGGTGGTTTCTGAGGTGTCTTTGACGGCGTGGGTAGCATGCAATCAGCTTGCGAAGTCGAAGTAGTCGAGTGTGGCACGGCTCTGTCCGCATTGAGACCAAGCGCGACGGCAGCATTAGCAGTTCCTTCGGCAGTCAAAGATGCAGAAACCTGACGGCGAGAGCCAAGAGCGGGATGTGGCCTCTTGCGAGGGGACGTCACCGGCGAAACCATGGCGGCGCCAGTGTGAGCAGTGCTTTTCTTCACTGTTCGCGGAGAACCAGGCTGCCGACGATGGGAAGCTGGAGGCGAAGGGGTTCGGTTGGCGGCTCGTTGGGAAGAGAGTCTTGCCGACTTGCGCGGAGGGGAGTAAGGTTCCCAGCTATCGTGAAACCCTAGCCGAGGTGCATGAGGAGTACGGATGGTGCTGGGCGGAGAAGGCGTTTTGGCAACGGCGGGTTCACTGGCCAAAGCCATGGTGAAGGGCGAATGCGGGTGCGACGGAGGCGATACTGCGTACTGTGTTATGCGACCTGGTGCTCTGCCTTAGTGTTGCAGCTTAATCACCGCGTCTGGGGCATAGAAGCGAACGCCTGAGCGATGCCAGTCGCAAATAGAGCCTAAAACCTCGAGTAATTATCGGGCAGCCGCAAGGCAGGGTAACGCGAGACAAGAAATGCTAAATAATAAGGCCAATTAAACAGTCGACTAGAATAGGGAAAGCAGAACGCTGCGGAAACTCGACGGCAATGCGTAGAGTTAGTGTTGTTGAAAATCGGTAGAGATGAAAATGTACTGATGTATGGAGCATGGGAGGACGAGGATTCGACGTTCATGAGCTCAGACGACACAAGTAGGAGGCTGGGCGGGCAGAGTGTTTAGTGTTGGCAACTGCGGGCACCAGCCCCCCTGCTTTCTGCCTTCTGCCTCTGTCTTCGGCCGTGGTTTGGTCGCGGTGTACCCTTGTCGCCTCTAGCGCATGTGACTGGCCCTTGAGCCACAGGGCCCACTAAAATGCAGCGCACGCGCCTCCCTGCGTCGCTTGACGCGTGTGTTTCGCGCCATTGTTGGCCGATTAGAACCGAGAGCGGTCCAGAATTCGACGGCACAGCTACGACGGAGTACATTATGTATACTCCGTACTCCGTAATGAAAATGACCTTGCTGCCACCCCTTGCTGATTTTGCTTTGCCAGTTATATGTGCGCCTGCCGGCCCTTCGTACCTTATTTATCCCGTACGGACCCCTCATTGGACCCATGATTGACAGCTTGAATCTCGGAGTTCGGAAAAACCACCAGCGCCCCTCCACAAGCAAATGACGCGCCGTTCTGCCGTGCATGATAACGTCACTCTTTCACGGCCATTCGCAACAACCATAACGATTCTAAATCGTAAACACTGGTCGCATTTCTTGCTTCATTTCCCCTGTGACTATCTGCTACCGCCTACCTCTCAAACAACCCGGTTCTTAGGCGCGCATTCATGGCCGACGACACCGAATACACCGAGTCTGATATTTGGGCGTCGCCCTCGCATGACGCTCCTCTAGCTACTCGTCCCAAGACTCCCAAAACTCCAACCGGCTCAGCCCCCGCATCAGAGTCTGTCAGTCGAGATGACTTGTTGCGCAGAGAGCTGGAAGGCGTAAGAAGCGTCAATGAAGGCGTTGAGGGCCTGTTGGGCACGCTGAATCGAGCGGGTGGCAATATGCAGGTGAGTCTTGAAGCCAAAGTTTTCGATTCAAAGGTCCCTAACGCTCCGATGGTAGGTTGTTGCTAGGACCGTCGCCAATGCATCGACTTTGTTGGACACCTGGACGAGAATACTGTCACAGACCGAACACAACCAGCGCTTAATCCTCCACCCCGGCTGGAAAGGCTTGACCCAGGACCTGGCTGAGCAGGAGGCTGAAGCGTTGGAGAAGCAACGCGCTGCCGAGCGTAAAGCTGCAGAAGAGGAACAACGACGGGAGGAACTGCGCCGCCGAAGAGAAGAGGAGGAAACCGCTAGAAGATTAGCTCCCTCGACTTCCAGGGGCACACGGGGTCTGAGAAGGACTCGGAGCCGCGGAGGAATTGCTACTAGAAGTGGCACGACGGGGAGTCGTCTACCGGAGCCACCTACGTCAAGCTCATCAAGAAGTCGTGGAACTTCAGGCATAGGTCGTGGAATGCGGACAACGCGAAGCCGCACGCGGGCGGCAAGGTGAAGACGGTGTACGTTGTCCACGATATGAGCATGTGCTTTATGCGTTGCATCACGATTCCGACATCGTTGGCATCTCAGATACCCATTTATGAAGCGTTGAATGAATTCCTTTATTTCGCTCTAAAAAAGTGACTGAGCTTCATCATCCCACTCGTATTGACCTTCTTGAGCTCCCTTACACCGCGGCTCTCGTTAGCCCTGCGCTTCTTCTTCTCCTCCTCTAGTTTTCGCTTTTTCTCCTGAACAAGGTCGTCTTCTTCTCCATCTCGCATCCGCTTCCTCGAGTAGTCGGCGGTCGAATTCGCGGCAATGGCCTCGGCACGCAGCTCGGCCAATGCAGCTAGGTACTTGTCCAGCGGCGAAAAGTCGACCGAGCACATGTCTGCTTGCGAGAGGTATCTTTTCAATTGTTCTACAGTAGCGGCGGGAATATATCGGGAGCAAATGAAGTCAAAGGCGACATGCAGCCTCTGGAGCGCAGTGACTTCCGCAGATGCTTGGATGGCGGTCAAGGCGGCGTCTTCGACCTTGGAATCTTCGGCAAATGATGTTGCCGCAGTGCAAGGTTGCGATACGAATGATGAGTTTGAGTCCGCGGTGACAGTTGTCGATTGAGACTGAGCGGAGTCGGTGACGGGAGTAGAGGCGTCGGATTCTACTGCAGTTTCGACGGCAGCTTGACTTTCGCCAAGCTTGGCTGCCAAGCTGCTGCGATGTAGCAGAATTGGCGCCTCCAATGCCCTCTTGACGAACTTCTCTTCCAAGGTAGGCGGCAGACCTCCGTCACTTATGCGCTCGGCCTTTGCGAGGAGGGTAGCAAGGAGTTTCTTCTCACTGAGTCGGAACATCTTCTCGTCACCGGCCTCTACGGTGTCACAAATGACCTCCATTCTCGACTCGATAAGCGCTCTGGTCGCCTCCCATTGTAGAATTTCAGCCAGGTGCGAGCTTTCCTCGGGGAGTTTGTCAAAGTAGTCGTCACTTGACAAGAAGAGACTCGTCTTTTCATCTGAGCCCTTTGGGACCGTGGCATCGACCAACGACGGCAGCACCAAGAAGAGCGCATCGATCGCAGTTGCGACAAACATGTCGGAGGAGGATACTATGTCCACAAGCGGGTCTGATTCCTTCTTGTCTGTATCATCATCGCCTAAATTGGGTCTGGTCTCGATTAACCAGCTTCGAGGCGCTGAGTTGGGGGCTGAAATCTTTGTGAATTCGAAGAGACCAGTCTCGGGGCAGACGAGGTATCGCGACGGTTTGCCATTTCGCGGATGTGGCAGAGTGACTATGCGTGCTTGTGGAGTTGCGGCCTTTGGTAGGATGAAGACGCCTGGTGATGGGCCTTGACGAGGAGTGAGTTGGTGTTTTGAGGCGAGACTAGATGCTGGCGTGTCCGTTGACTCGCTCGCGGCTGGCTTGGTAGACCTCGTTCGAGGCATGGCTCGGGTCTCGTGTGATCAACTGACTGTGATCAATTGGCGCAATGGGAGGACATATGTCCAGAATTCAGGCCAAAGAAGGTAGCGATGGATGAAATGAATTTACAAAAATCAATCCGGGGCAATCATGTGTCGTTGACGACGTTTTAATTGTCGCTGGCTGATGATGATTATAATCTGGTGCCGTGGCCAGGGACGCGTCTGGTATTGAGTACTCCTCAATGTAAGCTGCGCTCTGTATGGAACGGAGTACTCGGGTACGGAGCACGCCGTAACTTACCAGGGTATCGATTGCAGATTGCATGTGTGCGGACGCGTAAAGCGTGTCACGTTACGGGCCCCAACCAGCACCGAGTCCAATGGGCCTTGGCGACGGCGCGTCAATTCCTGACGTCCATCTTTTTGGCAGGCAGATAAAGAGTTGCGTTCGCTTTGATAGACAGGCGCAGCCATTGCATTTGTACGTCGAGCAAAAAGCCTGGAGTAGCGCTCCAGCTCTATGGCTTGGGCTGCTCAGCGGCCATAGCCGGGCGTCTGGTTATGCGCCTTTTTTGCCCCAGGCCTTTTCGTTTCGTTCTTGCCATCTACTCGGAAATACCCCATTTCTTTCGCTGCCAAAAGGTTGCTACTTCAAGGCCGCGCCATGGCCCCTGGTGAGCATTTCAATCCCAAATGAGACTGCTCTGCGGCTTCTCGACTGACGCATCCGTGGTGCAGATTCTGAGCGGCAATGGCCACCTCGATCTCCTCATGAAGCCCTGTTAAGTACGCCTGGTGGACGTCAACGATATCGCGAGATGATGAACCGAACCTCGCCGTCACCGTCACCTATGAAAAGTGCTCGAGCATTGGCGGCTATTACTTCATCGCCAGGCGCTGGTCTGGGCATTCAATTGCCAGCAAAGGACGAGGACGAGGACGAGGACGAGGATGGGGATGGGGACGAAGACGAGGAGACGTTACAGCTGAAGCTTCAGGAGATACAGGCAAAGTTGAAACTGAAAAAACTGCAAAGTGCAAGGGCAAGGGAAAAGGTCGCCTCGCATAGAGATGGGGAGGCGAATATTCCGTCGGACGCTGTTTTCTCCAGCCCCGATCGCCGTGCCCGAGCACGAACACCAGGCGCGGATGAGAACGTGCGACCAGCCCTTCAAAATCAGGTAACAGTGCCTGCATCACCTGTTCGAAAACTCCAGTTTCTGCAACAACAAACGTCTCCGAGTAGGGTGTTGCTGGGCATTGACAAGGGGTTGAAAGCCAAAGATGTGTCTCTGAAGCGGGCCCCGAGCCAAAAAGGGCACAGGCCCGGGACATCATCTCAGGTTGGAGTGTATCTGAGTCGATCTAGATCAGTCCATCCTTCTGTTCCATCAGCAGAAGCCGCAAGACCATTAAGCTTCAATGAGAGACTGGCCCAAGCGCGGACAGAGGAGGTTGCTAGAGCGGAAAGGATCGAAAAGATACAAAGAGTGCGTACAAGTGCTTTCAGTATTGGACAGGAAGAGATGGACGGATTCAGGAAGAGCGCAGTCAGTATTCCAGACGAACCATTGCCCCCGCCGACATTTACTCGCCAGGAGATCTTGTCACAGCACACTGCAGCCGCCTCAAAGTTGCCTCGAAGCAAGACTGCGCCAAGTCTTCATCATTCACAGCCAGATTCTCACAATTCGAACTTGTCATCTGCAACTGCGGGCGCCAGCGCCAGCGCCAGCGCTACTGCTGAGCCGTCCGCCAAGGACGAAAGCTCCTTTGAGCCGTATTCCTGCCTGCATCTCTCAAGACGAATACTGCCACACACTGTCGTCACTCGACATGTCACTAGCAAGAAGGTCCTCAACATCAAGGACCTTTTAAGAGATGTCAAATCACCCAACTACGCTTTGCCGGATGTGGAACAAGACATTGTAGTCTTTGCTGTGGTGGCCCGCAAATCGGAGCCCCGAGCACACAAGCCAACTGCGAATCAGAAGCAGGAAGATCGAGGCAAATACCTCGTCATGACATTGACTGACTTGGAACTTGAGCTAGATCTCTTCCTGTTCAATTCTGGCTTTATGCGGTTCTGGAAACTAACCCAAGGCACTGTCGTTGCCATCCTGAACCCCAACATTATGCCCCCGCCGCCCGGGCGGCAAGATACTGGCCGTTTCAGTCTCGTCATCAATTCGGACGAAGACACAATATTAGAAATTGGCTCTGCTCGTGACTTGGGCTTCTGTCAATCCGTGAAGAGGGACGGCGAGCTCTGCGGCACGTGGGTCAATAAGAAGAAGACGCATTATTGTGAATTCCACTCCAACGAAGCCATTCGAAAGCAACGATCATCGCGAGTAGAAGTCAACGCCAGTGGCTTCGGAGGGTGGGAGAAACGAAGCAAGTTTGGCTCCGGACAGAAGAAAAATGGCTCGAGCAACTACGACTGGGAGACGAGGACGCAGTGGTTTGCGGCACGATCTCTCAGTGCAGCCGATCTGATTGATGGCAAGGACCGCGGTGCAGCCGACCGGAAAGAGAAGGCCGAGGCGGTCAAAAGAAACATGGAAGCAAAGGAAAAGGAGCGTGACATGATGAAGAAGCTGGGCAACGTCGGCCACGGGGCAGGACGAGAATACATGGAGCGGGCAGGGCTCAAGGGCGCCGCTGGCCCGGGGGCTGCGGTATCAAAGCGGGCCAAGGGACCTGTGATGACTGACGAGGAGGAGCAGCCTGCGAAGCGTGATGCCCTGTCCCTCGGCCTGACCGGCAAAGACCGGACGGTTCATCTCAGCCCGGTCAAGCGTAAACGACCGGATAGCTCGCAAGCGAGCTCTGTCACGGGCAGCTCAAACTTGGCGTCGTCGTCGGCCGCTGGATTCGGCTGGGGTTCCCACCTCCGAGACAAGCTGTCAAAGATGAAGGAAGGCGAGAAACTTCACAGGGGGGCGGAGGCTGCGCGGGTGCGTAAAAAGACGCGTTTCATTACAGACAAGGGCATCCGCGAGGCGGGAAGAGAGAGCCTGGGCATGGATATCTCGGAGAGGCAGGTTTCTCTCGACGACGATGACGATGACGATGAATTGGTTATTGTATAACATGTGCATTTTAGGGGTTCTGCAAAGCAAAAAGGGCATAGGAGAGCATGTTTTCTTCCGGTAGCATATACTGAGCACCGCGGTTTGTGTCTATTTAGAATTGCGGAATAACATGGACGTGTGACAGGCAGCAGGCAACAGGCAACGTACTGCGCGGGTTGTCTGTCTCTGGCCCCTCTGTTGTGCATTGCCAAATGCCAATGCCGGGCGATTGACTATTGGTTGAGACGGGCGGCTCATGGCTTATTGTCGCACAGCTCAGGGCTCGCATGCCAGCAACATGTCACTCGAGGGCTGAAACTTGACCAAACTGTACGGGTCTCTAAACGGACAATGGGCATCAGGATATTGGGGCGACGTCGACTCTCACTGGCCGGCTGGCCTTTGATTTCAACAACAGGGTACTCCGTACGACACATGTTGAAAAAAAAAAGAGTCCGCCCTCGATGTAAGCCGGATCTCAACCTCGCGTCCTCTTTGAGGAAGCTGAGATATGGCACGTCATGCTCCGTACTTAGAAGTAAGCACTTGGTTGGCATGCCTGCTTTCTCATCTGCCCGCGGCCAGGTTGACTTTGGAAACCGAGGAAGGAACTGCCCGGTAACATGAGGACAGCTCAGTGTTGTGCTGACAAACAATCCTGGGCTCACGAGGAAGTCAATCGACGAGATTTCAAGTCTGCACACGTCGTTGCTCCCCCCAACTCCCTCCCCCCCCAGGCCCTGGCATATAGCTGGCATGCAGCTGGCATATAGCCTCATCGCGTATAAGCCAAAGGGCACACGCACATCGCACTGCTCACCACTCTCGTCATTGCGGAAACCACACGAAACGCCATGCGCACAGCGGAAAGCCCAAGGCTGCGTCTGCAACTACAACGGGCAATGTTGACCATGAGTCCATGACCAAAACGGCACGGATCAGATTCCAGCTGTCTATCTAGGCCGATATGTCGGGCCAGACGACTCAGGAGTCAGGGCCCAGGGGCAGGTCGATGCAGTCTTTATTCCCCCCCCCCAGCCCGAGGTCGAGGTACTTTTGAACTTGAGCAGAATTTCAGCTCAGCCGAGTATCAAAGACGGCTCTCGTTGCCACGATGTGCCGAGGCTCACGAGTCATCACATAGCAATGCATCGGCATCGTCCCATCGGAAACGCAAAGCCGCACTTTTCATCCCGAAATTGCGATTTCAACTACACGAGGTCAAGCTGAAAAGAAGAAACGGCGAGGAAACGACCAAGAAGGGAAAATACAAGGATTCAGGTTCCACGACCGTTTTGTGAAAAGTGAAAACACACGTCCAGCTTTCGAGGCTGAATGAATCCCTCGAGTCTTGACTCTTGACCACGCAGCCCATGGTTTTCCCACGACAGCTTTTACGCATGCAGGCGAAGCGCAAACTGCATCTCGACTGAACATCACGCTGACCGCATTAAAGATTTCCTCTTGTGGCCAGCAACATTTCTTGGTACCGAATCTATTGGACACGGACGGAAACCAGGATAAACTGGTACTATTGCTGCTGCTGCGAATGTCCAAACGCATCGAGCGCCAGGGAAGTCATTGAAAACCAACCCCCCGGTCTGCTCTTCTCTCCATCTGCAAGCTGCCCGATTCGTCGTTGCTCTCGACCGAATACGGGGTTTTATTTTGCAAAAGCCGAAAATAGCTTAAAGCATGGCCAGCCAGTCTGCTAAGGTTCGCCGATGTCGAAGCTGCCGCTAACACTATTTAGCGTGTCGGCCTTGGCTGGGTGCATTGCTTGCATATCGCATCATGTAGGAACGGCGGCGATGACGAGGGCTGCTATGCTTGTTGCGGTGAGTCTGTCGAGCGGCAGCGGCAGCGGCAACGGCAGCGTCAGCGTCACGCAAACGCAGAGAAGGGTCATGATGATGTGTGCTATAGCCGGGTACATCCATGCATACGGAGGACGTCCCCACGGCCTTGGTTGCCAATGACAAGGCAGCATGGCAGTAGTTTGGGATGCAGCCAGGCCCCCCGCGGGCCGTGTCGGCGAATACAGTGCAATACAATAAGTTACAACGCATTACAATGAAAGGCACTCGCTTGCTGTCCACGGGCGAGCGAGCTGGATACGTTACATCATCTGGGGGCACCGCGGGAGTCAACGCTGTGCCCAAGGCCTTACCGCCGTTTTGAGTTTTCCAATGGCGATTGAAAATGGCCGCGTTGCCTGATCGGGGACGAAAAGAAGCTTTTTTGTCTTGACCAACTAACTCGACCAACACCGAGCGAGGGGAGGGCGACGCCGGTATCCGTCGGTGGATCGTGGACTCTACCACGGCCTGGCGATTTCTCGGAGAAGCCCTGTCGTGTCGTCAGGGTCCATGTGTCTATGCCATGTATGGCCCATGGTTGGCAGTTCGCAGTTCGTATTTCCCCTGCTCCCACTCACCCTCATGTAACCCTGGCACCGGCTGATCGGTCGAGCCAACCAATACAGTTCTACCTACCGTCTGTCTCTTTGGCACCACTCTTCGCAGGGCTGAAGGGGGAAAAGGGAAAAGCAAGGCGTGGTTCCCCTGGCGTTTCAGCCGAGCCCAGCAGGCGGACTGACGGGCAGACGTTGGACATGGACAGCAGACCTCACATTGTTCCAAGGCCGAGCGAAACCCGCCCGCCGACTTGGCAAACCATGACGGAGGAGACGAGAACTGCGAATGGGTCAAATGGTTGGGCCAAATGGTCGGGCACTCACCCATTCGCGCATAAGAGCGAGCGCGAGCGCGAGAGGCCACAGGTCCCGTCCCCGGCACCAGCGAGCCTTTCGCTCCAGCTAGCGGCGACGCCATGGCCAAAACGTCGCCGCTTCGTGAGGCCAGTCGAGAGCCATCCAGCTACTAGCCGCCGGGCCGCCTTGCTTTTTGATGTCTAACAAGACGCCGTCGTGGATAGCAAGACGTGCCTGAGCCCAGGCCATTGGGGGCCAATTTGTCATTGTCAGACGACCAACGGCTAGCTCCGGCGACGAATGTCATGGCATGGCCGTGTTGCTTGTTGATTGTTTTGGAATGGTATCCAGAAAAGAAGAAAAAAAGTCCCAACAGCTTCGTGTCCGGCCCAGCCCGTCCGCAGATGGGATAACCGTCGACCCATCGTGTAAGTCGGTCACCCGTCGCCACGCGCCCGCCGCCCGGCATCCCCTGGCCGGCGAGCGAACTGCTGTGTTGGCTGCTGGCCCCGTTCCATGTTCCATGAATACGGGCACAGCGGGCCGGGGTCTTCGTCGGAGTTGAGTAAACAAATTGGTTTCATGTATACACGCAGCTTGGACGGCCGCACCGCACGCTCGCATGCAACCACAGACGCGGTTGCTGGGAATTCCTTGCACACGGGAACGAGTTGCATCAGCGATCGCCACGGCATCCCGTGGCGGCGTGGCCGCATCCCTAGGGTCACGTATGCTCTCTGAGCCTCCTAAGCCTTTCTCTGTATCCGTATCTGTGCCTGCGTCCGTCTCTCTCTCACTGTGTGTCTCTGTCTCTGTGTGTGTCTCTCCCTATCTCTCGCCTCCCCCCCCCAGTCTCTTCTCTCTCTTCTCTCTCTCTCTGTCTGGTGCGAATTTTTAGACCCTTCACTTTAAACGAGGCCGCAAAATGGGTGGCAATGGTACAAAAGTATATCTTTGAAGCATGCCCTTCGTCCCCGGCACCACCTAGAAAACTAATCTCTAATTCAGTCCAGTCGTGACTGGACATACACAACCCAGCCCAAACTCCAAGCTCCTCACGATATTAGCCCAGAATGCTGTCCCCTTCCGTCACTGCCCTTTTGGCCATTGGCCTCGCTCCTCTGTTGGCGTCTGCTCAGTTTCGCATCACCGGCGCTCCTGGTGCCACCAGGAACAATGTTCCTTCAAGGAGAAACATCAATGACTTGTACTCTGAAGGAGGTCCTCAATGGTAATAAGAGCACCCCGTCGCGATATCCCAAGTCATGCTGGCAAGAGAGGGAAGTCAGAAACGGACGAAACCGGCTAACATGCCACACAGGGACCTTTATATCCAGGCACTCAGTCAACTTCAGTCAAAAGATTCCGCCGACCCCCTCGGCTACTTCCAGATTTCGGGTCCGTCACAAGTCTCCTTCTTCCCCTTCTTCTTATTCTTCATGACGCATCGTCAAATCTAACGTTGAACGCGTGCGTGTAGGCATTCATGGCGCACCGTTCATCGAATGGAACCATGGAGGAGCGCGCAACAATAACGGCTGGGGACCCCCCCCCCCCCCTTTTCCTCCTCCGTGTCGGATTCATCTTGTACTAACGGGCGACAAGGAACCCCTCTTTCTGCCCTGGCATCGGCCCTATGTCCTTCTTTTCGAGCAGCGCCTCGTCGAGCTCGCCATCGCTATTGCTTCCCAGTATCCCGCGGCGTTCCATGACCAGTATTTGGCAGCGGCGAATAGCCTTCGCTCACCGTTCTGGGACTGGTCTGCCGATTCCAACGTCCCGGCCTGCACCGTGCCGCAGACTGTATTCATCAAGGTCCCAAACGGCCAGAACCTGACGCGTAGTGAGGTCAGGAATCCATTATCATGGTATGACTACCCGTCGGAAGCCCGAGACGGTCGGTACGGGCCGTTTATTCAAGCACCGCGGACGTCGAGGTGTGCTGCTCCCGCACGGAACCCTGACTCGGCAAACCAAGAACTGCAGTCGTATGGACTCAGGCAGGCGACTGTGAGTTTGAACAGGTGGGCTGGTGGGGAATAAAGATATAAATAAAAACCAGCCTTCCTTCCCCGTTCTTGGTCGGCATCGCGCTGACAAAACGGGACCAAGTATGACATCTTCGCCACCGCTACCACCTTCAACGAGTTTGCCGTCAGCGGCAGAGTCCATCACCTCGAAGAGTTGCACAACGACGTCCACTACTCGGCCGGCTGCCAGGGCCAGTTTTTGGACGCTGGTGTGAGCGGTTTCGACCCCCTGTTGTAAGTAAGCCCGCCCACAATGGGAAGCTCGCTCGCTCCCCCGTCTCATCGTCACTGACAAATGGCATCATCAGCATGCTTCACCATACTCACGTCGACCGCCTCTGGGCGTACTGGCAATTCATCGTCCCGTCCCAGGCCAGTTTCAGCGGCTCTTACCAGGGTCAATCGCGTTTCTCGACCCCCGCAGGCACCGTCATCCACCCCAACTCCCCTCTCCCGCCGTTCTTCGACCGCAGCCTCAGATACTTCACGCCCAACTCGGTCTCGAGCATCCGGGGAATGGGGTACACCTACGAGGGGCTCGAGTACTGGCGCATGTCTGCTCAGCAGCTCCGGCAAAGCGCCATCCAGACCATCAACTCCCTCTACGCGCCTGCTTCGGCCTTTGCCAAGAGAAGTGGCGCCGAGGCCCAGACTCGACACTTTGCTCACATCGAGCTTGACAGAAACCAAGTCCAGCGTCCATCCGCTGTCACGTTGTTCATTGCTGGGAAGAAGGTCACCACCGTCCCTGTCATGAGCGCGCCGGCCAAGGGTATCCTTCACAGCAGTGTGTCCATCGACAAAGTCCCGAATGAGTCGTCGTGGAATACCGTCGAGATCCAGATCAGCAAGCCCGACGGGACTACAATTGATGTGGACGGGGTGGACAGCCTCAAAATCACCATTGAGACAGTCTCCATGAGGCTTGCCGCGTCGCGTGACGAGTTTCCTGAAATCGTTGATTCAAAATCGTATGTTGCCAAGATCCAGCCGTTGTCAGAGGGTGGACCAAAATAGAGACATGACAAGCCCCTTTTTTTTTTCTTTTGTTCCTTTTATTTTTGGTACTACTACTTCTTTTCCACTTCACTCTGTGTACATCTTTGCGAGTTTCCTCACTCGAGGGGCTTGGGCGTGGAATCTTTTCGTCAGCATGCGAGCAGGATAGGTCGGTCAAATTTGGATACAGACAAAAAGAAATGTCTGGCAATATTGAGTCCGGCGCCCAAACAGGTTGAAGCTGTGACGGTGGCACTTGATTCTCAACAAAACCTCTGCATCAACAGCCGTCGTGTGACCAGCATGTGCGCGGCGGCTCCCTCGCCGATGTTCCCCTGTTACTCCGTAGTTGGTTGTGTGACTGTGTCCTACGGAGCCCAACTCGTATCTTGCGGGAGACTCAAACGGGAGGCACTCATGTGCTGTCCAGTGTCGAGCGATGGCGTGAAAAGGGGTCCCCTGCCGGGCCTTGGCTGGCGAGTCGACGGACAACTCGGTACGGAGTATTCGGCCCAGACATTGAGCTGACGCTAGGCTTGGAGCCAAATGACATGTCAACAACGACACGCGCAGTCCAGGTGCCCCGACATGACACAGGACACGAGGTGAGACATGGTATGGCGATAAATAAAAAGGGGGGAAACTGGTGAAGAAGAAAAAGCAAAAAGAGGCAGACATGATGTCTCGTCCGCTGGTGGAGTCGGCGTGCGCGGCTGTGGCGGCTGCGACGTTGCAACTTCCGCAGTCGTCATTGTCAATCCATCAATCACATGACATGACATGACATGACTTTGGGATGACCGCACACGCTTCCGCACACGCCGATGCCATTCAGTCACCTCGACAAGTCCCGACTCTTACGTCCCTACCTAGTCCGTACTCGGTGCTGCGTACCGCAACCCTCGACATGGCGACAGGTCCACGAGCCGGAGGCGGGCACGACGTGTCCAGGCCGTCAGCGTTCGACATTGTGATCCCGCTCGCCGACGACGCGGCCGCCACGGCAGACGTGCACCTCCGCGCCATGGAGCGCGACGTCCTGACCAACGCGCAGTTCCCGAATCCTCAGGCGTGGGAGTATTTCCGCGGGTGGCTCGCGGAGAACACGCGGGAGCACATCCAGCATCCTAGCAAGGGGGTCTTGATCGCGCGGGATCCGACGACCGGCGACATTGCAAGCTTGATCAAGTGGCTGGAGTATGGACAGGCCGGCGAGGTTTCCGTGGCGCCGCCGGCGGCGGCTGTGGAGGAGCAAGAGTGGCCCGAGTGCTGTGGACGGTCGATCCTCAACGAGTATGCGAGCATTGCCGGAGATATAAGGAGGAGGGTTCTTGGCCAGAGGCCGTATTTTCGTAAGTCGCCTTGTGCGTGCGTGAGGTTGCTGCTTTGCCGGTTCTGCTTCTGGCTCTGTGGTGAAGGAAGGGCACATGTAACTACGTGTGGTTGCGTCACGACTTACATTCCCTCGCCGCGTCCTTGTCCGATCCGACTGCTTTCTTGCCTTCTTTCTTGCCGACTGGACGTGGACAGGTCAGGCAGGTTTCGTTTGGTGTCATTTTGAATTTTTTTGACTTTTCCCATTTATTCCCTCCCCCGGGTACCCGCATGGCACGACGTCGTGGTCGCATTGCTCGGTCCAGCGATTGGGTCACATGCTGCAAAAATGGACAACAATCTTACGAGAGTGTGTCATGGATTGTTGAAAAAAAAAAAGAATAAAAAATTAAAAAAGGGGGTGGGGCATGAATCCGCGATGGCACACAGCCAGGCTGTTCTTGCAAGAAACACTGTTACACCAACGGCTAACAGAGACTCTGGAAACCCCTACAACAGACGTGACTTTTCTATGCACCGATCCCAAATGGGGCGGCCGCGGTGCTGCATCGGCTTTGCTGAGAGAGCTGGAGGCAATGGCAGAGGACGCCGGCAAGGCCATCGTCTTGGAAGGCGTCATTTCTGCTGTGCCACTCTACAAGAGATTAGGTTTCGAGACGAGACAGCAGCTGCAGATGATGCTGCCACCTCGCGGGTCGACGGAGCGGACGGAACGATATCTAGAGCACACCATGGTCTGGACGCCGCCTTCACTGGAGCCATGATGGCCAGCACAGGCGCAATCTTTGGACCTGCGGAGATGCGGGCTGGATGGCGAGGCAATCAGTTGCAACTCGTCCTCGGTTGCCGTCGGCTGAGGCGAGCTTGTCAGTCTTGCTCAATGCTTAGGCCGTGCGACGACATGCTGCTCGTCAAAGGCTCGAGGGAGCTTCCTGAACCGTCTCTCAAGAGCCAAACCCGTGGACGCTAACAAGCCAAGGCTCTTCCCGTCAACAGCCTCCCTAGGACAGCACAAGCCATGCCTCTCCCGTCCTCTGTGGGGGCCAGATCGCTGTGACGCGTTTCGGATGCAACCCAGTATAGTAGCATCGTGGTCTATGGCAGCATTACTGTCGGTCCTCACTCGCCTCAGCCTGTGGTGCGCACTTGGGTTGTCAATCACGTGTAGTAATGGTGGCTCCGAGTCGAGACAGTTAGGTAGACACACTCGAAAGCCTAAAACACAAGATTCCGCCAAGAACTGCAGACGAGGTGCTATCGTCCTCACAAATCGTGACTCGGCGGAAGAGGTGTCGTATGCGAATGTTCCATTCGGCTTGCTCTGCTCGGCATGGCCCAGCGTCGGTCGACCCTGACCCTCTTGGTGCCTCTGTCCCGTGGCATCATCGATATCCCACCGGATGAAAAAATTGAAGAGAAGCCCAAGGGCCCATCATCTGACACGCCCTCGCCGAGAGCAACGCACATGCCGGCGTGTGTCGCTAATTTATCTACATGCTACCATGTGCATTTCTCACGCGGCACAGGAGCGGTGGTTGTTGAACGGCGATGCAACACCGTTCCATGTGGTGCACTGACACGGGCACACCGCTCTCCGAACCTCCGAAACACCGCCTTCTCTCCAAAGCCCGGGTCCAAGAGGGCCACGATGCCCATGCCCCTTAGCCTGCGGCGCCGTGGGTTTCGGCTCATTGTGGGGAACACATCGTAAAAAGTACCGCCGAGCAGCCCTGAAACCTGGCTGCTGGCCTCCGTCTTCCGTTCTCCGGACGACGTCGTTTAATAAACGAGCCGACACGAACGGCCCAAGGACGCGCTCTGTCCCAGGGCTAGTCTCCTGCTGTACGACCAGGTCAAAACTCTCGTCGCATGGCAGCGCGCACTGCAGAAGCACGTCAACCTAATTCTTCCCCATGGCGCCAACAGGATGACAGAAAAAGTAAAGGAAGGGGGCCCGGAGGGGGCCACTTGGCGCGAGATGCCACCAATACTGCCGGGCTGGCAATCAAGATGAGCCGTGGTGTGGTGTGGTAGCGTCCATCTTGTGCAGCGCCGACGATAAAAGAGGCGTGAAGCCTTCCGTTCAGTGGACTTCAGGCAAAGTCTGATTCTTATTCATCCAAGGTTATAACGTGAGCAGTAAGCCCGGTGTGAGTATGTCTTGTGCGTCAGTTTCTCAAGCCGAAACTCACTTACATACTGTTCCCACAAGTCGGCTCTTGTTTACTGCAGCAGAGCTTCCTTTAACTTTCTCTGTTGATCAAGGAAGCATATGTCCCAGCGTCGCAGCAGCCGCTCAAGACAAGAAATACCCGTCAGCGGATAAAAAAAAGTCTCTGGCCACATATTAGTTGCCCAACGGGTACAACGATGAATGCAGAAGGACCGAACAATGACTCGATGGTGGCCCGCGCCGAGAGAGCCATTACGTTAGATGTACCGGGGCTCTACGCCGGAGACGTTCAAAGGTGGTTTTCGATTTGGTAATAGGAGGTGGCCTAGAGCGACTGCTGCCGCTCGCAATGTTTGCGGAGTGGCTGAACACACCGCGTCGGCCACTCACAACGCCCTTTTCCCCTACATATGTAGTCTAACGGAGCGCCTCGTCGAGAAATGGAGGGCCGGAAGCCACCAAGACGAGACGGTAGAGCGTTAGAGTGGGGGAAGGTGGCTTCGCAGCGATATGGGAAATGCTCTTTGTGGTCTGCACACTATCAGCGGGCCAACGGCTCCGTTGGCCATTCATTATGTATTTCTTTCTGCTGATAACGAATGGTCCAGTGAGATGTGAGAAACAAGACCCTGGTTCTCCGATTAAGCAATTCTGGGGTCTCGACTTGTGAGGCAGACGACGACCCTGAAACCTGGCGAGCATGATGCGGCAATGGCATTGGCGGTGGGCACACCGCACTCAGCAACGGAACATGGCAACTGCAGCTGCAGCTGCAGCTGTATCGATGCTATCTTGGGGGACAATGCTGCTCGATGCTTGAAGATTGCTGCTGGCAACAACCTGCTGCCCTGGCTGCTGAGGGGTTTTCCGGAGAGCGAGCTGCCTGTGCGTAAGACGAATTAGGTCCGCGTATCAAAGGCGCAGGTTCCCGACATATCACAACATTGCATGTTGGAGCCCGGGGTTATGTGATGGAGTGAAATGTCGCGTGTCTTCGTGGGAAGGGTTTCTTCAAAGACAGGGTGTCATGACACGGAGTACTATGGTGGTAGTAGCATGGAGTATTGGTAACAGGCCATACTCCGTAGACTGACCCTCTCCGCAGGCAACTATAATAATAGCCTGACGCTGCGAATCCCAGGTACGCAAAAAAGGCCAAGTGTTCGGTGGCAACCGGAGCAGGCCAAATTTGGTTGGCAATCAGGTTCTCGTTCTCGTCCGAGCCGGAGTAACCACTGCTCAAACCCCGTGTCCTCCCTATGGCAGATCCATGACCGCGGTTCGCACAAAAACACGGTACCAATAGTACATAGCCCCATGACAAAATGTGGTTGCAAAAGGCTGAGAGCCACTGTTCGGAGGCTGTCGCCAATCGTAATCCGCGATAAGGAACCAAGTTGCTCAAGAGGTGTCATGGTTGGTTGATAGGGCCAAGACACCACCAAAGCACTAATGAGAAACAGAGCATCAAGCTAACCCGGTCCGGTTGGCCAGAGCGTACCTCGTCCACAACTGAAGACGAGAGAGAGAGTCTTGTTGATATATGGCGATCACCACGCCCAGGCCGGGTCGCTCGGTCATCTCTGCCAAGGGTTGCTTTAGGACTCGGAACCTGGTACGGAGTCGCTTCCTGGATAAATAGAGCAGTTACGGAGCAGAGAGCCTAACGACACGACACGGTACTTCGCTGTACGACCTGAATTCATTACAGATGCTGCAAATTACATCCTAAAAGAGAGGGCATCGTCAACTGCCCCGCCTAGGCAAGTTGGAACGCGATGGACTACACGCTTTATCCAGCGGCATCACTATCATAAAGGTCTTCAAAAAAAGATTGATTCAAGTCGAAAAGCTTCAGAAGATGTGACAAGAGCTCTTTCTTATTACAACAAGCTTAAAGAGGCTATTCAGCAGTACGGAGTCCCTCCTGAAGATATCTGGAATATGGATGAGACTGGCTTTCGTATTGGAATGGGAAAGGACCATTTAGTTGTTACAAAGCGAAGAAGAGCGCATCTATTTTCAATGCCAGAAAACAGGGAGACTGCAACAGCAATAGAATGCATTTCTGCTGGCGGCAAAGTTATTCCTGCCTTTCTTATCCTTACAGGGCAAAAACACATGGAGTCCTGGTATCGGATAAAGGAGCTTGAAGCTAATACCAAAATAACAGTCTCACCAACCGGCTTTACGAATGACGAAATTGCAGTTGCTTGGATACAGCATTTTCAGGAATTTGCAACGCCAATAGGCAGATATCGCCTTTTAATCCTAGATGGCCACGGATCACACCATACAATTGAATTCGTTGAATACTGCGAACAGCACGATATAATTCCCTTTGCGTTGCCCTCGCACCTTACACACATCCTTCAACCTCTTGATGTTGTGATATTTCAGCCACTAAAGCATTATCATGCAAAGGCGTTGGATATCATTGTTCGAGACGGCGTGTTGAATATTACAAAGATTGAATTCCTTGCTTGCATTCAAGCTGTACGAAAACAAGCTTTCAAGACTACTACTATTCTCACAGCCTTTCGAAAAACTGGAATTTCACCCTACAATCCACAGCCTGTAATTGAGGCCCTTGAACAACGAGCTGCAATTTACACATCAACACCATCGCCGCCGCCGTTATATCACAACAACTCTTCCGACTTTGAGACGCCCACAACACTCAGGCAGATAAATAAGGTTGCCAACAAGCTAGGGGAGGTATTAGAAGACGATACATCCCTTGAGCCTGAGTTTGCACGCAATATCAGTCGTTTTATCCGCGGCTCTCTTATTGCAGCTACTGAGCTTATACAGACGAAGAGAGACCTTGGGCGTACAAAAGCAGCTCAATTACTATCACAGCGACGTAGAGCTCATAAATATCACGCCCTACAAACTGGTGGCGTTCTTTCTGTGGATAACGCGCGTGAGATGGTCAAGCAAAACGAGAATGACCGCCTTGATACTGCTCGTCGGGTTGTTGAGGCAGCCGACAAAAGGCGCCACAACCACGCCAAGAGGACGTTTTTTGAAGCAGCTAAAAAGGCACGTAAATGGCGTCTGGATTCTGTACTAGATCTACTAGAAATTTGGGACGAGAAGGGTGTACATTATAGGCGAAGAGGTTAATAGCGTTATTAGGTTGAAAATTGGCCCGCCTTGGTGTCCGGCCCGCCTTGCTGTCGAGCACCACCTTTGGTGGTGAGGGCTTTTGCTAGCCGAACCACATAAAGTGGGGCGGGCACGATTAGTGCTTTGTAAATGCCATGCCATTCTTCCCATCACCTACTAGCTGGGATAAGTTTCCATGTCCCCACCGACGGTCCCATTTCATCCGTCATCGCTGTCCAGGTTGTGTGTGTAGTGTTGCTCACTTGAGCCGTTTCGGCACAGAGGAGAGAGGGCCACCCCAGTCTGGGGAAGATGCACATGTCACACCTTTTTTTTTTTTTGCATTTGTAATTTTGTAACCAACCGGGCAGGCACGACGAAGCGTGGGTTTAGGTTGTTGCCTCTTTTGATTTTTCTGCCTCTCCACTGGCACACTGGGCGTGTGCGCGAGAACGGTGCCATCCAGGAGCCAGACATCAGGATTAAAAAAAAAAAAAAAAAAACCTAAGAAAAGAAAAAAAGAAAGAATAATAATAAGCAGCAAAAGCGCTCTTCTTGTCTCTACTCCTCCTTTGCACTTTCTCACTCCCCTACGCCTCGTTCCTCGTCTCACAGACACTCGGTCCTTTTTTTTTCTTGTATCTTGGGTCATATCAGAGACACGGCACGAGGCACAAGCCACCCCTTACTCTTCTTCCCTCCCTTCTGCATGCGCGTCTTATTCACGCTGAAGACGTCTGCGCTGTAAGAGCAACTCACTCACTGTTCCTCACGGGTCCTGAGCATCGCACCTCTTCTATCTGGACGGACACACGTTACGGAATCTGCTACGGGCCAGAAGGAGAGTACCCGTAGCGGTCGGCCTCAATGACTCCGATAACCCACGGTTATCTCATCCTGGCCTCCGTGGTGACTTGATTCCCTGACACCGAAATCTCCGAGAGGCATCACTCTTTGATCAAACTAATCGGCTTCGGCTTGGCAAAGGGCGCAGCTGCTAGCGACATTGATCTGACCCGTTGCTTGGTGTCAACTCCGCCTGCTGCTTTGTCTCGCAGTCGTAGCAGGGTTCGAGTTACCATCGGTCCTGGCCCGGGTACTGAATATTTCGACGTCAAGTGTCTTTATTTCTTTTCTGGGATTCGGTTTGCGTCAAGTCAAAGCATCACCCTTGTGCGCACTGCAGCAAGGCCAGGATTCTCGCACCCTCGTTGATACGGCATATCGGCACCCCCCACGACGGCTTCTCACTCTCTTGTCCTTTCGGGAACAAGGGGGACTCGTTCTTAATATATACGTTGTAAAGTATACTGCAGTCCTTCGAACCTATAACGCTGTCGCCCTCTACCGGCATGGCCCACAACTCAGTTCAACGGACGGCTCCCATAGCCATTGCTCCGAAGCCTCCGAGGCGGGATCTGGCACCCCAACGACAGGACGGTTCATGTAAATTTGAGATTGGTCCCAGCAGTGTTCAAACTGGGGCCTCTGTTGAGTCTTCTGCCGGGTCGATCCTTACACCATGTCAAACCTGTCAGTTTTCTGGAGCCAAATGCGTTCTGAGTGACGACGAGGACGGACCCGCCGCTTGTCAAGCCCACGGTTCCGAGTGCTCTCTCTTATCAAGCTCCTTGGCGAGTCCTCAGTCTCGCAAGAGGAAAATGAACGGAGTGCCAGCCCGCGAGGCCACTTTTGGTAAACGAAGGTTAGTTCTGCCGTTGTTGTTACGGCCCCGTGCTTTGATTCCCCGCCTCTTTGCTGTTTCCGACCCGAGAAAGAGGCACTGTGGTAGGCTGCCACGTTCATTCATCAAGACGAAGTTCAAGCGTTGAAAAAGATGGTTTCTAACACGTGCTATGACTGCAGCTCACCAAGCATTTCTACTCGCAAACTCGGCAATTCCAGCTTATCCAGCACGGCTGTTAGTAGCTCCTTTCTGGAAGACCTGGCAAATGTCGGCGGACCAACAATACTCAAGAAGACTCTTGGCATGCAGAGTGATCGATTCAGTCAATACGTTGGGCTTACCACGGACTTTGAGCCATCGCTTATCAATCTCTCCACTTTCGATCCGCAGGACGAAAGTCTCTTGGCCAGAGGCACCTTGAGAAAGGTAAGCGACAATGACACCTTTCTGATGCTGCCGGACAACAGTACTCCAGGATATGATCATGTCATGGAAGACGTGGATGCCATTGAGGCCGTGGTATCGCCACATGGGCGTCATTTGATTGACTTGTACTTCCGTATCATCCATCCAGCCTTTCCAATCATTCAGAAACACGTCTTCTTGGAAAAGTACGAGCGATCCCATCGAGAGTTCTCACCGCCCATCCTAGCAGCGGTATACATTTTAGCCATTAATTGGTGGGATCACAGTGACAAGCTCTCGACTCTACCTCGTCCTGATGTACGAGAACTCGAGAGACTCATCTGTACCGCACTAGCAGATGCCATGAACAGACCTAAATTGTCCACTATCCAGGCTGGCTTGCTTCTATCTCAGCGTCCACAGGGGGACCAGTGGGCGCCAACAGCTCAACTTGTAGCCATTGGTCAGGAGCTCGGGTTGCATCTGGATTGTTCAAACTGGAAGATACCTCCTTGGGAAAAGGGGTTGAGGCGAAGGCTGGCCTGGGCCTTATTCATGCAAGACAAATGGGGCGCCCTGGTACACGGACGACCGTCCCATATCTTCCCATCCAACTGGGGCGTGCGAGCTTTGACTGCCAACGACTTTCCAGACGTCGAATGGGATGAGAATGACTCAGATGAGAGACAAGATATTGAAAAGGGCAGACTTTTATTTACTTGGTTTGTGCAGCTGTCTGAAATCCTGGCAGAGATCCTTGAGACATTTTACACGTTGAACTCGACACAGAATATTGCCGATGCGGGCATTCAAGGCATCCCACTTGTTTTGTCCCTGGCCAAACCTGTTCAGCTGAAGCTCAAGGAGTGGTATAGCGGTCTGCCCGCGAGCATTCGACTCGAGTCCTACTCTTTAGCGAGCTTTTCTCCCGCTTCGCCACCCGCGACGAACAGATCATCCAGCATTGGATATCTGCACCTGGGATATTTCGCTACGGAAATCACGCTACACCGCAGGATCATTCGGTCATTGGCATCGAATACAGCCGCTGTAGATCCCTATGTCCAGCACATCTGTCGAAGCGCAGCAAAGGCCCGTCTCATCTCGGCCATGGACTTTGTCAATCGACTGACTCCGAACCACTTGCGTTCGTTCTGGTTTTTTGCATCCAAGACCAACTTTGCACTGATCGGAACATTTGGCTCCCTGTTGTGGGCGACGTCTCCAGGTCGAGAAGAAGCCGATTGGTACCGCCGCCGCCTAGGGGAGTATCGATGGACTCTGTCAGTGAGCTCCAAACCTGGCGGGAGTAAAGGCCTGACGCAGTTCGCAATATCCATGCTGGACATCTCGACTGGGTTGCTGAAAAAGCTACCGGAAAAGCCGTCGATGAGTCGGAGCGGTAGCCTGGCGGACATGTCAGCGCCATCCGGCCCGCCTTCGTATCCGGGGTCGTTCTCCGGTTGTGGAAGTCTGATGGGCCAATTCAGCAATATACACAGCGCTGATGTGAGCAGCGCACAAAGTCCCCGAACTGATGAGTCGAGTAGTGGCGACGAGATGGATGACAGCTATGCGACCCCGATATAAAGTTGGCGGTTGGTTAGGTGCATGTGGGTATTCTTCTTACGGCAGGACAGAGCTGCTCAGGGATTCGGCTTGTTTTGATTTTTTGTTTGGATGGCATAGAGGAGCGATGATTTGCTTTGTTCAGATTTTGTGCATTTCATGAGTCGGATGCTGTCACGAATGTGCGTGCAAATGCTCGGGGCCGAGAGTGGACGGTGGACGGAGAGGCAGTAGTGAGGGTTGTTGAGCATTCTGTTGTAAAGCCGCAATCTGACTCTTGATCGGGAGTAGATTGGGTGGGTGAATATGGTGTTTACGAGGTTTGATAGATTGATTGTGAGCAAGTGAATGAACAGTGCTCTGCATTGGGCGACAAGTCAAGGAGACCATGAAAAGACGGACCAAGTCCATTTACTGCGAGTTCTTGGTCAGGCCCGTGCACCGCCACTTGGCGGGAGGCGAGAAGCCACACTGGACGGGAGAGCATATTTAGGTACGTACCTAAATACCTCCTAAAGCAGGTGATGGCCCGCTGGCCGAAGGTTTCAGGTACGTTTCTAGGCGAGGTACTTCAGCATCTAGTACTTAACCACCTACTTAGGTACTTACTTAAGTACTTCTAAGTACTACTTGGGCACTGGCACCTGGGCGCTTACCCGTCCTCCGTGCCATCGGACCGTGCCTCGACGACTACGGAGTACCTTGGAATATACACGCATTGTCACGCACCCATGGCCCATGGGAGCTCAAGGTGAAACGCACCGACACGGCCAACTCGTCTCCAACAGTCGAGCTCTCCGAGGTCAGTCTGGATGTACCCCGTTTTTGGTCTTTTCCACCTGGCGCTTCTACCGAACCCAAGACTTCTCATGTCTTCTGAGCCGACCTGGCTCTGTTTCGCGATCTGATCATGGCGAGCAAACCCGCACCAAGGGCGGCATCTACTACTAGACCTGGTGCGTGCTCTCGAGGCAAGCCGGCGGGCTTCACGCCCGAGAGGTTTGAAAGGGAGCTTCAGGACTTGGCTGACAGGGCTCGGAGTGACACGTTCAGCAATCGCCTCCTGGGCCAGCTCAACGTTTATCTTCGCATTGTGCTGCCTCTGGCCCTCCTTGGACTCTACTCCAACGTCTCTCAGCTCAACCTCTCGCCAGTCTACGGCTCCATTCCCTCGTCAATTTGGCACGCAAAGCTCGTCATGGGGGGATGCTTCCTGGGATGGGCAGGCAACACGTTCCTCCGCGACTCATTCTCCATCACTCCCGCCAACGCCCTTCCCCTGGTCGCCGTCTGCATTCCCGGGTTGCAGCATTTCCTGGCTAGCTTCAGCCAGACATTGGGCCCGAAATGGGGTCCTGTGCTCACAGAGAGCCTTACGCTGTTACCGCTGGCGGTGTTCACATCCGCCTCAATAGCTGATTCCTGGGAGGGGGCACGGCTGGGCATGTTGCCAGGCTTTGTGGCTGACGCTGGCCCTGGCATAGGCTCCTGGGCATTGTTCAAGTTGTTCGAAAACCAAATCGGCCTGCATTTGCCCCGGATCATTGGCAGGCTCCTCGTGTTCACTAGGCTGGGCTTGGAGCTCGTCCTTGGGTTTGCGTACATGGTCTTGGCGCCTTCCAAGTATCTCATTTACGCGGCGTTCCCATGTCTTCACAGTCTCTTCCTGAACCCCCATCTCCAGTCTCAAGCCGCCAGTCAGAGTCTGGCGAGCTCTTTGATGACTGACAACTGGCTGTTGATCGAAAGGCGCGAGTCGGTGACTGGCTACATATCAGTCCTACAGAGCATACAGCAGGGCTTCAGGGTCATGCGTTGTGATCACAGTCTGCTGGGAGGCGAGTGGATCAGTCATGGCGGGGGATTGGTATCAGAGCCGGTCTATGGCGTGTTCGCCATGTTGGAGGCTGTTAGATTGGTCGACTCGGCACCGCCCGTGGACGACAAGGACGCCCAAGCACTGGTGATGTAAGTACGATCCAGCGTTGCCATCAGCGTTGGCGACAGAGCATCTTGACGGCTAACTTTTCCCTGCAGCGGACTCGGCGCGGGAACGACGCCTTCTGCACTTGTCTCTCATGGCATCAACACAACCGTCGTAGAATTGGATCCGGTTGTGTACGAGTTTGCGTCAAAGTACTTTGGCTTGAAGGAAAACAACCCGCCCATCTTGCAGGACGCCGTCAGCTACACGGCCGAGCTGGCCAAGACGGCACCTTCGACATATGACTACATCGTTCACGACGTGTTCACCGGAGGGGCCGAGCCCATTGACCTCTTCACCCTCGAGTTCTTCCAGGGCCTGCACGCACTGCTAAAGCCCCAAGGCGTCACTGCCATTGTAAGTTCACCTCATCAACTCGTCACTGCCTCCCGCGTCAAACCTGCTCACCGTGTTGCCACAGAACTACGCAGGCGATTTGACCCTTCCATCGTCCAAAGTGATCTACCGCACCATCAAGCAAGTCTTCCCAACTTGTCGCATCTTCCGCGAAATGCCGCCAGACATGGAGGCCGTGAAAACCACGGGCTTGGATTTCACCAACATGGTCATCTTCTGCAAAAAGACGGACGACAGCCCGCTTAGCTTCCGACGCCCCACGGCCAAGGACTTCTTGCAGAGCCCAGCTAGAGAAGAGTTTCTGCCGTTGCCAAACGAGATTCCTGAGACGGACATGCTGTTAGGGGAGGACGAGGGCATCCTGACAAGGAATGAAACGTCAAAGCTGGCCAAGTGGCATGAGACGAGCGCCATCGGACACTGGTCGTTGATGAGGCTTGCTATTCCTGCCATGGTATGGGAGAGATGGTGAGCGAGTGTTCTGCACGCGAGATTAGAGGACGCATTTACCATGGAACCATGTCTTGTCAAGCGTGGGTGCAATGTCCAGTAGTAGATATAGCGGTGAGGTGAGGCCTGCGGATCCTCCGTCGTTGCGAGGGATCCTGAATATACCTTGCCAGCCTTTCCTGTGCACCTTGTTTCACAACGCTTTCGCTCCTCCTCGGCCAGGAAGATGAAGGTACGTAGGTCCCTCGGCATCATTCCCCAGTCCCAGCCCGGTTCCCAAGTCTGCAGAGGGGCTACCGCTCACGCCTCCTCCTCCTTGCGCTGAATCGCGTCCGTGGCAATTTGTCCTCGGCCTGGCCCGTCCCGTAACCCTCCCTGCTGATAACGACACGGACTGCCTAGGCATATACAAACGCGCGCGACGGGGAGACGGGACGTGTACTGCATCGGGCCCAAATACAGAGTACCCGGGTAAAGTTGGACCCATCAAAGGATACGGAGTACAAGCAGGCCATGGCGTCCTTGGACCCTGACAGATATGCCAGCGCCTGCGGTTGTCACGATGCCGAATGCGGGTCTTTAATCTCGACAGCAAAGCGAAAACAAGGCAAGGCGCGCTGGCCTCGTCTTCCCTTGTCGCCGCTCGGACGAGCTGGCTCACCGACAATACAAATCTACAAAGCAGCGAGCAGCATCAAGAAGCCGGCAGTCAAGGCAATGTGCCGTCGACAGGTCACTTCTCATGCACCAATCTCGCTTGTTCATTCTCGAACCAGGCTACGCGCGACGCGTGAGGCCGCGACAGCTTACGAGTTTCACAGTTGTGAGACACGCAAGATAACTGTGTGTCACATAGGCTTGACCTGGACCCTGGTTGATGGCACAGCACATCCATGGGGATAGTAGATGCTTCCGAAGCCACTGTAGGTTCTTGTGCAGATTAACAGCCAGGGGGGCTGACGATGACGGCGATGACGTCGTGGGTAAATTCAGCAGGGGCAATATATTATATTATATACGTGCAAAGAGGGCCCGGTGCCAGACCACAGAACTCTGGGTCAAGAGTCTCGTCAGGGAAACGGAGCAGACACGACCGAGACGATGAGGTTCCAACTCCTATGCCTAGCGGTAGCTGCCATGGCGGTCCCAGACCCCGGGTCTCACCTCGTCGCCCGCCGAAAGTCATCCGGCAACTGGGCCGGCGCCGTTCACACCACGCCCTCGTCCTCCGTGTCCTTCGTCACCGGCACCGTCACGCTGCCCGAGTACAAGCGGGACCCTGAGCTCGGAGCCTCCTTCTGGGTGGGCATCGACGGCGCAACCTGCCGCACTGCCATTCTCCAAACAGGAATCGACTACCTCCACGACACGATATACCCATGGTACGAGTGGTATCCGGCGGATTCAAAGTTCTACGCGCAGCCGCTGTCCGCAAAGCCGGGTGACAGGATTCGCATGGGCGTCAATGCCACGAGTGCCACGTCCGGAGTCGCTACTTTGGAGAACTTGACAACGGGGGGGGAGGCGTATGCTGAGTTGAAGGACCAGGCGAGGCTTTGTTTGAGGGACGCAGAGTGGGTTGTGGAAGATGTAGCAAACGGTCTCGTTGACTTTGGGGTAGTCAGGTTTTCCGACGTTGAGTGGCATAGCCTTGAGGGGAGAAAAGGTGCGTCGGCGGCGAGTGTTTATGATGTTGAGAAGGGCGGGAGGCAAAGCACTAGGTGTAGTGTCTCAGAGGATGTTGTTTGCAAATTTTTGCACCACTAAGGGACGTGGCGCTCAGGAGGTTTGGCCACCTACAACTTGGAGTATCGAGTTTTGGTACATGGGGTCTGCCTGCGTTATTACATGATTTATATCCTAAACATTTCATTGGGACTACATCCATATCTGTAGACCATACAGTTTTAATTCCCAAGGCCCCTGTTCTGCGGCCAAAGGGTTCACTATGCGGCATCGGGTACATGAAATGATTCACTTCTACTTACAGACGGACGAGAGTAGTGGTGAGGACAAGTTAGGTATTGTTGATTCTCCGCAACAGCATCTATTCGGTCGTTTTGTTCGCCGCGTCCAAACTCTGTTTCTTCTTTTCCGTGGTGAAATTTTCAAAATACTCCTTTGCGTAACTCGGTAGATTCACCCGGTTGTGCGGACCGGGAATGGGCTCACCCATGGTCGAATAAATGGGCACCACACCCGTCCAGACTGTGTTCAGTACATCCTCGTTCTCCAAATCATGCTTGTCATCCGAAACGCCGCCCTGGCGGAACTTGGCGCTTCCCGAAGCAATCTTCACTTTGAGAATGCTCGTGCTCTGCATTTCGGCATTTGTAGGCGGCAAGCGGCTGTTCTTCCAGCGGTCTGGGACGACGGAGTTGGTGATGAGCTCCATGGCGTACATCTTCTCCTCCAGGTCCTCGACGAGGGTGGCATGACCGAAGAGCAAGGCAGAGCGGTAGTTGTAGCTATGGTTGAAGGCGGAGAGGGCGAGAATGAGACCGTCGACGTGGGAAACGGCACAAGAGACGGGCATGCCTTCTTCGCCGGCAGCGCGGCCAAGGTTGAAGAGGCGCGAGGAGACGTAGCCATGGATATAGAGGTCTAGAGGGTCGCTTGTGTCGGCGGACGGGCGGTCAAAAGAACCCATTTGGCCGATCATGGGGAGGGTGACGGGGAAAGGAGAGTTGGGGACGTTGAATGAGACATGGATGAGTTGGCTGGAGTTGATCAGAGAATGGATCTTTTCGAGAGCGTAGATGCCTAGGATGCTTGCTTAGTCGACTGAGTATGAGCCGTTGAGTTCGAGTGAGATGATTACCTCGCTCGCCATGCCTCTTGACGAGATTTGTTGCGTCCTGGGGATACTCGAGCTCGTAGCGACCCATGACAACTGCGAGGACGGGTATGCTGTCTGTTCTTGTTGCAGTCCCAGGATCTTTCGGGGCTTCTTGGAAACCGCAACGCGATGATTCGACGGGGCGATGGCGATGGCGCGGGGTGAGCTGAGGCTCAACGTTCGTCAACTCCGTGATTACGTCGTTTCATCACGTCGGGCCCCCGGCACGACGACGGCTGCAGCCAAGACGCATGTTTGTGGGACCTGGCCACGTTCTGCGGATGTCTGCAGATGGCAGACGCTGCGTTGAAGACAAGATCTCGGAAGAATGCCTAACCTGTCGGGGGTGCGATGCGGGGAAGAACGAACTCGTGTTCAACAGCGCGGCCGGAGCTTCCCGATTCGGCTAGTCTACTCCGTTACCCTATTCAAGCCCCTTGTGTGAACTATGATGTGTGCAGAACAAATCTCCCATGAGTTGAGCGTAGCAGCCCGTGGCATTGATTCTCAAGTCCAGGTCCATACGTGTTCTCACTAGCCTAGCCGGGGGCTGAGCGCATAACCACCAATTGTCGGTTCCCCGGCACTCGACTTTGAGATCGCTCTAGGCGGGTGAAACATGAACGCCTTCTCTTTTTGGCAATCATCAGCTCGCTGTCGAGTATCATCTATAGACCACAGGATTGTCGTCAATGCCCTCTAGACTCATCGACCGGCCAGGATCAACAATTGGCTCCGGTGACCGACCTCGCCCGAGTAGTGGTGGTACCATGGATCTAGCCGAAGTGGTGGGATCAGAGCCCAAGTGTGCCTGTGCTTCAACATGCATGTAGGGTCGTAGGGTGAGGCCAAACGGGAGGAGGGCAGGGTCCAGGCACACAAAACATCGATGTTCGTGAAACACACTCTGCGTGACTCGCATCCATCACGCACACATGGTGATTCCAGAAAGGACTGGCCCCCTTGCCCCCGGCCAGGAGCACGGTGAAAATTGTCTGTGGACAAAAAGGTGAAAGAGCACCAACGTCTCCCAGTTTAGGTATTCGGCCTGCAGAGGCGCAGTCTCCTTGTTGAAGAGCCCGAGAATTGACGTACCAATAGCCCTGGCTGTCAATAATTCGATGGGGGGATGACAAGTTTCACCTGCACGGTTGAAGGAATCTATCATCCCATAGTACTACGTACGTAGAGCACAAGCATTCGGCACGGAAGAACTTTTGCCGACGGCCAGGCCCTACTCCGACAGTCCAATCTTCTAAATTTCCCGTCTCTGACAACACATGAGACCTGGCTGCTGTCGTGGTACTCACGGCATCCACGATTCAAGCAATATGGCAACAGAGGCGGTCCGAGTCATCTTTGACTTCAACTGCTCCTTTGGCCAAGACGATTGATTCGACCACATTTCCAGTGCGTTGCATGGCTAGGTGTGGGCGTCACCGCCTCACAGGCCCCATTTAGGCCCCATCAAAAAGGGTCCTCTGTCTTGCTAACGTTTGAGGTTTCATATCAGACACACCCGTCACAAAGCACGGATCCTCACGTCATTTGTTGTTGTTCTCAAATCCAATCTAGCGGCTCGTATGCGCGGCCCCAATGGCAAGGGATATCTGTCCTTCCGAGAGCTTTCTCAGCCTTGTTCCAACGTCAGTCGGCGGGTTTGAGAGCCTCCCCATCCGGTCTTCGATCTCAACAACATGAGACAAACCGCGAGGTACCAACCATCTGCCTGCACACGGGCACAGCAACATGTACTACGTGTGACGTTCTAGCATGGGCGTACTTGCCCGCCCCCCATGTGTGCCAAATAAGTCGTGTCAGCTCAGATGGCCTGTTTTGAGACTGCCAGCCAAAAAAAAAAAAAAAAAGTTGATTCTGTTGCTAAATCTGTTCCATTCGAGTGGATGCCTGTTATCCTCTCCCCAGATCCGTATCATGGCGATGGCCATGCTTCGACAATCGGGCCTCTGACTGGAAGCAAATTCCCCTTCCCAACCCTCAGGGCGCAATATTGTCTTCTACTTACCTTGACGATTTGCTTAAACGTCCATGGCCCGTTGATTTGGCCGTTTCGATTCTCGTCGCGGTCTTGTCCACCAAGCCGCTGGTTGGTCAGACCGTCGTCATGCCCAGCTCGGCCAGAGACCAGGCCTTGGTGGCAACCTTTGCCTTGTCAGTAAAAATTCACCATTGCTCTGGGACACTGGGCTTCAGCTTACGGTCGTTGAAACTGAGGAACTAACACCCGGTTCGCATATCAGCGGCGCCATTGTCTGTGCTTCTCTGGGGACCGTATTATTTCATCTCCGAGGAGGAGCACCGTCACTCTTTCGAGGTGGTCTGAGGCTGGTCCTCGCCGCTTTTCTTCTGTTCGCTTCTCTGTGGGCTGTCGATGGCTTCGTTGCTACCTTTCTCGACCAAACTTCCGCGGCAGGATGTCAAGTCGCCGTTACATTTGCCGCCGCATTCGACCAACTTGCCCGAATCTCACTAGAAGAATTTCTATTCTGGGTTATGAGAAGCGATGTCCCAGCTACTTCCGGCGTTCTCTTTCCACAGACTGTCTTCTTCGTTCGCTTCATCGTTGGCGGCATTTTTGTCGGTGTTCAACGGCCACAGTTTAATCCAGTGTGTGTGGGCACGAATCTACTTTGGCCACTCGGTGTCGTGGTCCTATGTATGGATGCCCTCATTATCCTTGGGCTTGTGACGAAAGCTTCTTCGACAGGAGTCTTTCGAGACACGAGGGCGGAGAACCCTCTTGGGTCTCGATCTAGGGCCATCGCTCTAACCATTGTTGTCTCGGGTCTTTGGATTGTTGTATGTCAAACTGAATTGCCGCCATGTTTGGCGTTTGGACTTTCAGCTTACTGTTGACTTTCTAGTTGAGTATTCCCATGATGTTAGGGGTCAGTACGCTTAGTATCGCTACACGTACGGCCCTTCCCGCCATTGGCGTGCTTCTCGTCATAGGTTTGGTGGCACTCTTTTGTTCAAGCTTGCATACTTTTGTTACTAATATGTGGAGCAGGTGTCCTTGCGTTCTACTTCGAATATGCGACTTTGCCCAAGAAAGCAGCTCAAAATTATACCCCATGTGTCAACAAATTACTTTCAGAGGCTGTGCATTCGCCAACAAGAAGGCCAGGAAACCGGGAGGTGTCTACGATTCAGTCATCCCTCCCACCGGACAGGCTTGGGCGGTCAAGGGAAGACTGGCGGAAATTTCCAAGGAGCGCGACTAAAGGAGCACTCGTATCACGAGATGCCAACAATGCGTTGCCTGTTATTGGTCGCCCGAGTCGAGGTCAGGCTGCAGCTGGCATTGGAGGAATGCCAGTTAAAGGCGAGCTTTTCCCGCCTTTGACGACCGAGTCGTTAACATCGAAGCGAGAGGGGTGTCTAGTGCAACCAACGAAGAAAGCAGTTATCAAGGGCGGAAAACTAGTCATATCTTTTCCAATGATTCAAGAGAACGGACTCAGCGGCGCGAGCCCCTTGAGACGGATTGCAACTGTCGACTTGGCCACCGCGGCCAAGCAAGACAGAGAAAGGAGGGTCAATTTTGCGGCGACCCAGCAGTCAATCACGCCCCAGCAGCCAAGCACAAACAGGTACAGTAATCGGCCTAGTGAAGAATTGCGGCGGAAACAAGTTGGTAGAACTCCTATTACCGCGAAACAGACCATGGCATCGACCATGGAGGCCACCGAGGCACGTCCGCGACAAGGCGCATCTTCGGCCGTGCTGCAGGCCCCTGTCACTTCCATGGGCGGTATTCGGCAGAGGTCACCGAGTCATATTTCGCAATGCTTTCATGGAACAATCCCTCCCGTTATTCCATCCAAGGACGTTTCAAGTCCAAGAATTCAAAGTCCCACATCACAAATTTCAAGCTCAGGAGTACGTCCCAAGCCGCTGCCTCGATCTCCTCTACGACCTGTGCCAGGGAAAACCACCAAAGCAGCTACCTTGCAGGGCCCAACACAATCACCGACTGAAATATCGAGTCGAACTAAAGATCATGTTCAAGAGCTCAAGAACACGGCTACTGGCGCTCCTTCGGGGCTGACTCCGGAGCTTCCATCTTCGAGAAGCGAGAGCGTCGCTCAAAGAAGTTCCATCAACTGCCCGAGCAGGAATGTGGACATTCTTGTACCCCCAGTACCTCCCCTTTCGCCAAGAGACCCGGCCTCGTGCTCGTACGACCAGTTGGAGAGGGCCTTAAGCAATCGACACCTAGGGAGCGAGCCATCATCCAGCATTCCTCGTAGCAGCTCAGGGAAAGATAACATCCGCCCACCAAGGAGAAAGCCCACAACTCCTCCGCCCGTCTATGAAGGGAACCCGCCAAAGACCCCGGTCCAGCTTCGAGAGACCTCGGGGCTTCCGGGTCATCCCAGAGCTCGGACTGTGAAATCCTCTGCCAGTGCGAGCCAGGACAAAATGGTCATGTTCGTCAACAGCATCGACTACAGTGATCCTAGCGGGGTCCGGGACATCATTCATGGGATGGCAACAGACTTGGCCACAAAGGCAAATTCGCGCGACTCCGAGAAGAGAGATTCAGTGATCCATCGGCCACGCCCAATTCCCCGAATGTCTCCCAGCAGGTCCTCTGTTTCTACCAGAAAATCACCTAGTGTAGCATCGGCAAGTGATTACTCGTCTCCGAAGAAGAGGGAAAGGAAAGTGAGATTGAGGGCCTCTGCTTCAATTGTTAGGGCACAAGGCAGCCTTAGTCCGTTGCCGCCAGTACCTCCTCTGCCGCCTCAGCAGCCACCGCCTGGAGTTCCGAAAAGTGAGCCGTTAGTACCGGCGACGACCAAGGAAACCTTACATCAAGCCAGGACGGATGATTCAGAGGTGAAGGAATCCATACCTCCGATGGTTGAGGCAGGCATCGCTCAGTCACCAACCACATCACAACCTCGAAGTCCTTACGGCCGACCTGAACCACAGGAAAGGGTCAACAATCCAGACACCCTTACCGCTTGGACGCCTGAAGAGCACGTCTGGCCGTCCACGTCCGCAAAACGCCAGCTCGAAGCGACTAAGTACATGTCCAAGTTCAGCATAGCCACGACTATAAGTCCAGAAGACCCGCCTTCTTTATATCTTCAATCACCAGCTCTCGCATTACTTCGGTCATCACAAGAAGGGCTGAGACGAAAATCATCTCCTGTTCTCCCAGGAGTCCCAGCAAATGACGGCCGGAAATCAGCTGGTCCTATTTCAACTGTGACAGACCAACCAGGTATACAGTCAGCTGCTACATCATCTGCGAAACGAGATCCCAAATCGCAAGATCTCGACGATGATCATGCGTCCAAGTCAGTGGGCGTCTTTTCTGCAGCTGTTGGCATGTCTTCCAGGACTACCTTTGTCGATGGTGCGCTGCCAAGCCATCGGGACGAGGTTAAAGAAGTGGCGACCTTCAAGCTGGACCGGAGCGCCGACGGCTCAGCTAATGCCGCATCTACGCTGTCGACACCAAATAGCGCAGAAGGCGGCACGGATAGCAAGAAAGACCCATGGCACTGCCGTGTGGGTGAAACTCCGCCTACGTTCTCCGGCCGAGAGGCTATGCAAACTCGCCGTTTTCCCAAACCACCTCGGCTCGAACTTGACAAGGCTTTCAAACGTATCAGAGGATCGCCTCCTACGGCTTCGCCGCTAGAAGCTCCCCAACAGGCACTGAATAAAATTCAAGAACAGCTGAGCAAACTCGATGAGTCCGACGTAGCTGATGCTGGTCTTGAAAAAAGAATGTCTCTGCTGAAGAGCATAGAGATTGAGATGGGAAAGGAAGAGAACCGATGGCAGAAGATGCGTGACGACCTTACCAAAACCTCGGCCTCGACGCTTAGCTCGACTCCGAACTCCCCATGCCCGGATGAAGCAAGCCCCTTATCGCCGCAAAATGTGCAGCCACCAGCGATCAATGTTTTCGAATGTTCCCCGAATAGACTGAAGAACAACGGGATGCGTCCGCAGTCCTCTATCCTTTACACAGCCGAACAAGTTCAGATGAGCCGTGCCAACCTGGTGCTTGACAGCCGCCGAGTTATCACCGGAGATGATGCATCTAGCATTGCGGCGCGCGCCGAGGGCGTTCTCAGGAAGCCAGAAAACAGTGCTCCAAATCCCAAAATCCCAAATTTGGAGGCTACTCCGAGGAGCTCGACCCCAGAGGCTGCAATCGAGTCAACTAGGTCGCCGTCTCCGGGGCCTAGGCTGGTAACTGGCAAGTTCGAAGAATCCTCGCCTGTAGAAGAACTGAGCCCCTTAGACAGACAACTAGAGAGCCCAGTATCGCAGTCCACCTCCCCTGGCATGTGGCGCGCAGCTCCTCAGTCGCCCAAGTCACCTCCACCATCTGGAGAACCAGCCGCTCGCCGGCACACACTGAGGCCTCCACGCAGGAGTAGGCGAATATCCCCACTACCAGACATCTTGGAGAATCCGGAGCCTTTGGAGAACAAGCGCGACACCTTGGGTATTTTTCGATTTCCTTGGGGGGAAAGGTCCGATACAGCCACACCGCATATCTCACTCCAGAACCGCGTGTTCATGCCGCCGGGTAGTGTGAGCAGAGGAGGTCCCCCCATTTATCCAACTCTGGAACAGCAGGCGCAGGTTATCGGATCTCAGCAACAGCAATCTTCGTTCTTTGATCACCACAGCGAGGAAGAGGCTTTCGAGGATATTTTTGAGGATTCAGATAACACCGGTTCCGATGATGATGACGATGCTTTTGATGAAACGACGCTGTGGGAGATTGCCAGCTTGCTGAAATCTGACAGGGTTCCCTCCAGGGAGAGCTTGTTTCCCAGTAATGAACCCGTCACCTACGATGCTCCCCCTAGATTGTCGGTGGTTCAGGGACCTGCAAACCACGACAGGCCGTCCCCCGTACCACCGGCACGGCAGGTCACAGAGATGGAAGATTGGGGCTTTTTCAAGGAAGAGCCATCTTCTCCTCCGCTGCCGCGCCGGAAATCTCTATCGCCAATCTTCCCGCCAGAAACGACTTTATGGGTTTACAACGTCTGCATGCCTCCTAGCCCTGCACATCACGGGCTTTTCCAAGACGATGAGCTATGGGAAACCTATGTTGATAGCCATCACCCTGTCACGCGCGCTCCTCTCAGGCAGAACAAGGCCTCGAATATTACTAGCACCTCACTCTGGAGTAAGCGAGCAACCAAGGCTGACATGCCTCCGCTTACTCATCTGTGGCCCGGCCAGTCCCAGTCACAGCCCATAGTAGAGTCCATTGTTCAAATCAAAGAAGTATCTCGTCCAAGTGTCCCTGTGCCGCAGCCTCTGTGGTCGGCACCAAAATCCATCCCTGGCAATGGTGCTCTTGGTCTACCACAGCCAGAGCCAGAGCATTGGAATCAATACATTGACCTTGGCGGGAGAGTGTTGTGCCCAAGGCTCCAGAATAAAGAACATTTAGCCATCGAGAGCTCATCTCTCTGGTCACAAACACAGGGAGCATCACAGGAGGAGCAGTCAGGGGTGGCCACTGCCTCGCCGACACCACCTTCTGATGGTAACAAAGGTGGAACTTCACCAACAGCCACAATCACCACAGGCGAACAGGTTGCTGGCAACGACATGACATTCCCAATCGAAACGTCCATCAACAGCCCAGAGTCGGAACATGCTACTGTTTCTACCGACGGACAACCCATCGACGATGCTTGCAATGCCGTTGAATCTCCAGACGATGTCGCAACGCCCAGTCTCCAAGTTCGCCGTCTTTGGGTCCCCGTTTCTGTCCCTCCCCTGGACGAGGAGCACCAAGGCCTGTTCCAAGTTCAACAAGGCGGCTACCAGCACGACAGGAAGTATCGCAGAACGTCAAAGTCCCCCGCAGCATTGGGAACTCGTCCCACGCCGCGATTGAGTCATCCGTCTCTCCAAGAACTTGAGTCAAACGCTCTCTGGGCCCCTGCTTCACCACACACTTTTGCCCGGGACTGGTTCACGCTGCCTTCCGTCCGACCCAGCACTGAGCCCGACCGACTATCTCGCGAGTCGAGCAGCGGGTCGCCCGTCTCGAACACGTCCTCGGTGTGCTCCGACGCCACTGCCGAATCCGCCGTCGCCAGCCTCCTCATCGGACAGGCGTCTGCGCAGCTGAAGCCGCGGCAGTCCGTCGCAGCCGCAGACTGCATGGCGACTCTCGAAGAAACAGGGCCGCCTGCCCGGCCCCGGACCGAGATTGCCAGATCGGTACCCAACAGAGCCGCAGCTCTGCACGATACCCCCCAAGGGGCTGTTGAAGCGTCCACGACATCCTCCTCGCAACCAGACCAAGAAGCGCAGCAGGACACAGACACAACGGGGCAAGAGGAGCGACTCGCCGTCACAGAGGTCAACGCAGACGCAGAAACAGTGGTGGTCCCAGAGCAACACACGAATCCCCCAGCTGCCGCAAACAACCACGAATAGGAAAAGGCGGCTTCGACCCCGCAAGACACCACCAGCCAGCCCTGTCTTGAACGTCTACATTCCCGATGCATGATAACTCGGAGACCACCACCCGGCTGCCCAGGGCTACATCCACGCACGCCCCGCAGGCAAGACGCCTGACTTGAATGAGCGAGAGGGCCAGCACAAGTGGCAAGCATTCTTTGTTTCATCGCGGGAGGAGTATTGGAAATTTCAAAGCATGGAGTACAAGGTTGGAGATACCCACGCGTATGATTACGTGGTTCAATCTACGTGAATTTACTGATGTAGTCGAATGACAATGCAGAATTACATACTCTAATGTCAAAATGTGTTAATATCACCATTTGTCGGCCGTGAATATTCCTGCACCAAACGTGCTTGATGGTTGTACGACCCGTGGCACTCACTCACTGACTGGGTCGGTGCCTCGCATCGAGCGTCAACGGCCTTCAGAACGAATCCTCTCTCTACCCTCACAGTCCACGACGAGAGCTACTATGCTAGTCCAATGTATCATAGCCCCGTGGGGGTTCTATCCATGCATTTCATCAACTGTAGACTAGAAAAATGACACAAACGTCAACAATGCGCCGATGCTATAGACGTGACATGCTTCTTCTTCTTGAACAGCTTGGCAGTAGTGCCCTACTGCTGTTCCCCTGCCCCGGATTGGCTCAATTGCCTCGTCCAATTTCCTTCCCAAATGTAGTACCTTGCGTCTTGCTCTCTATTTGCAGGCCATGACATGTGTGTGTGCTTTGCGTTGTCCCCCAATCCCCGGCCGGCCCTCCCATCGTTTTTCTGCATAATCATGAGCAGTGACATTTGCATCTCAGGCGATGACCGCGTCAAGTACAACCGTCGTTTCCGTTTCCCTCGTCTCCTGCTCTGGTCGCTTCTTCTCATAGCCATCTTCCGCGGCCTTCTTTCCGGCTCTCGCCCTCATTATGCGGCGAGTAGGCGCGTGACTTACATTAGATATAAAAAAGGAACATACAAAATAGAAAGTGCCACGAAACCGCCTCCCAAAACCGGGTTTGCCGCCGGAATGAGCAGCCCGGTGACAGACCATGACGGATGGCGAGGCTGACCCCGACTTGTCGAAGCTCCTACTCCTTTCAGTCATATTATGCTTTCCGCCCTCTTGACGTTTGAGTCGCAGGCGTCGTATATAATTGGTATGAAAAAGTCTTGGGACAAAAACCGTCGCTATGCAAACAAGATGATCCACACACAAAGAAAAAAGTTAATTTTCACGGTTTTCTTTTGTACAAAACCTCGGCTATGAATGACAGAGGTGTAAAGAGGCGATGGTAAGATGAGCATGGTCGGAGAAGCTTGGCTCCGGCATTTGCTGCTAGTTCACCGTCATCAACGGGACGCGGCGGCCAATATTTGACGGTGGTGAGTTCTCAGATGAAGGCCGCTCAACGTTGGTGCTGCTGTTACCACGACTCCTCGTGGGCCGCCGGGCCGGGCTAGATCCCGGATCGTCAAAAACCCTTGTAAAGGCAGGACTCGAATCCAAGCGTCTCTCGTGTCGTGGAGTTCGGGCCGGGCTTTGTGTCAGCTGGTCAGCCCTCCGTATGAGGTCGGACAGGACATCACGCAATTCTCCAGCTCTCCTGACCAATGCTTTCAAACTGTTGGTATCGAAATGCACCCTACTAGTGCCGGTGTAGCCCTTGCGAGACCCTATTGCGGGAGGCTCGGCGGTTGCCGGACTAGAGCGATGTTGAACAGATTCTATGACAGACCTCACGACGCCATTTACGCCCTGAGGCTTGACTAGCTGGTTTTCGGGTGTACGCGGTCGGCTGGGGCGATCAGAGAGTGGACGGTCATCCGCCAAGGGCCAATTTGCTCCAAAAATGTCATCATCTGGAGAGAAGACGGATCGCCGTCGCGGGGATTGCCGTTCACGGACAACAGCCGTCTTGGACATGGCTGGCTCGTTGTGCTCAATGACGGCATCCAACCTGTCGATTGACGGGTCGTCGTCAACGTTGTCTTCATCCCTTGGGGGGCTTGCAGCTTCAAAGGCATCAATGTAAACCGAGACCTCTGACTGATCATCATTCGCAGGTCCCTCGTCCGGAGAAGCCAAGGCAATGATACCCTCAGCCTCCTTCCAGAGTGGTTTCTGCTCGCCACTCAACATATTCAGCTCCCGGCCATGGCGACAGAGTCGTTTCAGGTCGTTGACGAGGAGAGACAACTCTCGGATTTGACCAGAGTGGGCCTTGACGCTGGGTTGTGAGGCACGAATTGATTCAGGGACGGCGAACAAATCTTTGGCGTCTGGCCCGTCACTGGGACCTGCAAATTCAAAATCCTCGTCCCAATCTTCGCTAACGGTTTTCGTGCCAAGCCCCCACGTCCCATACTTGGATCCCGTAGGTATTAATTCGTCAGGGGGATCGTGTACTACAGGGACACTTTGGCTCCGGACGTGCGCGGGCATTGGTCCCTTGCGAATGACAGATCGACCTCCTCTAGAGCCAATTTCCTGTTTACCGTAAGCTGTCTTGGGCCGAGAATGACACGCCGGATCCTGCTTGTCATGGAAGGGTTGCTCGCTCCAATCAAATAGGTTGCCGACAAAACGTTCGCTGCTTGATGGCGGTGGCTTTGAAGAAGGATTCGAGTTGTTGCCACCAATGCTGGCCAACGCTAGACGAACATTGGGATTCATGCAACTAGAGCTGAGAGAACTGCCTTTTGAAGGAGGTGATAGGGCATTGACTGGTGCGTCATCGTCATCTCTGGTCCAGTCCTCGTCAAAGTCAGCACCGAGAGAAGACCTGTCACAGTTGGGCGTGTCCCTGGCAACCTCGTTGCTCGTTGATGGGCCCAGACCGAAGCGAGGGTCTTCTCGCAGCTCACGCCTAACGTGATTGACCGTGGACCGATGTGGCATGCGGACTGGAGTGAAGTTTGACTCGTCTTCCTCCATAATCTTGCCGTCCTCGTCCCAAGCCCGGTCAAGGATCTCTTGAATTGACAGACGTTTTGATCTCTTGTTCCCGCCCGTGCTCGGGGGGGACTCGTCGTACACAGACTCGAGTGGTGTTTCCACAGCTCCGACCCGGCCAGAGCCCATGGTCCGCAGCGAGTCAAAAAGAGTGTCGCTCTTAAAGTCGGTGTCGTACTCATCACCAGATAATATCAAATCACGTGTGTCGCCGTCTGAGCCGTCCAGGGCAGATAGTTTCTCATAATGAAGATATCTCGGCTGCGGCGCGGCAGCGCTGGTAGAACTTGTCGAGCTCCCTGACGGCTGATTTGGCCGAGCTGAAGGACTGGCGGCGCCGCCAACAGGGCTACGTCGCGACGAGTCTGCATGAACACCCAGAAGATTGGAGGGCGGGGGCAGCGGGGAGGATGCGATTCTCCTGGGCGCCGAGTGCTGCGAGGTCGCAGCTGAATCCAGCACCAATCCCTGCTGAGCCCGGGCGATCGAGGCGCTGCTCACTGTATCGGCGAGGCCCGCCGCTGGTTGCAGGCTTCTGACCGGAGCTGACACATGCCGCTTGGCCTCTCCGCTGTCCTGCCTCGCGCCCCGTTTAATCCGGCGCAGGCTTCCGGATGTTCTCGAGGCCCAGTTTGCAGTCTGAGAAAACGTGGAAGAAAACGACCTCCTTGGACGTGCTGACGGTGGCATGTCAGGGTTCACGTCTCCCGTGGTGGGAGAATTCGTATGAACCCCAATTCGGCTGACCAGCTGGTAGTTGGGTCCCTCCTCTGTGTGCGACGATGCAAGCGAGTCGCTCTGCGTCGATGAGCTCGACACCATTCTGGGCTTGATGAGATGAGCACCGGTACCAGGTAATGTGGCTTTGGCCGGATTGATGCGCTTGGGCTGCAAATTCTTCGCGGACGACGCCGCGTTACTGTCGTCAGCACTACCACCGAGTCGATTGTGAGTACCTGACCTCGTCATAAGGTTTGCAGTTTTGGAGTGGAAGAAAGACACCCAGCCAGAAGATTTTGCAGCCCTGGTGGTGCGAGGAGTCTGGCCCAATTCTTCAATTGGCGATGCTCCAAGCAGCTCCTCTGGGCAAATTGGTTCATCAAACGAATACTTGGCGTCGGCACTTGAACCTGCAATGTCAAGCCCCGCGCGGAATTGCTGCAGCGTGGCAGATCTTTGATGGCTGGTGGCAGGTCGGCGCAGACTGGGTAAATGGCCTTTTGATTTGTGTCGGACCAGGTCCTCCGACGTGGGGTTTCTCGAAGGGGTGCGTTTTACCAGTTTGTTTGGGGGCATTGGTTTCGAAACAGACCCAGATCTGGAAAGTATGGGAGCAGCAGACCCATATGAAAACGTGACTGATGGTGAATCCGCAAGTATGCTAGACCTGGGACTGCCGTGCTGTGACAGCGGACGAGCGTAGGACAGGCGCTTCAGCCAAGAACCAGACGACGAAATGGACTCCCTCGAGCCTTCCACGATGGAGATGCCGGGGTAGCTATCTCCCTGGCTGAGCACGACAAGCGACTGTCTCCTGCTGGACGTACTTGGTGAGGCAACTTGGGATGTCTGCGGCCGCTGGCGGCGAGACAATGGAGGTCTCGTCGTTTGGTGAACTGAAGCACTCGCAGCATAAAGCTCGGAGCCAATTGACCGCGGCGCGGCAGAGCTGGTGGCCGGTCGTCGTCGCGAGGGCAGAGTCAGGGTCCTCGACGGCGAGCGCGGCTTGGCGGGCAATACTCGGTCGATTGGTGTCGATCTGTTGGGGACTCGAGCTCCTCGGCCGGACGCAGTCGAAGCTTGGTGGTCGAGGTTGAGGTCAGTAGGTTGGCCGAACACCAGGCCACTGGCAGCTGCAGCAATTGCAGTGCCAGTCCCAACAAGCTAGTTGGTCAAAACCAGAACGTGTCAGTACTTGGCAAATCAATCCCGAGGTGGGGAGGGGGAAAGAAACTGAGCGCGTCTCCTCCGGGGGGGAGAAGGAGGGAGAGAGAGCAGGGACAGGAGGGACAGGAGGAAGCAATCGAGATTCAAAGACGATATTATGCAATCGACGAGGAGGGCAGAGGAGCTGGACAGGGCATGAGGGTGGGAACAGGCCCGGACGGGAAGAGCGTCTGTTTTGAGTTTTCCGGTCCAGACGCTGCAGAACCAGGCCAGCCCCGGTGCCGGCGATACAGGAGCTTTGCGTGGGCGTGGTGTAATAAAGTAGGCTTGTTTGTGCGTGTGCGTGTAGTCGACTGTGGTGTGGGTTTGTGGCAGGGAGGATTTTGGGGTTCGAGGTGTGGGCGCGCGCGTGGCGACTCGAAAGGGAGCAACAACTTCGGACAAGCTCATGGACTGGATGGACGTACACTGGGAACCGTCTGCATCGTGGGCCGCAGACTTCTGCTTGCGTTATTTCAGCAGCAGGACGGGCATTCTAATTGTCGAGGTCGAAAGAATGGCAACAACTGAGTCCAACAGAACTGGCATCGTCGGGCCACGGCTCGCCCAGCACGGAGTATACGCTCGACCGTTTTGGGCCCCCGGCAGTTGATGGAAGGGAGGGAGGGATGCGAGCAGGAGCAACTCGAAGACGGACAGGCCTTTGAAACCGAGGCTGGGTGTGTTCGCTCTCGCGTGTTTTGGGGAGGGAGAGGAATGAGGCGTAGCGTCCGTGGTGGCAGCAAGCAAGCAACAGACTCGGCGCGCGGAGCCGGCAAATGCTGGTCGGCGTGGGTGACGGATGGTCCTAACGAAAGTTGTCTCAAGTCCGTCTCGACTCTCGCCTCTCCAGAAAAAGGACCAAGACGCAGAGACGCAGAGAAGCAGAACGGCGCCGGGGGGGGAGCAGAAAGCGAGGGAAGAGGAAGAAGAGAGCCAGTTGACGATGTTTGACAGATGGGCAGGCGGAATGGGGGCAGATAATCAAACAGGCATAGTTTTACGACCACTAAAAGGGAAGAATGAACGGGCCTGGTTGGAGGCCGGCCTAAACATACACAAAAACAAAGCACGAAGTCGAGGGCGCGAAGAGAAAGATGACGATTGTACCGAGTACCTGGGCCTCCCTCTCCCTCTCCCTCTTCTCTCCTCTCCCTCACTCTTTCTCTCTCTCTTTCTCTTTTTTTTTTTTTTTTTTTTTTTTTTTTTTTTTTTAGTTCGGCTTGGTTCACAAGGTACGGAAAGCAAATTGGCATGGCCAATGCTTTTGGCACGGTCCAGTGGAGAGGAACGCTTCCCATGCTGCTGCCCCGTCGGTAGCTGAGGTCTTGGTTTTGGCCTTGGATCGCCGACGCAGGGATGAACAAGGACAGGGGACCAGGCGCGAGGTTGAAGACAACTTTATCAGAGACAAGGGACAAGGCGCGACGAGGCCCAGCAGGCCAGAAGCAGGTTGACTCTGGCCGGACATGTCGACAGGAACCAAGGAACCGACGCGACCTCGCCAACGATGAGGACGCAGACTGGCCTTTTTTGGAAGCAGCATTTGGACCAGCACACTTCTCGATTGCGGGCGCCGGAACCGACATGGACGCGATGACGTCTGGGCCGTGAGCCGGCTTGAAGCACAGGGCAGGCCAATGGCCAGACGCGGCAGCGTCGAGCAGACGTGGCGGGCGCTGTGAGATTAATCTAGTTGCTCGCGCCCAATGGCCACGCACAGCTCGCTGCAGCTTGGCTTGTCAGTGGGCAACCGGGCTTGAGGCTCGAGGCTGGTGCCTGGCAGCCTGCATGTGCGCTATAATTCAGGCGTCGACGGGTCCATGGGCCATGTGTCAGCGGGAGGCTAGAGGGCTAGCAGCTGGCGCTTGAGCCGACTGGGGGACCTCCGCTGCTTGGATTTACAGTGGCTGCCGTCCGCGCTGCGGCTGCCCGGCTGCCCTCGAGTGCCCGGGCCAAGCCACCAACCAGACCAGACACTGCAGCACTTGACGTCGACAGCCCTGGCGCTGACACCCGTCTGGTCAACAACTGCACGTGTGCACGCCGAGGGCCAACTCACGGCGCGTGCGCCACGCAGTGCACCCGCCGCACCCACTAAAACGCAGGCATGACCACTGGGACACCCACTGCAGCGCAGCGCACCGGGCATGTGAACGGTTCTGGTCGACCAAGGTCCTGCAGGGTCGGTGGTCTGGCGTCTGGCGTCTAGCGTCTGGCGCGGCGCACGGGCAGGCAGCTCTCTGCCAAAACACCAAGACGATGCCAATGCCAGTGCCAGTGCCAATGCCAATGCCAATGCCAATGCCAATGAATGCTGGCATGGCATGCACACGCGAAGGTATTAGTCGTCGTTTTTGTTGACTAGACCGTCGGTCCGATGCATAGAAAGTTCCGGCCTGGTCAACTGGCATGTATCGTCGACGGTGCTGTTCAACGGGTAGCAACAGAGCACATGCACAGGCACAGGCACAGGCACGCGCCATCGACGACGGCACGGTCACGGACGCTCTTGACGGGATAGAAAAGTCATGAAAACAAACCCGCAGACGTCACAGGCCGGCGCGTAGTTGCACCGAGTGCTACACGGAGAACGACGCCCAGGCGCCTCGTGAAACGCTGCCAAGAAAGGCGAGGCGCCTGTTTGACCGTCCAAATGCTCGAGGCCGCCTGTACTTATTACTTGCTACTGTAGCTCGGCCTGTTGACTTGAATGCACGTACGGGGTATCGTGTATCGTACAGGTTAACTGGTCCTTCGGACTGGCCTCCTGCCCTCCTTCCTTCCTGCCCCGTGCCCCTGATCACGTCCCCCCATACCCGTAAACACTGACCGCGGCACATCACTCGAGTGCTCGCTCTCCGTGCAGCCATCGCCAAAACAAGGCCGGACAGGAGATGGGACGCCGACCGACGCCAACGCGCAGCCGACGTGGACGCGGTCGTGGTCGTGGTCGCGGTCGTGGACGCGGACGCGGCAGGGCAGGTCATCCGAGGCCCGGGCCAGGCGGCTCTGTCAACATGCCAGGCAGTTGTCATCGGTGGAAGCAGCAGTGGCAGTGGTAAGTACTCCGTACTTACGTAGTGCTGGCCTTGGTGCCAGCTGCCCAGGCACCTCGGCAACTATTGGCCCGGTGGTACGGAGTACATGCTAGCAGTTCTACAGCAGCAGACCGGCGTTTTGGCCAGGCGCAAAGACGTGCTCTAGCCTCTGGTTAGTTCCAGTACGGAGCAGCCCGCATCTGTTGTCTCATTAAAGTATGCATTCCAACGCCCGCAAGATGCGCACCTCGAGTGCTGCTAAAACAACTGCTACGTACCACGCACGTGTAAGCCGTTATTCCTAGCTGCCGTCTTATGGTGCGACTGTTTGGCCATGTCCTTCATCTTCCGTTGGGATTTATTGATTGATTTATTGGGCCATGATTGGGAGTACTATTGTTCCAGCGGCATCTCCCATGGTGACTGCTAGGTACTTACTTGAGTGCCCAGTGTGCCTGCTGACACCCCCAGATCATAGTCCGCACGGCATATAGCGGTAGTAGCAGTGGTGAGTGCTGAAGTACTTGGTACTTACTTAATAGAGTGACGAGGCACCTCAAGTGCCCAGGTACCCATTCAGTAGGTACATATATGTGAGTACGGAGTCATGGTCCGCACTCGGCGCGTGACCGACAACAATTCCGATTTTATTAGGAATCCTTCTTACCTGCGTCCCATAATCCATAACAATAACAATACTCCGTACGGAGTACTCCGTACACAGACCAGACTGCTCCCGTACCGGCATCAGGAGACCACGTCTGGTTGGCCATGGCCAGCCCGGGAGTCGAGTGTCTTGGATCGTCGCCAATCCCAAGACGCCGAACGAACAAGGGCGTGCGCACGTAACTCACGCAGTGCTCCGTACTCTTACTCCGTACTGTCTGTACGTACAGCACTCCGTACTCTGCATGTTACTAATTACGTAGTCATGTCGAGGCTGACGAGATGCGACGAGTGGCGTATGTGTGTTTTGGCCCCAAGTCTCGCAGGTCTGGATGCACCGCATCTTGCTGCTTCGGCCGTCAGAAATGGACGTGGGTTTCGGGGAACGCAACACTTGCATGATACAACATCTTGCAGCGGTCAGATGTCGCAATCTCGGCCTCTCCTGTCTCTGTCATCGTAGCAAGGCTTTGAAAAGCAAAAGCCGGCACAGTGGCCGTGTCACAGGACAAGTCAAAATCCCAGAGTTGTGTGATGAATAATGACGATGATGGATCTATCATGCCCTTTGTCCTGCCACAGCCGAAACGACTCCGCTCCTCGCTCCAGGGTCTCTCCCGCATTACCTCATGCACCATGCACGTCTTGCTTGACTTCAAGGTTATTAGCATTACTAGTATTACGGAGGACCGGCAAGGACAAGGGAACCCAACACAGCAGATCCGTCAAACAGTCCCGACAAACGTTTCGAGCCCAGCCCAGCCCAGCCCAGCCCAGTTCGTTTTGTGCTCATGGTCATGGCTGTTCCGTGCAAAGCGCTGCATCGTCTAATCAGAGCTTCAGGAAATCAGAGCTTCAGGAAAAGGCGAGCCAACCGTCGCTTCCATCCATAGACGATGCCTGCCTCCCAGCTCAGCCGCAGCCAGTACGGGATACTACCACAATTTGCTGCATCACCCTGCATCGCCAATGTCCGCAGCCCGGAACGGGTGCGTCAGAGGATGATGGTAGTACTACTCCGTACCGGGCGTGCTTTTCGTACCTCTGCCGTCGTTTGACAAAAGGGGCCACTTGGCCGGTGGCTTTACGATGGCTGCGGCCTTTTGTCCTCCCCTTCCACGTCTTCCATCGCACATCTGGATGGAGTTACAGAGATCTTGTGACACAAGAGGTCTGGTCGACCACTTTTTGCCGAGAGGCGGGACGTGGCTCTCGCTGTTGCTCAGATAGCCGCTTCACTACTCCGTACGTAGTTACGCCGTTCCTCGTACGCGAGTCGAGGCACTGTTGTGCTGTTGTGCCTTGTTGGAGCTTCGCCTCCTACGACGACGATGAGATGACGTTGCGAGTCTGCGTCGGCCCAACGGTCCACTCAGGCCTGCTGCACATGATACAGTTTTCAAGGGCTACCTACTTGTTGCTTCTGTCCGTCTGTGGCCGTCGTGCCGTCGAAATCGCCCGCGCCCGGCTGCATAGAGAACCAACCCTCCCTCAAAACACACGGACGGGAAAACCACGACCATCAACAATCCACGTGCAAGGTGTGACAGACGGCCGTGACATCGATAGCCTCGGGGTCGGTCACTAGTGGCCACAGGCCGGTCAATTCAATGAAGAGCACGAATGTGAGAAATGACGCCCGTATCAAACCAGACGCGCCTTGCCCGGCCAATCTTTACGGCCAGCCCAACGGGGCGCGAGAAGCTGCTGGGCAGCACAAAGCACATGTCTTCCAGATAAAAGGTAAATCTAGGCGTCGCCAGCTTTGAAAGCGCCATTGGTAATTACGAAGTGCTGCGCATTTCTATGTTGGGGGCCAAGTCGGCGGACCCAAGAGTCCAGGACTAATAAAAAACCGCACCACGGTGTCATCCACCCATCCTTCCGTCATGATTGATGAGACATGGTTTTCCGCTTTTGCACGAGAATTGTGGAAGCAAGGCAGCCCGCAGTCTTTTTCATTGCTCCGTGTGACACGAAGCTACCTTGCGGCCACCCGTTGATCATACGGCGGACTGGTGTCAAGGCGGCTCTCACGTCACATCGAATACACACAGATGCCAACGTAATCGCTCATAGTGCCGCCACTTTTTTTCAAACAGGAAGCTGAAAATCTTAGTACTACTACGTGCGTTTCATTCTTCCTGTGGAGAGACGTGACCACTGCCGATATTCAGAGAAACTTGGGGGCATTTTCGCAAGTGTCGGCGTAAGGAGACAGAATATGCTGAAATTCCCGTACCCAAGACTTTCCGTGTGCAAATCTGGCAGCCAATCAGCTTGTTAGTATGTGTGCCAATGGTTTTCGGCCGACGAGTCGACAACACAGACAGAAAGAGAAACAACGACGTCCAGACGCACAGGCACTTTAAGAGACCATATTCCAGCCATACAGACAGAAGAAATAAAACAGAAGAAATAAAAAAGGGGGTTACTTCATAAGAGTTTAGACAGGCTTGTGCATATGCTGACATGCTCATGGAAATATGGTCTTATTATTTGGGTCTCTTGGAAAAAGGTCGTGTGTCGATGTGAGACAAAATGTTCCGTCTCGTTTCGAATGTCGCACGTGGGTACCCAGGTACTACGTACTACTTTTAACTTGGACGAAACCAATCAGGACTAGCCTCGACAGTTTCCATATGGCAAGTTGCAGGAGAGACTTGAGGAAGGAGCAACGGCAACTTTTTCTCATCTGTCCAAGTCGGTCGAGCCAAATAAACCCCCTCCCCGCACCTTTGTACACGCAGCAAGTCAGACATGACGGCGACAACTCCTCCCTACGCCTGGCTCTTGCGCCCACGCCAGTTTTCTCCGCCTCATCTCTCTCCTCGTGTCCGCAGTGTCTTGTTTGATAGACTGGAGAGCATGCATGGACTTGCCTAGCTCGAATCTGAGACGACCCGAGGGCAAGGCTAGCTTCATCCATCCATTGAGGCGACGTGCACCCTGGTCACCATGCGAAAGCCCGTTGCTAGTAGCTACTATAGCACGGAGCTGGTCCGTATGCCGAGCTCCATTCCTTCTGGTCCTGTCTCACTGTGCAGTGGCCAAAAAAAAAATCCCCCCCGACGACACACGACTGCTTCTGACCCCGCGGCACAGTGCACTCCAAGGCCCGGGAATCTGACCTGCTTGCCTGCGCAGGAAGGCAAGGAGACGCTAACTTGCGCGCATATGCAAGAAATACATGATGGAAAATTGTACGTACAGTACAGGCAGATGCCTTTAGTTTGGCCAGTAAGGAATGCTGACCAACGACACCAACGGTCTTGAGCGGTGCGGCAGATGCAGACTAGATCTGGCGACAACTTGTGGAGCAACAAGGGCCGTGGGTGGTTTTTTACGTATCAATTGATACTACCCAACTAAGACCTCTAATGGCCCTTTGCTCGAGCCCAGCAGAGTCAAGCTAGCCAGCGAAGGACCTCGTCTCGTCGCCATTAGATTGCAGGCACCATTCACGTCTTTCTGATGACGCGAATTTCACAACAGCAAGAAGCCAAGGACGCAAATCATGTCGCATACCAAAAGCACGGGATAAAGTGTTTAGGTCCACTGGGCATCATGAATACGAATGGTAGTGGCGAATACCAAGTGGTCCAGGCCCCTATTGATTTCTCAGCTGTACCAGCAACCAAACGTCCAATACTAAGGCAAATAATACCAGGGTCGAATGGAATACTCTCGAACATGGAGCAACATTCCCGTAGTTTCTGGACCAAGAGTAGCAAGGTGAAAGAGTTTGTGGAAAATCAGCCACAACCCGCCAAACTCCTCCCGTCCTGGTCATCGGGTTGTGGGGTAGCTGGAATGCGGCTTTAATCAGACACGCTGCCAGTCCCGGGCAAAGACGCCAATCCAGCAATGGTCGACGCCGAGAGCTTCCAACAAATGCAAATCCGGTCACAATGACGCCAGCATGCGAGGATTTGTCGATCCATTGCTGCACCATCGGTCCAGCTGGGCAAGGGAGTAACAAAGATAGAGGCCCCATTTACGGAGTACTAGATGCAATGGCCCACAGCTCGACAAAGGTTACGTGAGGGGAAGGTGAGAACTACTATTCCGTAGTCTAGCTGACAAGAGAAGCAAGATTTCCATCTTTAAAGATGTGTTCTGTTCGGTTGTACAATCCGTCTTCATCTCAGACGCAGTACATCATATCGACACATGAACTGATCCATCAAAGGTCCGGAAACTCATGACTGAGAGCGCAACGCTTCCATGAGTTAGTTCCCAACCGACCAGGTCCCACCTTGAAATTCCGCCAAGAAAGCTTGGATTGCCTGCTAATACTACTCCGTACTTGGTGGTGCTGTGGCTACACCTACGTGTGCATTCAGCAGGGGAACTGTCTCCGTCTTACGACAGCTACGCTATTTCACAGCCAAAAACATCACAGTCAACGTGATCATAATTCCATACCATTGGCAAACCCATGGTGGCAGCTTTGTGATCGGATCAACGACAGATTTGTTTGTGGCGTGGTGCTATCCAAGTGCACGAGCCTCAGTGCAAAGACGAGTGATTTACTTGCAATCCCGGGACAAGAATTTTATTGCATTCTCACCTCGTCAAATGCAGGTGCTGTCGAAAATGAGAATGGCCGAATATGTAGCCGCTCCCAGAGTAGGAGTAAATTGAGACGAGCTGTCTCTACCGAAGGAGACAGACATAAGGAATCATATGCGCTTATTTTCTGCTGCCAGGAAAACCACGCAAGGTTCACCGGGGTATGCAGGAAAATGCAACTGGACGAACAGAATATGTACCTGGACGCCGACATGGCCACTCAACGGTCCGCCCGCTGGCTGCGAGGTTCGAGACCGCTCACTCTAACCGGGCGACTGATGGAGAAGGCTATTGCTATTGGGGCTACTAAAATCGCTATTAGGGCTACTATCGCCCCACCACTATCTAAATTCGGTCTAGTAGCGAGCTTCCTACACCCCTATATACATTTTTATATACACCTATATAGTTGCAGCTGCCCTTAATTAAATATAAAAGTAGTTAATTAATATTAGTAAATTTTTTAATAGCGCTAGCATAGGCAGGCTCTAATTTGCTTAAAAATGCAATTTCTAGTGTTTTTATTTAATGTATTTACTTTTCAGCCTGTTAATTATTCTAAGGCGGTTGTAGCTGCTGCCTTAGCTTTTAAGGGGTTATTTATTAAAGCTGCTGCTGCTCTTCTAGCTGTATTTAAGGGATAATTTTCTTAATATCTAGCTTAATTGCCTGTCCCTTAATTAATCTACCTTAGCTGTTATTTATATAGTTATCTAATTACTATATAGACAGAATATTAAGTCTTTAGCAGCATTATTAACTTGCAGCTTGCTCTATAAAGTCTGCTTATATTGCAAATTAATAAATGCTTAGATTAACTTAGCAGCAGTAGCTGCTTCTTTAAGAGCTTAGTTAAGGCAATTAAGTAAGCTGTTAACTATTATTTTAATCTATATTTTAGTGTTTTTCCTTGTTATTTAATATAGGCAGGCGCTGCTAAGCTTAATTAACTTTATAAGAATATTAGATTTAAAGAAATTAAGCATTAGAATCCTGTAAGTCTATATTAGTAATATTTTCTATAATAAATTACAGGGAATAATAACACTGCCTTACTAGCAGCTTTATAAGCTACTAATAAGAAGGAATATTGCTCTTTATTAGCAGCTCTTTTGCTGATAGCTTGTTAATAATATTATATATATAAAGCAGTATATATTATTATAAAAAAGAGCCTAAGTAAGGTTAAAGCTTTTGTTTATTATAATAGTTAGTATTAGCAAGCTTATGCTAATAAGCTAAGAGATTAACAGCTTTATAGAATATTTATATAGGCAGCACACTAAGCTATTTGCTATGCTTATATAGGCTATGCTACTTTAACTCCTACTTAGCTGCTTATTAATAATATTTGCAATCTTTTTTCTTAAGCAATTAATTAAGCAATTTAAATAGTATATAGAGATCTTCTATACCTATATATATATAGAACTTTGTATTGCAATATGCTGCTTTATAAGAGCTATTAGTTATATAACTAAAATTCTAAAGATATTATATATAGCAGTAAGCCTACTACTGCTTCTAACTATAGTAAGTCTTTTTAATATATTTAATAATATTGTTTTGCTGTAATTTATATATCTCTTTTATTCTAGTCTAAATTAAATTAAACTTATCTACTTAGAATATATAGATAAGAGCCTTTACAGCTTTAATTATTCTATTAAGGCATTTATTAAAGGCCTTTAGCTTGTTAGAATTATTATTATTAGCAGAAGGCTTCTAAATTAAATAAACTTTAGCCTTAATATTTATGTAAATATACTAGACATAAAGCTGCTGCTAAGTCTGCAGGAAAATAGCCTTTAAAGTATTTTTTATTGCAAGCTCTAAGTTAGTTATAATAACTTTAGGTTCTATAATATAGTATTAAAGTTAAATTTTATTAAGCTTAGATAGAAGCTACTAGTAGCTATCCTCTTCTTATAAGCTTAGTAGCCTAAAGGCAATATTTATAATTAAATTTTAATCTGTAATTATAATTACTTTAAATAAATAGAGGCTATAGTAGTTAGTCTTAAATATATTATTTATTGTAATAAATTCTAGGAAAGTCTTCTAATTATTAATATAGTTATTATAAGTCTATATAGCAGCTTTAAAATAACTCTTATTATTATATTTCACGCTATATAGCAATTTGTAGTCTTAGAGCTACTTTACAGCCTATTATATTAAATTAAAACCTTTAAAGTCTTTCTTGTAAATCTTTGCAATTTAATTATAGAGGTCCTTACGCTAGAAATAAAGCTCTTTCCCCTCCTTATAAGCTTCTTTATATATAATCTTACTAATTTCTTATACTAAAAGAGCTTAGTGTTTTATAAAGCTTACAATTTGCTCTTTCTCCTTTATTATAAATTAATAATATATAGAATTTGCTAATACCTTAAGAGTTTAATTATAATTATAATTACTATTAACTACTTAGTAAGTCTACTACTAGTTTCCCCTTTCCTTAGTAGTTACTAGCTTAAGCTTAAATTTACAGTTAGCTTTTTTTATTAACTATTATTAAATTCCCTAAGACTTTATATGCCTCTTAGTATTATAGTTGCAGAGAATATAGCTAAATTAAGGCTAGCAATATTTGCCTATATCTATATACTTAGTTATAGACTTTTTAATAAATGCTATACTATTTGCCTTTGCCTAAGCCTATAAATCGCCCTAAAGCTTATTAAAGCTGCTATAAGTCTATAGTAAAGGCATTCTAGGAATTAGTTAGTTAATTAAGTTGTTATAATTATTATAATTATTAGCAGGCTTATTAAATTGCAATGCAAAGAAGTTATTGCTATTATTATTATTATTATAATTATTATAATTATTATTAAAAATCTTAATATAGTTAGTATTTATTGTAATAATATTATTAATAAAAAAGAGGTTAAAAATAGCAGCTTTTAGCGATATTATGTTATTGCAAGAAGAATGCTTCGTGCAGCAGCAGCGGCAGCTGCAGCGTGTAACGTTTTTTTTAGTTGTACGCTGCGATTTTCGTAATAATTGCTGCGTTGCCAGGGCGTTGTATGTAAAAATGTATAGAGGGGTGTAGCATTAAAGGGTGTGGGTCTGAAATCTAGGTGGGGCGGTAGCCCCAATAGCAATTTTAGTAGCCCTAATAGCAATAGCCATAGAGAAGGATTCCGGAAGGACGCGGTACTGACTGCCTACCTAGGCAAGTTACCTTGTCGCTGCCAAGATCAACCGAGCGAGTAGTTACTCCGTAGCTCCTACTTCTTCACTCAGCAAGGAGTATCCCTGGCGGATTGACAACTCACACGTCCCAATCTGGCAAGAATGTGTGTGTGACTTGCATAAGTTGGCGTACGGTGCTCCCGCCGCTCTGGTTATTGGTAGCTCGACAGGCGCTATTATTGGATCGATCCACGCCGCTTGGGTTTATTTGATTGGGCAGCTCGGGGTAGCGCGACACGGTACGCGAAGTCGACGTGACGGTAAATTAAGGTTTGTTGTGGCATATCATTGGTCCACAGAGCTCGAGTGGCTTACCGAACTCGGACTGGCATGATTATAACTAATTTGCTTGCCTGTGACATGTGCGAGTATAATGACAAAAGGGACATGTCGACGGAAATTCGGCTGGGTTCGTGGGCCGCATCGAACTACCATTCATTCCATGGTACTCGGTCGACTTGGCAGGCTTGCTCCCAATTACTCCATGGCCAACGCCGAACAGTGAGTTGAGGAATGGGCTGGCAAAGAGCTGCTCGGAACCGGGTTGCCTTTTTTTTTATCTAGGGTAACTGGGATATTTCTCGACGCTGCTTGAGTTATTCGTGCCGGTCACATCCCCGAGTCTTGTGATCAGTGTGATTTGCTCCGTCTTTGTCTCTGGTTCTCTGTGTTTTTTCTGCTCGTCTAGGCCAGATAATCCAACCAGAGCTGCAATTTCTACGTGAAGTAATTACACAAGCCGGTCAGCCCGTGGACGTGTCGACTGTGAAACACATCATAACGTACATCCTATAGGCTTTTCTATGAGATTTCGATTCCGACTAGATTAATCGCAGTTGATGGCCTATCATCCTCCGAGCTCCGGTGGTTCCCGAAATCTGTGGCGAGAAAGTTTGCACCGTGGCGTGACGGATAGCAAGGCGCCGACTGGATGCCGCTCGAGGCAGCGATACTCTGTCTGATGATCCCACATGTGGCATATGCGCACAGAATGTTTATTCCGACTGCCGCTAGTCACTCTGGAGCTCGTAGACCCCAGAGTGTCGGAAAGTTTTAGTCGCCTGGTTATCGGTCTGACCCCCACGTCTTACTCGATATAGAACAGGTCGATATCATGATCACAACGGGAATTAAATCATCGCGAAGATCTACGTCATAATGAAGACGAGTAATCAGAGCGGATATCCTTGATGACTGAAAGAACACAAAAAGAGACAAGCCTTCCGGGCACATACAACTTAGTTTCTACTATATTTCGAGAATTGGGCCATGGGCGAGGCAGTTCGGTCTAGGTTAGGTCATATGAGCAGCCGCCGACGGTTCTGCCGGACCGAAACGGGCCGTCAGGGAACCCCACCGCCGACCGCTTCGGCGGGGCATGGCCGACACGAAAACTCCCAGATTGACATTGGATCGCTTCAGCCTTCAGCCTCCAGCTCAAGCTCCAAAGCAGCGACGCCGGGTGCGAATTGCACAAGGCCCGACGACACACACGATGGAAGCCGACATCAGAGCTGTGCTTCCAAACATCGACCCCGTAGTCTCAGACTACTCGGCCGGTTACCTGACGCACGCCTCGACAACCCGGACCGACGACGAGGAGGCATCCGGCCCGTCGCCCCTCAGCGAAGCTGCCGCCACCATCACGGAGCTGCTCCTGTCGGCCTCCGGGGACTTCAGCCCTCACGCCGAAGAAAGAATCAAGCAGCTGGTGGAGAAATGGGTCGGCAAGTACGCGGCCGCAAACGGTGGTCAGCGAACAGGACCTTCCACGGTCAAGAGGCTGGACCAGACCATCCAAGTCAGCGCGCAGCGCAACATGTCGTCGACGTTGGCAGTGGCAACTGGCGGTGTTGATTTGGAGCAGGCCAATGCCAGAAAAGTCGAGTCCAAGGTGGACCGGAAGAAGCTCGAAAAGGCGGAGCGCAAGATTGCCGCCAAGCAGCAGAAGAAGACGTTCAAGATTGTGGAGTATGAGGCGTCGAGGCTTCTGGATCAGCCGGAGAATACGCAGTCGTACGAGGAGTTCTACATGGCTGTCAATCCTCTTGAAATGGGCAGCTCCAGCGCAAACAAGAGCAAGGACGTCAAACTGGACAACATTGATGTCTCGATTGGCGGGAGTCGGATTCTCACGGATACTACTCTTACGCTTGCATATGGTCACCGGTACGGCCTGGTCGGTAATAACGGCGTGGGAAAATCCACGCTGTTGCGGGCTCTGTCGAGGAGAGAGGTTGCCATTCCTACGCACATTTCAATCCTGCACGTGGAGCAAGAAGTAAGTCGGCCACTGTGTATACTTGTCGAGGCTTGAGAGACCCGAAATGATGCCAACGGGACTCTACAGATCACCGGCGACGATACACCTGCCTTGCAAGCTGTTCTTGATGCCGACGTTTGGAGGAAGGTTCTCCTGAGAGAACAGGAGGTACGTAACCACGTCACGCCAAGAGTATGCTCCATGGCAGAGGGACTAATGTGTCGTGTAGGAACTCACTGCTAGCTTGGCTGAGCTGGAAGCCCGGCGAGCGCCGCTTGCCGACACGTCCACCGATGCAGCCAAGCTCGATCGTGAAAAGGAAGCCAAGGATGGCAAACTGGGAGACATCCAGTCCAAATTGGCCGAGATGGAATCCGACAAAGCAGAGTCCCGAGCGGCCAGTATTCTGGCAGGCCTTGGGTTCTCTCCCGAGAGGCAACAGTACGCCACCAAGACGTTCTCGGGCGGTTGGAGAATGCGTCTGGCGCTTGCGCGTGCACTGTTCTGCGAGCCTGATCTGCTGTTGCTCGACGAACCGTCAAACATGTTGGATGTTCCCTCCATCACCTTCCTCTCCAACTACCTGCAGGGCTATCCTAGCACCGTCCTTGTCGTTTCCCACGACCGGGCATTCCTGAACGAGGTAGCGACCGATATCATCCACCAACATTCCGAGAGGCTTGACTACTACCGTGGTGCAAACTTTGACTCCTTCTACGCCACTCGCGAGGAACGCAAAAAGGTTGCCAAGAAGGAGTACGAGAACCAAATGGCACAGAGAGCCCACCTCCAAGCATTTATTGACAAGTTCCGTTACAATGCTGCCAAATCGTCCGAAGCTCAGTCTCGCATCAAAAAGCTTGAAAAGATGCCTGTTCTCACCCCGCCAGAGGCAGAGTACAGTGTAAAGTTCACCTTTCCCGACGTGGAGAAGCTGTCGCCGCCCATCATTCAGATGTCCGGAGTTGATTTTGGCTATACAAAAGACAAGCCTTTGTTGCGAAACGTGGACCTGGACGTTCAATTAGACTCCCGCATCGGTATCGTAGGCCCCAACGGAGCCGGTAAGACGACTGTCCTGAAGCTCCTCATTGGCAAGCTGGAAGTGTCCAAGGGCATTGTCACGTCCAACCCACGTCTACGTATCGGATTTTTCGCCCAGCACCACGTGGATGCCCTCGACTTGACACTCAGTGCCGTCAGCTTCATGTCAAAAACTTACCCCGGGAAAACGGACGAGGAATATCGAAGACAACTGGGAGCCTTTGGCATCACCGGCACCACAGGCTTACAAAGGATGGCTCTGCTGTCTGGAGGTCAGAAGTCGAGGGTGGCATTTGCCTGCCTGGCCCTTCCCAACCCCCACATCCTCGTCCTTGACGAGCCTTCCAACCATCTTGATATTGAGGCTATGGACGCCCTCGCAGAAGCCCTGCAGGCTTTCCAGGGAGGTGTGCTCATGGTGTCTCACGATGTCACCATGTTGCAGATGGTGTGTACGTCACTGTGGGTGTGCGACAAGGGAACCGTAGAGAAGTTTGATGGCGACGTGCAGGCGTACAAGAAGAAGATTTCGGCTCAGGCGGACGCGGCCGGTGTTGTAAAGGCCCATTAGGCAGTCTGTACCTAGCTACCAGGGACGAATGAGAATGCGAAGAATATGCATGAACTGGCCTGCAGGTTATAAAAAGTCTCGTCACTGCTGGAACCGCGCACCAAAGAGGCCAGAAATAAGACAGGTTGGACGGGAGAGTCAGCGACTTTCTCCCCCCCTTCAATGTCTTGGGTACATGACAACGGTTCTCAAGATACCGTAATGGACTTTTGAGATATTCGGCATTTTCGGCGAGTGACACTGGCAACTGGGTGTTTGGGTGCCCAAGGAGTGTTTTGATACGTCATCGATTCCATCCAGTATCTTGCCAATGAAACTGACCCCCGTGGCGGCCACGATTTGAACCTTTTTGAGAGGTGGGACTATCGAACAAAGAAGACGGTAGCATTGTCAAGATGGCTGGGTGAAGTCTGGGAGGTAGTAAGTTGGCTGCAGCTCCTTGCCAGATAGATGCTCCGTATCATCGGCTGACACTGTCACTTTTGTATTGCCGAAGCAGCGACCTGCTTGACTACCGCATTAGACTGAAGAACCTCGCGACTAGAGGTCAAAGCATGCGGTCTCGCGCTGATTACTTGTGTCGAAACTGCAAGTTGCTCTCGCAACCGTGAGCAGCTGATCAACGAAGCCCGTCCCACAGTGGTATCTTTTCGTAGTATGGCCTCAGTAAGGGGAAAAGACACGCAGAGACCGGCCGGATCGTACCACTGGGTGAGCTTGCGCCTTGCCGAAAGAACGGGGGGCGGCTGCGGTCATGCTCGATGACAAACGTCCAGGCCTTTCAAACCCGGCCAATGACTTCAACTCATACACGTCGGGGTGTCGGGGTGTATCAACTCACATAATAATGCCATTGCGTGTCACCCATAAGGCCGAGTCGGCACCAGTTCAGCACCCTCTAGCAAGTCCTACGTGCACGGCGTTTCGGGCCCAAACTTGACCTTTTGGCTGGCGTCGGCGGAGGCATACCACCGAACGACAGAACTGGGACAAGTGGTGGTTGGCTCACCTGACGATGGCCATCCTGGTATTGTTCAATATGGCTGTGGAAAGGCCCAAGATGATTGCTCAATGGCCTGGTTGTGTCCGGTGATTCAGTCATCATAGATGCGCAGATCGGATCTGTGGCCAACAACTGACTGGAAGGCACTGTCTGTTGCGATTTCAATACAAAACTTGGTGACATACGCGGCAGCGTGCAATGCCCTTCTAGCCTGGCAACTCGCCGAATCGAATCAGCATATGCTCAATGGCCGGGACGACTGGAACTAGACCAACCATGCGGCACAACTGACTGACATCTTCGATCGACACCAGGTTTGGACAGGCCGACGGCCTGAGATGCGTGTATGCGTACTCTGTAGATATGCGCCGCTTTATCCCCTCTTCACTGGCCTAGGAACGAATAGAAGTCGTCGTAGGAGAAGATCGAGTGCGGCTTTAGATTGCATGTGTGCTGACGACGCGCAGGTGAAGTACTGCGTGGAAGTACGTATGGACTCGTCTTTTGTCGATATGAGACATTGCAGAGTGGTGGGTCAAGTTCATCAATTGACCTCACATCTCCCGCAAGCTATGGGGTACTCCGTCGGACGATGGACGACCATTTGCCAGCTTTCAGGGACGGAATCATGTTCTACCAAGTAGTGCTCCGTATTCGGTATGCCATGGAAGGGAGGTGATGTTCACGGCCAAGTGCGAGGACAATATTTCTGGTGCCAAAAGAGCGTGGGGCATGGAACATGTCGTCCCATGAAGCCGAAGTACGGAGTACCGTCCGTAGGTACATACAGACTAGTCGGCCACTCATAGCCCGGTGCCTGACTTGCCGCCTTGCCCCTTCGGGGGGTGCACAGACCACCTAACTATGTAAACAAGCGAAAGTGAAGGCAGGGTGGGGCAGGCGCTTCCCTGAACGTGTCGCTGCACTTGCCTCCCATCTCCCCAGCCGGGGGCGGCTACCAGGCGGTGAACCGCTTGCCAATCCATCTCCAACAAAATTCACCACCTCCCCGGCCTATTTTACCTCATTCCCTACACTACCCCATTACGGATTGTGAAGCTCTGCATAGCTATCGTGATTCTCTCAGAACCTCGCTGCTCACTCAGGAATTCCCTTTGACGACCTTATTCCGCCAATATGCGTGAGATTGTGAGTCTTTCTCTCTTCTTGTCTTGGACCCCTCCTTGACGCGTTCCAATCCCGTTTTGCCCCTGAGTTTGGTACCCCGCTGTTGCGAGGCCAAGCCCCTTCACACCCAACTGGCCATCGGGACGAGGCGGAACGCGATGCATCATGACGATCAAACTTGGGCTGACGATTTTTTCTTTCAATCCTCACAGGTTCACCTTCAGACCGGTCAGTGCGTAAGTAAACGAATTCGCCGCATTGGAATCAAACGAGCACGGACCGGGGACCTGACCAGATTTCGATAGGGTAACCAAATCGGTGCCGCTTTCTGGCAGACCATCTCTGGTGAGCATGGCCTGGACAGCAATGGCGTCTATAACGGCACCTCTGAGCTCCAGCTGGAGCGTATGAGCGTCTATTTCAACGAGGTAAGTTGAATGTGCTGAAACCGTTGACGTTGAGAGTCAAAAGCTGCCCCCATTGAAGACCGTCAACTGACGCGGCATCCTCTCAAAAGGCTTCTGGTAACAAGTATGTCCCTCGCGCTGTTCTGGTCGATCTTGAGCCCGGTACCATGGACGCCGTCCGTGCCGGTCCATTCGGCCAGCTTTTCCGTCCTGACAACTTCGTCTTCGGCCAGTCTGGTGCTGGCAACAACTGGGCCAAGGGTCACTACACTGAAGGTGCTGAGCTTGTCGACAACGTCCTTGATGTTGTACGTCGCGAGGCTGAAGGATGCGACTGCCTCCAGGGTTTCCAGATCACCCACTCTCTTGGCGGTGGTACCGGTGCCGGTATGGGTACCCTGTTGATCTCCAAGATCCGTGAGGAGTTCCCCGACCGAATGATGGCCACTTTCTCCGTCGTTCCCTCTCCCAAGGTTTCCGACACCGTTGTTGAGCCCTACAACGCCACCCTCTCCGTTCATCAGCTGGTCGAAAACTCAGACGAGACCTTTTGCATTGACAATGAGGCTCTGTACGACATCTGCATGCGCACTCTCAAGCTGTCCAACCCTTCGTACGGTGATCTGAACTATCTCGTCTCCGCCGTCATGTCCGGTGTCACTACGTGCTTGCGATTCCCAGGTCAGCTGAACTCTGATCTGCGTAAGCTGGCCGTCAACATGGTCCCCTTCCCTCGTCTGCACTTCTTCATGGTCGGCTTTGCCCCCCTGACCAGTCGTGGTGCTCATTCTTTCCGCGCTGTCAGCGTTCCTGAGCTCACCCAACAGATGTTCGACCCCAAAAACATGATGGCAGCTTCTGACTTCCGAAACGGTCGCTACCTGACCTGCTCTGCTATTTTGTAAGATGCATCAATCCTATGTATATCATAAAAAGCCGTGTACTAACTTCTGTCTCAGCCGTGGCAAGGTCTCTATGAAGGAGGTCGAGGATCAGATGCGTAACGTGCAGAACAAGAACTCCACCTACTTTGTCGAATGGATTCCCAACAATATTCAGACCGCTCTCTGCGCCATTCCTCCCCGTGGCCTGAAGATGTCTTCTACCTTCATCGGCAACTCTACTTCCATCCAGGAGCTCTTCAAGCGTGTTGGCGAGCAGTTCACTGCTATGTTCCGTCGCAAGGCTTTCTTGCATTGGTACACTGGTGAGGGTATGGACGAGATGGAGTTCACTGAGGCCGAGTCCAATATGAACGATCTGGTCTCTGAATACCAGCAGTATCAGGAAGCTGGTGTTGATGATGAGCAGGAACAAGAGTACGACGAAGAGGCTCCAGTTGACGAGCCTTTAGAGTAAGAGACTTTGCGACAAGTTATTTGTTTTCAACCAGAGTGTCCCATCTGAAGATGCGGGCGACATGGATTTCACTTCGTGCTATCGATGTAGTTTCGACCAGACGGGGTTTCTAGATGACTTTATTCTCGAGCGTTGCTGCCGCTTTTGTAGCATCGTATGCAGAAAATCGACCACTAAGTCGCAGAGAGTAATATTAACATGAATTCTACTATCTCGGAAGAAAAGCTGGTATAAATGTTATGTCTGTGAATGCAATGTTTGGGTAGATGTGCAAGGTAACTACGTGGTTAACTTATTATGTTCCCAACAGAGGCACACGTGACGGATGACTAAGCGACCAAAAAGTTGACTCGCAGTCAAAGCTGACCTGGGATCAGCGGTTGTCCACGCAAACCTTCATCCATTGTCACGCAAAGACGAATGCCAATGGCCTCAAGGTTTGTCCCTGCCAAGGGCAAGGCATTTGGTCATGCGCTGCGCATGAATGCGCCGGAAGCGCTAATGGAATTCCTGGTGCCAGCATGGCAGACGTCTGCGCAACGGCAATTCTCGACCACGACGAAGCGACCCTCGAAGCTTGGGCGAACGCCAATTTCTATCCCTCCTGGCGTGGAACTGTCGGTGAGCGATCTCAAGTCGTCCAAGGTCGCGACATCATACAAGCCTTCCATTAAGAAGACCATCACAGTGAAGGGGCCGTTAGGTTAGCCCAGGCGCCCCATCCATGGCCGCGCTTCACAAAAGGATTGGCGGGGCCAGGTGACAAATCGTCGAAGGGATCGAGCTGACGTGACATGAGGATAGGATCACTGGAGCTCGACGTCCCTGAATTCGTGATACTGCAGCAGGACCCGGAGAACAAGACGGCCTTGTTGAGCGTCGAGAATGCCGACGTCAAGCATCAAAAGGAGATGTGGGGTACGTCTTGGGCCAGGATCTTCCCACGTCGCCGGTGCGAAATCCGGACCAGGGGAGGAGGGACCTCTGCTAACGATTGGGCTCTCGCGCAGGCACGTCGTGGTCCTACCTGAGCAACTACGTGATGGGGGTGTCGGAGGGCCACACGGCCATCCTGCGCCTGGTGGGCGTCGGGTACCGAGCGAGCGTCGAGCGCCGCGGCGCCAAGGAGCAGTATCCGGGGCAGAAGTTTCTCTGCCTGAAGCTGGGCTTCACGCACCCTGTCGAGGAGGGCATTCCGCAGGGCGTCACGGTGACGACGCCCTCGCCGACGAGGATCCTGCTGGAGGGCACGGACCGCGAGGTCGTCATGTCGTTTGCGGGGAGGGTGAGGCAGTGGCGACCGCCGGAGCCGTACAAGGGCAAGGGGGTGTTTATCAATGATCAGACGATCAAGTTGAAGCAGAAGAAGATCAAGTAGACCGCACCGAGGGCCGGGCGGTTGTGCCGCAACCTGTGTCGACGGTGGAACCGGGCGTGTGTTTGGACCATGTATAGGTGGGTGTACCACTAGTCTGGGCAGTTCCATGGAAAATCTCATATAGAACGTGTCGTAGCGGTTGTTTGGGTATTTCATCCAAATGACATCATTTCTCGTCTACTTGCTTTCGTCGCAGCGCCATTTGCTGTGGCTAGTCTCACTTCACTTCCTCTCGCCTCAACGCCGTCGCCGTGTAACTTATTGCCCGATCTTCAACACCTCCTGCACAGCCTTGAGCACTCGGTCGTGGACGCCCAAAGGAGCAGCCACGACACCCTTGTTGTTTGCCAGTGTCCGGCCCAGACTGAAATCCAATCTCTTTCCGTGAATATCTGTAACTTGGCCCCCTGACTCCCGCACAATCAGGTCGCCGGCCGCGTGGTCCCAGATCTTCTCGCTGTAGCTGGCTTTCACGGGCAGACGGAGATAGATATCCCCCGCACCACGGGCAATCGAGCCGTACTTGGCCTGGCTGTCCATCCTGACCGACGGCCCTGTGATGCCCAGCCTCCGCGAGATGAGGGCCTGATCATGGTGCGACGAGTGTCCCGGCTCGACGGACTCGCAAAACGTAGCGGTGGCGAGGTCCTCGACGGGCCGCATGCCAATGTGCTTGCTGTCCGGGGAGAGAGCGCCCGTCGTCAACGGTCGGCTATCCGCTCCCCTGTGCTCGACGGCGGAGAAGATGACGCCTCGTCCTCGGTCGGTGGCGTTGGACCCAATATCTACCGTCAGGCGAGCCGAGTCATCCACCGGCAAGTTGGGGCAGCCGAGCACGCCGACTCTCACTTCCCCATCGACCATGAATCCGAGGCACACGGCGTACTGGCCGCCCCTTAGAAACCCCTTGGTCCCGTCGATGGGGTCAATGGTCCAGACACGGCCCCTGGAACCGCCAGGGCTGTTTCCAAGATCGATCAATTCCAGCATGGAATCGACGCTCTCGATCCCCCCGCCGAGCGTCTGCTCCGCCTGGTCGTCGTCCAGCTTGGTGTCCTTGACAAGGCCCCAGATCGTCTCGCGCAGGCCCGCATCCTCTTTCAGCTGAGCGGCTTCCTCCTCGGCGACGATGGCATCGCCGGGGAAGTTGTGCTTGAGCGCGGAAATTACGAGTGCCTGGGCGCCAAAGTCCCCGATGGTCACGGGGGACTTGTCGTTCTTGTCGACGGTGCCCTTGGCCTTTTCATGGAAGACGCGCCTGGTGAGGATGGTGGCGCGCTGGACGGCGAGCTGCGCGACCTCGAGTTCGCGGGTGTAGGGCGGGGCGGTCACCATTGCGGCGGTCGAGAAGAGGTGGACGCGACCAAGGAGATGGCCAGCGAGTTGACGGAGACGAGGGAGGGCAGAGTTTGCGATACTGCGAGGGACCAGGAGCGCCAGCGCGAGGAAGCGGATGGCCGAGGCCGAGGCCGAGGCTGATGGCGAGACGGTCTGAAGCTGGATGACGACGGGGTGACGAGATGCCCTGCGTAGCCTAGTGGTGAACGATCAAGTATCTATCTTTCTGGGGACACCATTGCCCAAATGCAAGAATAAATCACCAAAATCAATATCGAACACGAACTCCCCAAGTTGACCGTTGCATGGGCTACCCCGACTCGGGCCTCTGCAGCAGCGCGGCCCCCCACATGCCGACATCCCGAGCCAATCAACAGCCACGCCGCACTCCGTGGGCACTTTCCGTCCGGGTGCAGGCCGAGATGGGAAAACCTCCATCCATCGTCCACCAGCAAAACCGTCTCCCTGCCCCGAGCAGGCGTTAGCCATTGCCGCAAGCGCATCTCGTCATCTCGTCATGTCGTCGACGGCATCCCCCGCCCGCCTGCGGTCCATTTACCGCTCCATCCTGCGCGAGCTGCCCCCCCGCCCCGTCCTCGCCTCCCCAAGGAGCCCTCTGCGCAACCACCTCCGCGCCTCATTTACCGACTCGCCTGCCGCCTCGCACGCCGAAGCCGAGCAGATCGTCGCCTATCTGCGCTCCCAGAGGCTCTACGTCACCCTGATAGAGCGCTACAACCCGGGAATGGACATGGCCGACGACGAGAGAGTGCGGCTGACGGCCAGGCGCGTCGGCATGGACCTGCCCGAGTTGTATGGCAAGCGGAAGAAATCCTGACGTGCTGCCAGGCCCCCCGCGCGCAAATGCGCCACGCCCTCCTCGCCCGGGGGAAGTGAAGCTTCTTCCGAGGCTGGACCGCGGCAGAGGCACCGAGGACGGGTCTCGGTGCCCAGACGCGCCGCCTGGTCCCTCGTCCCTCCTGCCAACCTCGTGCAACAACGCTCAAAGGTCCGAGTGCAAAAATGAACAATCTGCGTCAAACGACTACTAGGGCCGAACGGCCTGCTCATCAGCAGAATTCTTCGGCGCACACGGAGACAGGCATGTACAGTAGGAGGAGAAGAGACAGATGGCCCACGGAGATTGTATAAACAGTGTACAATTGATATGTCGACTTGATACCCGTCATGCCGCTTTTTTTTTAAACAGATGCCACCGTACGTGTCAAAGCCGCCGAAAAACGTGACAGCAGCTCAAGTCGTGCGATTTTAGTCCCATCACAGGCTGAGCGTCATCCTTATTTGAGGGGGTATCTATCAACAAAAGTTCGAATGTCCAAGCAACCCAAATCTCCCCAGATCATGTATGTGTTTCATCAGTCGTCTGGCCCATTAACCCCAGGAACGACTGCTCCTCCTCCAAAGTCTCGTCCCACCCGCCAGTACTTAGAAGCAGCACGCCGGCACGGTCCTTGACCGTCCTGATTCCTTCGCCAAGAGCGCTATTCCACTGTTCTTCAACCAGTCGTACCTTTTCTTGGAGGTCCTCTGTCAACCGGCGGTCTTCGCTTTGCCTCATGCTGTTGGCTCTCTGCTGTCGGTCCTCAGCACTGATAGCTGAGCCGTCAGCTTCAGTGACTTGCGTTTCCAAGACCCTTGCTTTGGCTTTTACTGCTGCGCCCTTGACCTCGTGCAGGAGACACAGCAGGTTGGTGTGTGATTCGATGAACTGGCGCGTGCTCTTCTCGGCATGCGTCAAAAGACTGTAGAGATACTGCAACGGGTGGTCGTGGTACGCCGGGTTCTCCTCAAACTCCGAGGCCGGAATCTGAATGTTGAACCCATCAAGGTCTTCTGGAATGCTGTCGAGCAACTCGCCTAGGGGCGGCGCAATGTCCCAGAATGCCGAGAGTTGCAGAGCAACTCCGCGCTCAACAGCCTCCTCAACGGTGGTTCTAAACTGTCGGGCCCGATCTAGAACCTCAACGGCGAGGGAATACTCTCGCTTTGTTGCGTCCTCTGCAAAGAAAGCCTCTGCAGACCTGAGCTTCTCACTATTCCCAGAAAGGCGATACGGCGTGAGCACCACCTCGCGATATCGAGTATTTCGGTCAGACAAAATATCGTAAATAGCTCTGTGCAATGATTCTCGGGTCTCGAAAATCCACTTCAGCAGGGTGAGTTTCTCAAGTAATTCAGGTCGGTCATCTCCCTCCTCTTGCGGCATATCGGCATCCGTTCGACCATTATCGAAAAGGTGCTCCGACAGATTTTGATAAAGCGCGTCGGCTTTTGAAATTTGGGCAGTCAAGAGATCGTTGATGGGGCGAATGACCTCATTCTGGAACTGTTCGTATTCCGTCTTTTCGAGCTCCTTCTTCTTATTCTTCTCTTGCTGTTGGGAGTCTGATTCAATGGCAGCAGCATCAGCGTAACCAATATTTCCAGAGCTGATCTCTTTCTGCAAGTTGGCCATCAGCGAGTGCCGACGCTCAGACGCTGCCTTGGAAAACTCTTCGCGACGCTTGGAGCTGGCGCTTTCGAACCTCTCCTTTACTTTATCGATTTCTGTCAGCTCATTCAAAGCTCTAACGGCTGTCCGCGTTGCTGTCAGTTCCGGGTGGTTGTTATTGAGAGCAGGATAATGCCTAGGGTATGGTGGCGGCAAAGTGACAAGCCGGGAGACATCCACTGCGTCGGGCGTATTGTGTGACGACTGGGAGGAACTTGAGCCCGCAGGAATTACGCTAGAAAGCCGCAACGATTGCGGCGTCCAGGGTGACGGCTCTTCTTGCCTGTGCCATCCGGTCTTCTCTGGGGGGTAATTCATGGATGATTCATATTCGCTGCTTCCGGTATAAGCCCCTGTCCCTTGCTCCTCCTCAACCAACTGGTCTTTAGGAACTCCCATGTACTTGGACTCTCGTTTGGATCTCTCAAACGTTCGAGGCTCTCCCTGAGAATCAGTCTCCCACCATCGGCTTGGCGGTCGTCCACGCGAGCTTCCGTTTTCATGGTTGTCGCTGACGCTCATGCTGAGTATTGGGGAAAGAGACGGCATATAGTTGTTGGTCCAGTTACCTTGTGGCGGGGCGCTGCCAGGCGATGCGGAGAGACTTGCAGAAGCCGGTGCTGAGGACGACAGCCCGTCACCACGGATGACTGAGCTTGCTGAGCCCCTTTGGGAATGACTTGGATCAGTCGACGCTGGTGTCGATTCATCTCGAGACCCTCCAGACTCCCTTCGCGACGAGGAGACCATTGGGCGAAATAAATCGCGAGTAAGATCAAAGATTTCTGAACCCATTTCTCCAATGGCTGACGAATATCGTTCTCGCCGGACTCGGGACTCGTTTACAATGAAATCGGCAAACAGGCGAACTCTATCAGCATCCGACGCCGCGGCTGATTCACTTGAGGCGAATGATCGAAACCTCTCAATTGTAGCAGCAGCAAATTGCTCGGCAGTTTGGCCAATGACTGTGTGTTTAGAAATAGGGGTCAATGCCGATATTGGAGGGCGAGATGAGACTCTTGGCCGTGAGCCAGATGCTGATCGTGTCCGAGGAGGTGGTGTTGGAAGAGCCTTGGGAGCCAGGGCCGGGGAGACTGCGGGCATTTGGAAGCCTTTGCCGTGATATGGAGAAAAGGGGGGTGTAGCGGCTTCAGGTTGGCCGGACGCTGGCGCTCGGGGGGTTGAATTTCGAGAATGATCTTGAAGAGTCAATGAGTCGCCTGTTCGGAGCAACTCAATGTCCCTTCTGCCTGCGCTACGAGGGGTCGATCTTCCAGCCATGAACCTTGGAACAGTGCCACCAGAACTGCAGGGGACAACTATGTCTGAAATATTATGCGGTTGTGCAACAGCATCAATGGAGCGATGTGATGTGTGGCGGCTTCGGCTCTCAGCTCTTCTTTGAAGGATTGTCTTGTCATGTCGTACCGCCATGGCTCTATTCAAACTTCCCATGCTACTGGATGACCCGGGCGGCTCTGGGACATTTGTAGCATTAGCAGCAAACGCGGTATCAACCACCAAGCCAGGAGACCGCCCGCGAAAAGGCTGCCTCGGCCGGCCTTGTTCTGCATCAGTATCGACCCAGTCCGCTGGCGTGGGAGGAACAGGCCCCAAAGTCGTAACACCGCTAGGTGGTGGCCGCCTGGTTGGAGGTGAGATAACTGGAACGCTGGCCCGGCCTATGCTTTGAACGCTCTGTGATCTTGACGACGAAGGTGGAGGTCCGGGTGGCGGCGGAGGAAGCGGCATCCCAGGTTCCCACCTCGTTTGCGACGTTGACCGAGATCGTTGAGATGTCGGAGAATCAATTGCTCCAGTCGAGGCCGCCCTTCGAGCTGCTGGAGGGACCCCGAGGGGAAGCGTGCTCGGTATAGGTGCTACGATACGTCCAGGTTCAGGTTGAGACATGGACGGGCCCATGCCTCTTCTCACATGCATGGCAGCTGTTTGGAGATCAGGCGAGCTGGCTTGCGATTGCTCATGATCGTTCCTGCGCCCAAGAGACGGTAATCCAAATCGGCGGTCTCTTGAGCTTCCCCTTCCACCAGCACCAGGCGGAGGAGGAAACGAAGGATTCACTGGCGGCTCTGGCGAGGGCCGATGCGGAGGAGATATTGTTAACCTGGACGGAGGCGGAGGCGTCGAGCCCCGCGCAAAGACGTGTTCCAAGGCGGTGCTCATCGGTCGCTGCGGCCTGCTTCGAGGAGGGCTGTATGGAGGAGGAGGCGCCGCCGACGCTTGACACAGACTCATGTTAGGATATCCAGAAGTTAAGAAGAGGTCAACACAAGCTGGCGAATTGAGAGAACAAAACTATAACGCCGTACCTTGGCCTCCATCGACAGGCAAGTGACGAGACCTAACGTCGGGCATCGGGGCTGGTGACGGAACCCATTCCTGGGGATTATATGGCTGGATGGCACTGGCAGGCGTCTGCGCCGATTGCAGAAACGGAGAAGCCATAGATGCGGCAGACATGGGCGAGTTCACATGGTTGCCGTACGTACTAGGAGGCAGCGAGTTCGTGGCGAGGGGGTTGAGGCCCTGACGAAGTCGCGCTGCATCACGGGGCGAGGCCATGGGTCCTGCAGCGTCTCAAACGAGACGGATCTCGCGCGGTGGATTCCCCGCGTCTTCTGAAAATAGAACAGAGGGCCCTTGGACGCCGGTGAGGAGGGTTGCCGTCAGGACAGCAGAGCAATCTTGCCGGCGGTTAGAGGCAACGTGACGCGGTGCGAGCCAGATCTCGGTGCTCACTGCTCGCTCAGCATGCCGGTCAGGACTCAGGATCTGAAGCTCAGGTCAGGACTCGGGACTCGGGACTCGGGACTCGGGACGCAGGGCGCAGGACTCAGATCGAGGGACTGGCCGCGACCCGGTGTGCACGACGCATCACCTCTCACGCCCTTGCTCTATCCAAATCGGTTGCTGCGAAGACGCAATCGCTTCGGGAGCGGGTGTAAGCGGGTGTCCCTGCCAGGCCGTTCTATTTACAGCAACAGAAGATGGCTCTGGAAGGGGCCAAGGACGCGGTTGGTTGCTGGAGGCATGCAGGCAGTATGCGATCACTGATCAGTCATGAACGACGACCCCAGAACCCGGCGGTGGGGAGAACTCAGAAGGCGAATCCCAGCCCCAGCTCGGCTCGGCTTTGACCAGCGAAGAAAATGTTGAAGATGGGGTAAAAGCTCGTCAACCAGTACGTAGCACCAACCGGCCACAGAGTTCCGTCGGTAGCACTGCTTTTCAGACGAGCCTCCCTTGAATGCTGACCACATTGACCATTGCCGTGCTCCGTACTCTGTAATGATGAGCTGAGGGGTGTGGGAGAGGGAGATTCCTCGCACGACCTTGACTGGTCGCCTGTCCTGCAAACCAGTGTTCCATCTGACGCCATCACACGAATATCCTCTGCAATAAGACATGGACACCAGCACTATACTACTACGTTCTGTAGTCCATGCTCGGTAATTTAAATAGTTACTCCTCCACAGATGAGCCAGCCAACGATGCGAATATGTTTACCGTGCTGATACAACGGGCGGGCGTCAATTTCGCATCGTTTTGCACCGCAGTTTCCCGCATGGCTATCATGGCTTTCTTGTCGGACATGGTACCGCGCGTTGCCAAGTAGCTTTCGCCGCTCTGGCCCTCGGCCGTCGTGCGCAGTCGTGGCATCAAAGACAGCCGAGACAATTGTGTCTTGTATCCTCTCGTTATTTGGGTGGCAGCCCTGGAGCAACAATGCGCACATCACGCCATGATCAGCGCCTAGTGGGCGTTGGCTGGTTCTCCATCCCGGCTTGTCGTTGAATGTTGCCCATGTTCCAATTTGTCCTCCCTCCCGTGCCTAAACATATGAGCCATGATGAGTCCATGACCCATGGGCACGATGCAAGAGTCAAGGTCATAACTTACATACCCCCAGGCAGAGTAATCAGTCCCAGCCTTTCCGTTGGCCCGTTGCATGGTGAGGATGCAACGTTTGGGCTTGCGGGGCTCTTGGTCGTGTGGATGCCTCATCAGCAATACTGTTGACTGCTTCATCTTCTGTCTGGTTGCAACCTGACCGTTATTAATCTCGGGCCAGTTCCTCCGCAGGGGACCAGACGCAGGAATTATGGCCTCATGATTGGCCACATCCTTGTCAATGCAGATGCAAAGACTTGGAGTTGGGCGCTTAGTACGGAGTACTAGCGTCTTTTGCCCTCGAGGTGGATATCGCCGTGGTAATTTTGGGGTCGTGATATTAGTTTTTCTGGTAGCTGAGGATGCCGTTCATCAGGTCAAGTCTGCATACATCTCGCGCCAGCAACAGTCAATTCGAATCTACACCCACTTTGCGTTGGCATCTCGCACCATTGTCGCGTCGTTGCACTTCTAGCACCGGACACTTCACGTCAGCGGTCAAAGCTAGTCAATGTCGAGCTGCGATGGCTGCAACGAACTTGCTTAACACGGATCCCATCCAACAAACTTCTTATTGTTGCAAAGTGACCAGTCGAAGCTGGATTTTTCGGACCATCGATCCTAACGACAGTTTCCTGCCTGCCGTTTCAACCAGCACTCGTACTGATTGATGACACATGGCAATCGCAGGCGAAATCATCCAGAGTCTCCTTGCTATTGACGTCTCGGACAACGACGGTCATCATGGCCCTTCCATTTCCATCGTGCCGGCACGAATGAGTTCGTCAAAAGTCGCATGAAAGAAAACCTGAACAATAAAATGTCAGTCATTCCCCATACTATACCAGATAGACATATTCGATTTATCTCAACGAACTAGATGTTTCACGACAATGCTACCATTTTCTTCAGAGTACTCTGATCTCCCTCGTCGGGTCATCAAGTTGGCAGGAGTGGAGCCCACCGACATTGAATAACGCGACCCGCTTTTTTGCTTGGATAATGAAATATGGTGGGGACATCCGGCTCTCGGAAAATTCTACGAGGTTCTGAGCTTTGCAACATCGACATCTCAAACGTAAACCTTTTCATTCCACGGCACCAGTAACTACACATCTTCCTTGCTGCGTACCTGCGTCTGTCAATCTACCACCACGTAAGTACATCCGTCAATTTTCCAATGTACACGCATCATCGACCCCCTTCCGCCGTCTCTTGTGATGATACACCAGCTGGCACCAGTCATAGAGTGACTTGTACTCCCTTCATTGATGACCAACATTGCTGTGGTCCAAGACCATTTCTGATTTTTGAAACTGTGGATTTATTTTTTCCTTCTTCTTGATGTCTTTTGTTCTGGCATTTCGGGACTCTTTGAAGCGCAGAAGCTAACATGCAGATTGTGCTCTCCTTGCAGCTATTGGCTCGCGAAACGGATCACCACGATGGTACTTCACAACCCTAATAACTGGCATTGGGTGACCAAAGATGTCACTGCCTGGACGAAACAATGGCTTGAGGACAACCTTGACCAAGTTAGTGCCCAAAAAGGCGACGTAGAAGTCAAGATCATCGAAGTTGAGAGCGTAGAGGGCGAAGCCGAAGTCTACCAGAGGAAAGGCAAGGTCAAAACGGTCTTTGACTTGGAACTCACCCTAAGATTCACTGGTAAGGATGCGTGAATGTGTAGTGTGCAACAGCAGTAGAGCCTTGGCTTACTCTCGTCGTAGGATCCGCCCCCGATGCGGAGAAAGTATCCGGCACAATCAAGTTCCCTGAAGTCCAGCCGGATATCGAAGATTATACGGTACGTTTTTGTCCGCGTCTTTGCGATGCTTCATGAAAGCCGAAGTCGCTTGCCGTGCACATCACTCATTCGCCGTCCAGTTCGAGGTAAAACTCGAAGATGCCGTTTCAAAGGAGAACGAGCCCGTGAAGGAGCTTGTCAGCAGCCAGCTCGTGAAAGAGCTGGAACAGAAGATTAAGCTGATCACGTCTGTCCTTATCGAAGAGCACGGCAAGGATATTCAACATGCCCCCGGTTCGAATCCTTCTAGCGGATTTTCGACCCCGAAGATTCACCCTCAAACTTCTTCACCCAAGCCCACAGAGCATCCCAGTGCTCCCACGAGCACCTCTGGTATTGTCAACACAACAACGGTTACGGATAAAGAAGAGTTTCGAACCACGGCCGACGAGATGTATCAAACGTTTGTTGACCCTCAGCGGCTTGCGGCCTTCACCCGCTCCCCTCCAAAGGTTTTCGAGGGCGCCAACAAGGGTGGAAAGTTCGAATTGTTTGGCGGAAACGTCTCTGGGGAATACCTCGAGCTTGAACCAGGAAAGAAGATTGTCCAGAGCTGGCGTCTTAGCCAATGGCCTGCTGGCCACTTCTCCAACCTCCATATCGAGTTTGACCAAAATAATGTTGACCACGTTACAGTGATGCGTGTGCAGTGGAAAGGCGTACCGGTCGGCCAGGAGGAAGTGACCAAGAGGAACTGGCTGGAGTACTACGTAAAGAGCATCAAACAAACCTTTGGGTAAGTAGATCAGTGGCAGTAACACAAGGTCAATTGTACTAACAGATGGTGAACAGATTCGGTACCATTCTGTAAAGAAGTTCAAAATTCAAAAGGCAAAATGGACACGTGACATCGACACGCTCTAGAAAGGGGGTACGGGACAACGGGGTTAGGCGTCTCTGCCATGGTGGCGGATGAGCTGGTAGCTACTGGTTCTTGTCTTGAAAGGTCTAATCAAGATCTAGAAGCGTGTGGATTACGACGATCACGAGCGATGTTGATGAGACATATTTGAAACTATATTAGAAAGTAGTATGGTGTATTCAGACTTGCGCTTTCCAGCGAAGCATAACGCCAGGTCCATTGTCCAACCTACATCGTATTACACAGACCCAATGTATATGACAAGACGAGACATGTCTGCCCTCGAAAATTTTCCGCCACGGCCCTGGCTAGCATGCAACTACTCGCTATTTACTCTTGGAGAAGTTCCTCCGCATCCCCCGTTCAGATGGCGGATCGTCTGCCCTCACCCCAAATGCGCAGTCTCTGACAAAAACATCTCTCAGATTATGCCAGAGTCCTAAATCGTAAAGATTTTCCACATTTTTCAACTTCCACACTCTTTCCCAATCGCCCTCGCCAGCTAGCGCACTCTGTGCCGGCGGAGGTCTCCCGTCATCTGTTGCTGCCAAAACCATCTCCGGTTCAGCCGGCCACCTACGACAGATGGGCTCTTGGACGAGATCCCTCTCTCGCTTCAGGGGCATGAGTCGACGAAAGGCATAGCCATCTTCCATATCGTCCTTGTAGACGGACCACTTGAACGATTCGTTTGTTGTTGTGCCGCAGTACACAAGATACATTGTGTATATGACAAGACCCCAAACCAAGGGGGCGCTCAAGGCGGCCAGCAGCGTCGTGGCGCCCAGACCGATGTTTGTCTGGATGCCCCAGCCCCAGATGACAACGTACATGGCCCATCCGTGCTTCAACGGCGACCATGGCGACCAGTCGACGACTTGTTGTTTAATCGACGAAGAGAGGAGCGAGGCACCGAGAAGACCGCCGTACGTGCACAGAACAGCGGTTGAGACGAGGAGCAGTATGAACCAGTGCTGATTGCCGTATCCCACGCACGAGTTGATGAATATACAGTGGTGGTCGGCCTTTGCTACGCACCGCTTGCATAAACTGCAATGCTTTGAGCGCGGTGGTTTGAGGAATCTACAAGTTTTACACGCGGCCCCAGGGTGGAAAAGCGCGTGGTCATATGGGTAGAGCGACATGTGGTAGGAGTGGTTTTCCTCGGTGATGTAGCCCGGGTTGGTAACGCAAGACAGATAGAGGAACAAGTAGGGGAGGACGACGGCGATGATGACGGTGAGTTTGGTGAAAGGGCCGAGGCGGTGCCATGTAGACGGGAGATACAGATATTCCCCGCCTATCATCAGGGCGAGGAAGAATATCTAGAGACAATGAACCATGTTAGTGTTTGTCGTCGCGGGAGGTGACATGACGGGAGTTGTGGTCGTTGATGCGTACAACTACAGTTGGGTGCCGCTCATGCATCACAAGGTCCCCGACGCGAGACAGGGACCTTGTGACCCTTCCTGAGGCAAGTCTATTGTCTATAGACAGGAGCGTGTTGGGGATATGGATCCATATCAGACGGTGTAAGAGCCCGATGGGGGTTCGTCTGAATCAGGCAGCAATCAGCGTTGAGTCTCACAGTAAATGCGCGTGAAAGCCAGGGTCGAGCTGCGCACCGAAAAATAGGCAGTCTCCCGAAAAAGGTGACGAAGACAGCGAAGCTCACGACGAAAACAAACGTCAGCGCCCATTTGAGAGAGATCATGATGGGCCGGGGGCGGCCGGGCAAGATGGCCAGCTACAGGCGACAGACGGGCGTGACAGCCTCGGCCTGGGCATCAATCAGGTGAATGATGCGACGAAACGGAGCAGGCACCTGGGTTGTAGCAGTGTCATCGCAGCTCGTTGCGAATCATGGCGGCCTGGTGTCGGAGGTCTCGTGAGCGTTGCTCTCCTGAAGGTGGAAGTTTGCACGGTCAACTGGTCCAAGTTTGAACGAGTTGACGATGACCTCGCAAGTACCAACGTACCTTGGTTCCCTGCGTGGGTACTTCAGTACCTAGGTACTTGTTGTGGCCCCTTTGCGCCAAAGAGCAGGCGTGACCCACGTGATCGCGCGACGACCGTCACGCGTCCTTTGCCTTCATGATAGCCGGCGCACAAGGTTTGAAGGAAAGCAGGACATTTCTTGGAAATTGCACCTGACCTTTCACGATGAAGCAAGAGCGCCTCTTATACCCTTGATGCGGTGGCGACTATTCGTCGCAAACATATCGGGTCATCGCCTACAGCACCTTGGACGAGGCTCACAACTCCACGACACGACGACATAAGCGTATACCGAGTACATTGCACGACGTTTCGCCACGGCTGATTTCCCCAGAATGTCTCGGAGCGTCACCTACAATGGCGTTGAAAGCGCCACAGGAGGGACTATTTTCAAGGACATGGTCTTCTGGGTTGCTCAGCGAGTGCCGATGAGGAACACCATTCTCAGCCACATTACAGTAAGCACGAGAATGAGTGTTGTTACTGCTATTAGGGGCTTCCCCATCTAACCAGCTCATAGAACAACGACGGTAAAGTCGTGCCACTCGAAAAAGATGCACATATTCTCATCGCGGATCATGCCAGGAAGGATGCCCCCCCAGACTCGTATTCATGGAAGTACATCACCGAATCTGTCGAGCATGGGTATGCACAGCTGACGGATCGGTATCGTATATTTGGCCACCCAGAGACTGCCAGCGTTCATGTTGGTCCCAGCGCGCCGGTGAAGCATACGCGAACTCCATTCTCCGCTGCTGACGATGCTGCCCTGGCAAACTGGGTGTTGACTCACGGTCAAGGTCGCAACGGCAATAAGATCTTTCAAGCTTTTGCCGAGACGGTGGGTTTCTAGTCTCGCTAGCTCGCTCACAGTACAGTCAATGTACTGACGAATCGAAGCATCCTTGGCATACGTGGCAGTCTTGGAGGAGCAGATTTGTCAAGTCTTTAGCAAATCTCCCCATCGCGGACCTTGAGAGGCTGGCCATGTCTGCCGCAGACTTGGCTGTCCAAGCCACAAAACCTGCCACTCGGCCAGCTTCTGACCAAGCTGGTCCAAAACGACAGGCCGAACAGCTACCCAAACCAGCACGAACCCCCGGAAAGGCACCAGCCAAGCAAGTAGTCCGCACCTCTCGGCTGCAGGCGCATCAACCGACTTCTACCAGTCCCGACAATGTCCAAATCACCTCTGCATCTGCAATGAGAAAGGAACGGCAAGCTGAGAAGGCACCCATTTCGTCAACAAAATCTGGAGAGAGCGATGTCGATACCCAAGAAACAATGAAGGGTGAATTCTACGCCGATTTGCTCATCTTCGCCGAGGAAACTGGAGTCGAGTTCGACCCAGATCCACGTGTTGGCGATAAAGTCGTCGATTTATGGGATTTGAGTCGGGCGGTCGCTGTACAAAAGGTGCCACTAGGAGAAGTGGATTGGATAAAGGTTGCCGAAGACTTGAAATACAACTGGGTGGAAAACACTGGCGTAGCAGCGGAACTGCAACAGTGCTATACGGATAACCTGGCGGACTTTTTTGAAGCCATGGCTGGCTTTGCTTCCAACCTCGATGAAGACGTCGAAGATGAGCAACGCTCCGGGCCCCTACCTCCCGAAAGTGATCCCCTGTCACCCAACCCCCCTCAACGCCGCAACCAAAAGAGGTCTTTGGATGATCACATTCCGCCTGGGCTAGAAGGCTCATCAAAGCGGAGACGACTGAGTCGCGACGCAGAAATACCATCAACACCGGATGACATAACAGGTGTTCCGACGACGCAGTCACCCAGTGTTATGAAAGCCAAGCAGTCACGACAGGCATACTCTAGCTCTAAGAAGACTTCTGCCCCATTGAAACTGCCTCGTGCTATTGAGGATGAAGAACTTGACGATGATGATGAGGCTGAGGCCCAAGTCAGACGGATTCCACAGCTGGACGCCCAACAAAGCACGCTCGACGTGACACCTTCACAGCAGCTGCGTTCTGAGGCTTTGGACGTAACCCCCATTCCATTAAACTTGGGAGAAGGCCGTGGAGAGCCAAACGAACAGTGGGCTGGCGGCGCGGGTTCATCTCAGGAACTGGAGGTTTCAACTTCCAAGAGCAAGGCAACAAGCCAAGTGAGCAAACGAACATTGCCTGCAAGTTTCATGTCACCTCTAAAGCGATCATCTCCCCAGCAAGCTGAAGCAAGAGCCCGGCAACCGTCAGCGTCCGTTCGAGAAGACCCGGAAGAAGAAGAACGGAACAGCCAAGACATACGCTACTGGATGGAACACTATGAGTCTCTTGGCTACTCGCGTCCCATTGTCATCGAATCACTCAGGCGCACCACAATGACGCCGGGCTGGCCCACGAGCTTACTCCTGGAAATGCTGAAGAATAAACAAGACGTGCCTTCGAATTACGAGGGAATCTGGACCGACCGTGATGACCAGAGCTTGCGATACGCGGACGCTGTCAAGGCTCGCCGCAAGTCTTCTGCGAGCACGAGGGCGTTGAACAAGGCGGAGAAGGAGCTTGATCGGATTGTACACAAACACACCCAGGAAGCGGTCGATCTCAGGCGGCGATTCCTGCGGGCGCAAGCCAGCATGCGCTGGGATTGATCGGCGTTTACTCGTTGTAGGCCTGGAGGCCTCGTTTGGTGTCCTGAGACTCGATTGCACAAAGCAGCAGACTTTGACATTGATTTGTACACGATAAGTCATGTAGCGCACACACGGTGTGGCCGTCAATGCTGATAGGTACCCTGTTGTCCACGACACTCTGATACTGTTTGTCCCCCTTGCGCGACGTTGGTTACCCATCCAGAGTCGCAATGAATATCTCCAACCATCTCGCCACTGCCCTCCCTCATGGTAAACGATACGGCCCGTAATGCCATCCCTCGCTCGCCATATCTCGCCTGACCTTGTACACACCCTCGGCCACATCCAGCAGTGCCATGTCGACGTCGAAAACCCTCATCTCCTCGGCCGGGCCCATGGACCCTCCGCCACCCAGCCTCCCTACAATCGGTACAGCAACCTGGCTCGCGCCGCAAAACGTGTTGCCTCTGCCGTCCCTGCCGTTCGTACTGCCCTTTGGCGCGCCGCTGTTGACGTACACTATCGCAGCCGCGTTCTCAAAGGCCCTCGTGATGCAGACATTGTCCAAGATCATCTTTTCGCAGTCGGGATTCAAGCTCGAGCCCTCGCCACCGTCGTCGGCCAACCAAAACGACGGGCTTATGATCATCTTCGCACCATCCGCCACAAGCGCCCTGCACGCCTCGGGGAACGCGATATCCCAGCAGATCAGCATCCCCATCCTGCCCCACGGCGTGTCGAACGCGGCGTGCGGCGTCTCAATGTCCGCCGCCAGGTGCGGCCGCTCAGGGTGCCAGAGGTTCTTCTTCTGATAGCGGCCGAGGATGGCGCCATCCGGACCGATGAAGTAGGCAACGTTGGCGAGGCCGCTGCCGTTGCCGCTGCCGCTGCCGCTGCCGGACGACGTCCCGGGCTCAAGGAGCGTCCCTGGGACGATGGCCACGCCGAGCTCCCGGGCGAGCGCGCGGTACTTGTCCAGGCATGGCGCGGACTGGGCCGCCGTCGAGGCGAATGCCGCGGCAGCGTCGGGCACCCAGCTGGCGAGGTGGTACTCTGGGAGGACGGCGATGTTGGCGCCCTGCGAAGCGGCGTCGCGGATGTAGGCTTCTGCGCGGGCAAAGTTGGCCGCGGGCGCCAGGGGCTAGAGGGGCGATGCGTTGGCGAGGCATCGTCGTACGTGAGAAGACGAGGAGGGCGACGAGCCGGGACGCTGACGTGGGCGCGTGGTGGAGGTCTGGGAGGTCACGTACCTCGGAATAGAGCTGGATGGCGGCCACTTTGATCTTTGCGGCCATTGTCATTCAGTCTGTCGCTCTCTTGCGGCTTTTGACCACGTCTTGGCTCTTGATGAATGGCTGGAGCTCGAATTGTCAAGGCTGGGCTCGTCGGGCGCCGACCATGTAGTGCGGCTTGCACGACGAGCACGAGCGAGTCTAGTGGCTGTTGTGTTTCTCCACTGATGAGATGGCTTGAAAAGCACACGATTCCGAGCCATTTGATATTGGATGCCGTTTAATATTGATTATCTTGGGAACAGCCTGTACACAGAACGCCGCTTGATGAGCAATGCCAATGCGTTTCGTGTACTCCGTACGCTTCCATCAACCCCAGGCTCGGGTCACCTCACCCCTATCAGGGCACGGCCCGAATAACACATAAACGCCAACCCAATCCCAGTTGTCAAATGAATCCGGCTGGGGCATGCCAGTTGTAGATGAGTGTGAAGAATATTGGACCCGTCTGGCGAACCAAATCCCATCCATGCTCAAATCCCAACGTCGCCGCCCAGCACATCAAAAGGTTGCCGAATCACCATTCAAAGTTTCGTTAATATGGCCACTTCTTGATGTGAAATTCCCGGCGAAAAACAAATAGTCTAAAATCTCGCTCCCGTGATTGTTCGCAAACGCCATGAAGAACCCGGCGATTTCGCCTGCCGGCTTGTAAGTTGGGGCTGTGCGCGTATGCATCTTGGCATTTACTACTTACCAGCGCCTAAGAGTAATATATTTCGCGAGACCGACGGTTGAAGCCCGTAAGATCCGAGGACCAGCGACGCAGCTGGACAAACTATATACGGCCACCAGCCAGCCAAGCCAGTGTCCGTGAATGACGACCGCAGACTACCCATGGAAAGTGAGGCTGCTTCAAGCGATGCCAGTAGGTCAGCGGTCTTATTCTGTGCTGACTGGAGCATTTCTTGGTGAGCTTTGTCTTTATCAGCCACCAGGTCTGCTAGAAGGTTCAATTTCTCCATTCCCTGTCAGAGTTAGACAAGCACAACACAAGCAAATTCGTGGCTCATACTCCGTGAACTTGTTCCTGCTTATGCATCACAGAAGATAGTTGGCTTTCAGACTTGTCCTATCCCAAATTAGGATGTTTCCTCAGCCAGAATATTCGTACTTACTAGTTGTGCCTGCAGAGTGAGTGTTGACATTGCGACGGCTGTCAACATCCTTGTGACCTCATTAGCATCTCGGTGAATCTGCATCGCAGCCACTTCCATTGCAGTCTCAAGTGATTGAGCACGTTCATCTTCTCTCGATCTCATCATCTGGACTACTTCTTCCATCAAGAGTTGGAGAGACTGTGCCTCGCTCAAGCCTTTTTGGATGACAATTTCGGTTTCCTGGGACGTGTTAGCTTCTTACTCGTAAATAAAGGCTTTTTCATCAAATTACTTTGGATTTGGTCAAAATTGAATTGGTAATGGCCTGTTCAAAATACTGCAAGCTTGTGTTGAGTCCCATTACGTGAGCTGCCAAAATCTTCGCCTTGTCGCTGGACTCTTGGAACATTTGATCGAGCTTGTTGAGCCGATTTTGTACTTCGACTTCGGCCTCAGTTGCGAGTTTCTCGAGGATATTTGCAAGTTTTTGATGGAGGAAAATATGATGATCTGGACAATTAGCTGAGTTTTTCTTTTCAAAAAAAGCTTAGGCAAATACCTTTCTCGCCGTCTACTCGAGCAGCCTCGCAGAATCCAAGTGCTTTGTGCCGATAGCTCACCCATGTGCTCCAAGCCGAGTCGGATCGCGCCAGGCCTTCGAGACAGTCATCAATCTCACTAGTTATGACATGGAGCTCTGGTTTGGAAGGCGATGGGAGACTTGCCAACACTGGCTCCCGGAATTTATGGCACGCTGGCGGGATCGCAAAGTTGGCTCTCTCCAAGTCACAAATTGCTAAGCTGGCAGCAAAGAAGTCCACGAAGTCTCTTGCCGCTCTTCCAGTGTTGGTTATCACCGTCGCATCATTTCGTCCATCCAGAAGTTGACAATTATTGACCAGCAATCTGGCTGCAATTCTGTGACAAAAAGGCTCCGACTCCAATTCTTGCAACTCACTCAGTGCCGTTGCATAGACACTAGGGTTTGCGCGGCTTGCATAAAGCGAGGGAGGAGAGTACTGCGATGCTTCTTCGGGATGCTCATCAACTTCTGGCTAGCATTAGTATGAATCATCAGCATTTGACGACGAAGATATGTACTTGCTGTATTTTCGTTGCGCACCACGCCAACCCAAGGCTGATGTCATGCCAGTCAGCGAAAGTACAACAATTCCTAGAATTGCTCCATTGCGCAAAATGAGCCCTGTTGGCTTCGGCATCTTGAACGGCTTATCGACGTCAGACTGGTCATAGCATCATGACATGGCTACTCATCTGCTTCCCACCTCGTCGATACTAGAGCTACGCAAAAGCCTTAGAAGCAAAAGGAAAAAAAAGAATTGGACGCGTAGAATAATGTGCGAGCTTTGAAAAGGTCCCCAGTGCACACACTAAGTAGAGAAGGTGCGACCATGAACAATTGCCAGTTGGCAAAATGTTGCTGTGCGCGCACCTTCCTATTGTGAAACTGCGAAAAAAAAGAGTCGAATGCCAGTATTCTCTATTGTTCAACTCAAAATGAGAGGGATGGTCTTGATCCCTCCAAGCATATGTCATCCATCCGCCCGTCTCACATGACTATGGTCAAGTCTTTCGAAGATTTTATTTCCATCTCTCAACTGGACTAATACCCTCCGGCGATCCCTGGGATCAAGCTTCTAGAATGTGAACAGGCATCACCCGATCGTTTTTTCGACCCAAATATCACCACGGACAACAGATGACACGTTAAGCGCACGGATAATAAGCTCTGTAAACAACAAGAATTCGTCTGTAGCAAAATGCCTTTCAGGGCAGAGGGTGTTGCCGCCATCAAACCCTCGAAAGGCTTCTGGATAACACCATTGGACTGAGCCTTGGAGAAAAGAAAACACTGCGGCTTGAATCCGTCTTCCTAGATAAGACTTGGTCGGCATGGATGATTCTTCCAGCAAAATCTGGACCACCGCGTCGTTTGCCAGAAATTATGGATCGGGAAGAAGAACATCTTCCTTGGTCGGTCGAGCAGAAAGATTTTCAGGTACGACGCGCAAGCTGTCTGGAAACACAGTAACCAAAGTTGGGCATTTCCCTTGTCAGGGCCTTCTCGTTCCTCACTTCCGGCTCTTCCACCAGCTCCCGTCAGACAATGCCGAGCAAGTTTTGCTTGCAAAGAGACGAAAAACACCCAGAAAGTCGTGTTTGCGAAATCAACAATGCCAGTGGAGATGAACGAAAGTGCAGAGCGTGCGATCATTTGAGTCTCTGTGTCATACTTGAACATAGTTCCCTCGCCAGTAGGCGCTCTGTGAGTCGATGCAGCACTGGATGGAATGCGACTGCTTGCGAGGCTGTTGAAAATTTCGCCCAACGCGACCAACGCGACGGTGACGCAGATGCGGAGAGGACCTGACGTTGCATGCTGGCTATATCGGCCTGGACGCGAAATAAAAAATTGGGTCTGATGCTCAGTTATTTGGGCATGGTCATTTCTGTTCATCTAATTCAGCACCGGTTCCCGAATTCCGTTGACACAAGCATCGAACCGGTCGGTGTTTGAAGGATTGATTGTTGGTATTGACATTGACGGAAAAGCTGGTCGACGTCCAGTGAGTCAACATATCGCTATAGCTCCGACTACTGCTACACTACAGCTACACCATCCAGGTAAAGTGGTATTTACCAGATGTTAATGCGGCTTCAACGGTTGTTGTGTTCGGATCTGCGCCCCCCGCTTCCGGCGACTTTTATTTCGGTGTAGGTGTGACAATTTCCCATGTACAATGCACACAACATAGCTAATCAGCTCTTCAGCCTACTACTGGAGACGCGATTTTTCATATCTCAAATTTCTGCTTCGTCGAAACGGACGCCCAGCTTTGGTTTAGCTTACATACTAGTAATACAAGTCTGTCAATATGACAGATGCCAGAGACCCGCGCGGCCTTAAAGGTGGAACACTGAAGCGCGGAGGCGTTTCTAATAAGGCTGGCTGTGGAAAAATTCAAGTCCGCGACAGGAAACTACAGCTCGAACATCTCGGCCTCGCTCGCCGTTGCCCAAGACTGTCGTTCAAGGCGGTTTCCGCAGCGCAGTACCGACCAATGTTCTGCACGCTCAGATGGTTGGCCAAACTCAAAGCACTGGTACTTGGTACAGATTTTAACGTCTGGACTCATGATAACGCCTGTTATTAGACAGCTGTCATTGGGGCATGATTTGAACCTTCAACACTTGTTAACAGCTCTGGGAGATCTCTTTTGAATTTATGGACATTTCTCGGAGTGACGACATCCCATGATGAGACGATTTCCTTTGCAGAAAACCACAGTCTTCGAAACATACCGACGGGTTGGCTCAATTTGCATTAATTGGTGGAGCTGGGTGAAGCCGACGACGCAAATACACACCGTTTAAACCGTACTCAGCATCAGTATCGGCGACTTGTGCTCCTATCAGGATTACCACAGAAGGCGGAAATGTGCACGCAGGTGGACAAAAGATGGACATGCGGGCACGTCGGATACTATCAAGTCAGACGGTGTGATCGACTGTTCAACGGTTGCAAGGGAACCTCTGCCAAGCATGATATCATCGATGAGCATGAGGTATGTAGTGACTGCCAGCGCCGGCAAACACTCCCGAAGCCCCATACGGCCAAATAGGTTGTTCAGGAGCATATAAGAAATAGGATAACGCGGTATACTTCTGCGTTCATCATGCAGCGTCCTCAGCGGTCACAGATTGACATGGTCCTCTCTTTTATTTTCTCACTTGTGCCGGTTTTGGATCACTTTGACAGCGGAAGCCGGGTTTTGATGACAAATTTTATACCAAAACATCCATATCTTGGCTGCTGGTGGATGGCAATGATGTGTAGCTCGCCCGTCGGTTCGGTTGCTTAATATAATCATCAGAAATTCGGAATGGTGCCTTTGGGGATGTGTCACCTATAAGGACGTAAGGAGGGCCAGAATCGCCACGTTCTTGTTGATCTCACTATAATGCTTTGGGTAAAACGGCATGACTATATAGCATATGCCATATTGGAGGATCATTATTCGACATCCGCTTGCTAATTATACCCGTTGACAAATCCGGAATATCAAGATGACGGATATTGGGTGGTAAGTCTCCCCTCATATTTTGTTGCAAGCCGATGTACTATGACATATGCTGGAAGGCCCCGCCTGAACATGTTCGTCGAATAAGTCCTAGGGAGAGACAAGTAAGTATCTGTGATGTCCACGACTCTGGGCTAGGTCGGGTCTTCCCACACGAGCGCGGCTGCGTGGCTGCGATGTATGGAGTTTGCGGGATAAAGTTTTCGGCCAGACCGCGTGCCAGAATAAACCAACTACTAATCAACAACACATGTGCACGTTCGGAGCAGCACGGAGTACAGATGAGATATATCATATAACCGCCTAGGGAGCTGCCCTCCAATGGGAAGGACAAATTCAGTAAGAAATAGCTGGAATGTGACAGGTCTCCCACCGCCAAGTTGCAAAAGATGGCCTGTTGGCTGCATCCCGGACAACTGGTAGAGACTAGACCACCGGACGAAAACCTCGGACCAAACATTATTGAACCGGGCGATACGATATAGGGGGGTTGGTGCGGTGCGGCGTGGTGAGGAGACGTTGGTTTGGTGTTGATGTTGAGCCATTGCCACGCAAGGCAGGGCAGGGCCAATCAGTCCCAGGGCAGAAGACTCTGGTGTACAGGGAAGGGCCCACCCTCGTGGCGACTTGATGCAGCGGCTTGCCTAATCGTACGATTCTCCCACTCAAAAATGCATGGGCCGGATTCAATCTTGTGGCTCTTTGCGTCGGGTTGCCGCAGGTATGAACCGTGGAGCAACCTGATGTCACGCCATTTTGCCATTTTGGCAACGGAGGGGAGGGCGTGCGGGATAAGAAAGAAGGACAAAAAAAAAAGGCACGGAGTACTGTATCGACTGGGGAACCCAAGCCGGGAGTCGCCGAACCCCAAGCTGCTCTGGCCAGAAAGTGTGTGCTCGGGCGACGGCGTGCAGTGTGCAGCGTGCAGTGCAGTAGTACTCCGTACCGACGATGGCATGGCGGAGGTTTCTTGTTTGGCAGTTGACGAGATACGGTCCACGGATAGGCCGGCTGTCTGTCAACCAGGCTGGTGCATTCACTCTTTGGAACTCGCGACCCGCGACTCGCTGCTTGCCGCCTACTGCCTACCAGGTACTCCGTACACCAGAGCGGAACGGACTTGGCCAGCTGTTGGTTGAAAGAACCTTGCTCCGGGTTTTGCTGAGCACCTCTTGACGGAAAGCCCGACTTCTCTCGATGCCAGCTTACCAGCTGACCAGCTGACACTGCTGCGGCCAAAAGTCATGCTGTGTTTCCCCTTGCAGTCGAAAATTCGGGAAAGATTTGCCCCGGCGATTGGAATTGACGCGAACCCGGGCTTTGCTTTAAACAAAGGCACCGACCGACTGCCGAGGGCAGGACATCGCGCAACCGAAGCCTCCAGCATTTGAAGCCATTATCAACGCCACGCAACCGCTTCATGTCCTCGGGGCCAAGCGCGGCTACTGTCTTGCATATCTCACAGTCAAGATTGGTCAGAAGAACAAGAACGAGAAGAGAACGGCGAACCGCACCAACAATAGCAACAACAACCGAGCCAGACCCGACGACGGCAAACTCGCATCCTGCTGGCCACCATCCCCATCAACAAGACACCAACTTCCTTTTCCCAAATTGCAATTTCAATTTCATCCACCATTGATTGCGGTAGCGCGCCTCACCGTAACAATGGACGACAGTGTCACTAGAAAGCAATCGGCAGGCAGCATGGAACTAGACCTTTCGTCTTCCCAACAAACATCCCAGCCCGCACAAGATACGTCAAGCTGCTGGGCGACATCGACGGCGTCTGCCGGAATGGGTGCTTTTGGCTTCACATCCGCGCCTCCTGATATGTCGATACCATCATTCGACCCAGCGATTGCTGCATTCGCCGACATGGCTTTTACGCCGCCCCTCCAGGCACCATCGTCATCCGCTTTTCCTGCGGAGAAGAACACAATGACAAGCTTACGGCCCGATTCAATTCAAGCTCGGTACTTTCACGACAAGAAGAGGATCAAGGTCGAACCGGATACCTCGGCCTTGGATTCCATAGATTACTGGGTATCATTTGATGACGATTTGGACAAGATGGGTAGCTTTGAAATTGATTATTCCAAACGACCTCATCCACTCGGTCAAAGCGGGTAAGCCCCATCAAAAAGAGCAGCCTTGTGCAAGACGTACTACTGCAAGCAAAGACTGAACAACAACAACTAGACCTGGCATAGTATGCGACTCGATACCTGGCCTTGGTAGCGGACTGTACTCTACCTCGACCGCCCCATTTCGAGAAGAAGACTTTTTCGACGACAGTGCCTTTGAGCAGGCCCTCTCAGACGACGAGGAGATGCTCGAATCCACCGCCAAGCCAGGAGAGAACACGACACAACTAGAGAATACATCAGCATCACAACAAGCCATCAACAATAACGGGCCGCTTTCTATCAGGTCTCAAGATGCGAACCGTTTTGAGCCTGGGCCACGCCCACGGCTTGAACCAGCACATAAAGATGTATCCAAGGAAATGAGCCAGACCTACCCGCAAGGCCCGGAACCCGACGTCGATGAACAGCGACGCTTTCTGGAAGAAGCGTTGCACTCTGGTAGAATTCCTGGGGCTCTGATACCACCCAACGGGTTCGAAATAGGGTTTGGTGCTGGCATGGGATGTAGGCCACCGCAGGAATTCATGAACCGGCCGTTCAGCCCGTCGGGGAAGCCTGCAGAGAGTCAAAGTACTTCAAGAGGCACCAGCAAAACGCAAACCGGCGAGGTGACGGATGAGACGGCATCGAAACAGCCGACCACGAAACGGCCAACGACAACAAGAACAGGCTCTTCGAAGAAATCAACCACAGGAGGAGCATCAAAGCCTCGATCTGCGGATCGAATAGCTCACAATGATGTCGAACGAAAATATCGAACAAATTTGAAGGACAGGATTGCCGAGTTGCGCGCAGCAGTACCTTCGTTGCAGGCTTCTGGAGGTGACGGAGACTCGGAAGGCGGCTCCGCAGGTGGTCAGCAAAACGCCGCCAAAATTAGCAAGGTGAGCTTGATTTCTGTATACCAACAGGAACCCGACAGCGTTTCTGTCCGCCCCTTCTGCTCGATCGCTCATGACCCGCCGGAATCCTAAGCAGCCCAATTTTGGCCAAGTAGCTAATCAAACCGCGCTTTCCCCGCGTAATTCCGATACAGGGCACTGTCTTGACAAAAGCAACTGAATACATTCACCAACTCGAGGCCACGAACAGGAACATTATGCAAGAGCACCAGCAGCTCGCGCGAAGATTACAAGCTTTCGAGACACTTCTAAATAGCACGGGCAGACGAACCGACATGATGATGCCCAATCATAGCATGACCCTATTCGATCCTAGAGGTTTCTGCTAGACCACGCTGCACCCACGAGTCAAAAAGACGACGTCCGACCTTGGTTTTCCAAGGGTGCGAAGGGTGCAAAAAAATAAATGAATAAATAAATAAAAAAAAAGAGGGAGAGGAGGTTTAATTAACAATGTGAGGCAAAGCACAAAGCGTCACGGCACTAGATATGGCACGCAAAACTGAACAGGAACAACAAAGGGTCATTGGATTTTCGTGTCTGTGCTGACTACAGACGGGACAAAGCATCGGCATGCAGGCGTTTGGTTTCGAGGCTTCGTTAATACCGCATCAATTTCTGCGTGTTTGAAACGTTGGATGAGTTTAACGAACTGAGTGATATTTTAATGCGTCCTCTGGAGAAGGAGGATAGACCTCTCCCATGACAGCGACTGTATAAAACCACTTATTACATATTTCACCGCTCGTAAATATATGAATCATACATACTGGACCGACTACAGTCATTCTCACTCAAGAAATGTTGCGGGCGGTGTTGGCGTGGCTTGCAGGTATTGCTTAGCGGCACATCAAATACATCAATGGCACGGAAATGTAAGAACTGAATAAACTTTCCCCCTCATATCTTGCACGCTGTAGCCTCCTGGCGATTCACGTCTGAGCATGTTGCAGATCAGCGTTTTGCTATTTTGTACAAGTCATCTCAACGCCTCAATGTCATCCACCTCTTTCACGGCCTCCGTCGTCAGGATGAATGGCGAATCATTGTCAACGCATATACTATCCTCGATGCGAATTCCCATGCCATGGAAGTGCTTTGGCCACCTCTCGTCGCGTGGCACATAAACGCCTGGCTCGATGGTGACACATTGGCCACGTTTGAGAACCTCTCGCCGACTAAAGCCGGGGCAGTCATGGACGTCGAGACCGATGTAGTGGCCGACGTGGTGGGGGAACAGCTGGTCGATATTGTGAATGGACACATCGAACCCGATGCCCCTGAGCTGGTCGACGAGGCCGCGCGCAGTGATGCCGTGAATTTCCTCGAGCGATAACCGGGCGCTTTCGCGGCACAATGAGACGCTGGTGCGCTGGACCTTGAGGACGGCCTCGTAGAGGTCGCGCTGCGCTGCACTAAACTTGCCGGATACAGGCCACGTCCGCGAAATGTCGGTGATGTAGGTGCCGTACTCGCCGCCCGCATCGACAAGCACCAACTCGCCTTCTTTAAACGTGTTGTTATTGACAGTGTAGTGGATACAGTTGGCGCGTTCGCCGCCCGCAACGACGGGGATATACGCGGGGCCGTCGCAGCCGTTGACGATGAACTGGTAGTCCAGGAAAGCATGGAGGTCCTTTTCCTTCCTCCAGCCGTGTCTCATGGCCGCGGTGATTGCTCGCCCAGAAATCTGGCCTGCCTTGCGCATATTGGCTACTTCAGCGGCGCTCTTCACCACGCGCAGCTTGTTCATCACGGGATACAGTGGCGTCCTAGGGGGATGCGATGAGTCTTTACTAGAAAGAAATCTCCACAAGGAACCTCTGCCTGCGTCGCGGACGGGTTGAGCGTCGGCATATACGGCCTTGGCGGACCGAAGTATATCTGGCAAGAGGCTGTCTACGCCGTCTATTGAGTAGGCTGCGTCCGCGTTGAAAACGTCCTTTGCCGCTTCGACGCCGTTCCGATAGCCGTTCCACTGTTCCTCCTTGGGATCTTTACGCTTGACAAACATGCTGAAGCTGTAGTCGCCCGAGTCGGGGCCCGTCTTTTCAATGACGGCAACAGCGTCGTCCTCCTCCCATCCTGTTAGCCAGAAAAAGTTCGACTCTTGTCTGTAAGGATGGAAAACAGCGCCAGATTTGTATTGGAGGGAGGCAGCGTGAAGCACTGCCACGCCTCCCTCCGACATGGAATTGGCGAGGGCTGCCCTTCGATCGGCATATTCTTGGGCTGTAATGCCAGGCGTGACTGTTTTTTCGAGACAAGAGGAGTCGCAATCAGCTACAGCTGCAGATGTGGCATTACAGGAGAGGGAACAGGAGAAGCATACGTTCGCCGGCTTTGAGAATGTGGGGATGAGTCTCGTAGACAGGCTGGCCAAACTTCAGGTCAGCGGCAGGCACGGTAGCTGCGCTGTAGGATCTGATTATTCGCTCGTTTGCTGCAAAGGTCGCTCGAAGTGGTGGGCTGTTTGTAATGCCGCTCTTTGCAAGCCGTGGAGCCCGCGTGGACAAGGCGTTGCGTGGAGGAAGAGAGCTCCGGAATGATGATGGCGGGAACTTCATTTCAGGGTTGCGGGACAGAAAAAGGACTGGCGAGGAATGACGGTTGCATATTCGACAAGAGCGGCAGAGGGGGAGTGGTAGTTGGAAAGAAAAATAATAAAGAAAAAGAATGCACGCCGATGCTAACAGAATGGTCAATCTGCGGTTGCCATCAACAAGTCAATCGTGTTGATGGAGGCACAGCAGCACGAGCTGTGATTCAGCCTTGCATCTGTAGTTGGTGTGAGGTTGTGGCGCGTGACTTTGAATGTTTGAGTTCATATGTTCATGCATGCACTCGCTAAGCTGCGAAAGTTATGCCCGCCTGCACAAGCCGGCCTGTATGACACACTGGAAGCGGGTTGTGCCATGCTGGAAGATCTGCTGGGGCGATCAGCTAACCCCCGGTGCCGCTTATAGCTGCCCTGGAGGAGCGGGCGATTTAGTGGCCTGGCTCGGCTAAACAGGCGCTGAAACATTTGACTGCGCAATGTGTGCATAAGTACTCCAGTTGACCAGTTGACTGCCCGTTGCTGGTTGCTGGTGAGGCGGGTTGGCCCGTGCGTGTTTTTGGCAGCCTCGCCGAACCAGGCATAGCGCTGTTATGCCAAGCGCGAGGGCTCCATCAACACCACAGCTGAACCAGCACGACCTCTCTCTTCAACCCGCACAACCTCGTTCCCTCCCAAGTCCAACCCCAACATCAACAACAGCTGCGGTTGTTCACAGGGCCCTTGTTTCCTTCTACAAGGCTGCACTCGATTCTTCAATGTCATTCTAACATATTTACATCTTGCCCGTGAGCTCGCAGATCTTGACGTGTATTGCCTCTACACGTCGCGTGCTCGACACGGACCGGCTTACTCAACTTGGCGAGGCGTGCCTAGCCCCTCCCCGGCCTAGGTGATCTCTCACAACAACCTCCAGCTACGGTTGTCATCGCCAAAGCTTGCCGCATTTTGGGTCACGCTCTGGTCGTGGAGTTCCAGAGCATGTTGATTGGGAAGTTTTATGGCTGCCATATCTCTATCTCCCACGCCTGCTCCCATTGCGGCCATGTCCTCGAGGCGGGTACCTCTGACGAGTAACCCCAATGTTGCCAACTCTCCATTAAGAGGACCTTCTTCCCTGCACGCGTTCGCAAAGCAGAAAAGGTCTTACGCCAACATTCAACGCGAGGAGGCTTATGGCCAGCCTCCTCCCGTGAAGAAGCAGGTCCTGGACAATGGTACCCAGCGTGCCGTTCGTTCTCCTTCCAAGGCATCCCGTACCCAGGTGTTAGTCCAACGGGCCAGCACGCGTCCAGTTACAAAGGAACGTGTTGCAAGGGCTACTCCAGCATCGACAAGAACTGTACAGGATGTGGACACGGAGAAGGAGGTGTGGAAAAAGCACCACCGGGCCAAATTCCCGAAGATGGTTTTCTATTTCGAGAGTATACCCGATGATATTAGAGCAAAGCTGACCAAGCGAGTCAACTACCTCGGTGCAGTATGCTGACCCATCATGCCAATCGCCGCTGCCGTTTTTAAACTAACGTCCCTTTTTCCCCCTTCAACCTTGTAGCGTCAAGAGCCGTTCTTTTCTATCGATATTACCCACGTCGTTACGACTCGGTCGATCCCACCCGAAAAGTCTGGAACTCAACATGAGCACTCTTTGGACCAAGAGCAGCGGGAGCCAGAAGAGCAGCCACAAACTATCAATCCGTCTCTACTGGATCGAAACACAGCGGCCGGTCGTCGAAAACTCTTGTTCGACTTTCAACAGACACAGATACCGTCCCAACAGACCGATGATCCAACAAGGCGAACCAAAGCCACCCGCAACAATGATGTTCTTCACAAGGCCCGAGAGATGGGGAAAAAAATCTGGTCGTTAGACAAGTTCCAAAACATGCTTGCTGTTCTGTTGGAAACGGAGACCCAGGCTACGACCTATGCATCCAGAACCACAAGCGTTAGAAGTCAATATGGCATGACAAAAGGCTCTCACGAACCCAATTTGCTCCAACTATTGCACAATGAGCGTCTCAACGGGCCTTCAGATCGTGATCCGACGGCAGTGAACCGAGAGCTGGCTTACTTCAAGGGTCCCTATATCTATGTGTGGGATATGGACGAAAAGTACAAGCCTGTCATGGTTCGCGAGTACGCAAAGGCCGCCAACAAACAAGACGGCGAATGGCCGCAATTTCGAAGCGTTGGCAATGGACGCTGCCCATTTGTTGAGGAAATTGACATTCCAGATAAAGAACGTCGCAACCGTGAGCGAGAAAAGGATGTACGGCCTGCTAAAAGAGAGGACCCAGTTCCGATTCTGAAGCCTCCAGAGATTCCCATGCCAAAGCCAGTCACTGGAAAGCGAACCTTGGCAGAGATGGAAGACGGCCAGAACCGTGTCAGAACGGGTCTAGCACTGGATATCTTCAACCCAGCCAAGGCAGTTCTCTCTAAGCAGACCGAGTTGAAGTCGCAGAACGCCTTTACTAGTCGGGCTGAAGGTACCAGATTGTTTGCCGGCGAGCCGGTGGCTTCAGGAATGCAGCCATCGAATGTCACGTCAGCCATTCGTTCTCAAATGATTTCATCCACATCTGGCATCAATGGTAGCAAAGCTGGGACCAGTAAAGAGGTCCACGGTCTCCAGAGAAAAGTACTTCAGAAATCCAAACCAGCTTCTCACGATGTTAGTTCTCGCCGTTTTGCAGAGGTCTCCATGGACGTCGCATCTAGTCGGTCGACAACCATGAGTCGACAAACATCCAAGGCTGTTCAGCCTGCTGATGATGAATCGCAAAGGACAGAGGGCAGGGAGAAGAAGTTGAATTCGCAGTCTCTCAAGAGCAAGCGAGACTTGAAACCTGGTTACTGTGAGAACTGTCAGGATAAGTTCCCAGACTTTGATGAGGTTGGTTTGTCCAATAAATTGTTTTTGGGCCCCCAGTGTCTGACTCCTTCATCGATTAGCATATCTTGTCACGGAAACACCGCAAATTTGCTGAAAATGACGATAATTGGACCGAGCTAGATTTGTTGCTCGAGCAACTGAAGCGAATGCCAAAATACACTGGCGCCGAGTCCGATGACGAAGATGACGGGTGGTAATTGACGAGAGATTACAAATTACACTAATACACTCCGTGGCATTTCCGACACCTCGCACACCAGAGAAAGAGTCCTAAAACCCACATCGCCTGAAGCTCAGACAATCACCTGACGACGACTTCCTTGATACTTTGCGCCTCTTCACGCTCGAGCTTTGGCTCCATGCAACTGGCATTTCTTTTTGCATTTCAATCAGATTCCCGCTGCAGCATAAAATCCGGATGATACCACTTCCTCGACGAGAAAAGTTGAGACCAGAATAATCCCTCACTAGCGGTCTTTCTGATTGAACTATTTTGCGATTTTTTATATTCACTTCACTATTCCTTCAATTTGCATCATGAAATTGCATGCAAGTCGGCGCAAGCGGCATGGCTAGGCATTTTTAGCATTTTCGCTTTTTTTTTCCTCTACTTTTTTGGAACGTGACATCATGGCAAGGCGTTTTTGTCTTGGTATATTTATATCTAGAGGAGTAGGACTATGGACGGGAAGACGACAGTAAACAAGTCAGGGTGGGCATATTTTGGAATGATGTGTATGGTGAAAGCGAGAAGGGATCATGGTCGAGCGTTGCAGAAGAAGCACAGTATTCTACAACCGTGGGATATCGCCCGGCCGTACATATACTTGTTACTTGATATATATGTACCTTGTATGTTACCATAATGAAGCAAGACTACAAGAAATCTTTACAGGGTGATGCTGGCGTGGTGCTAGTGAGAAAGGCTATGGCGGTTTTGTGTGTCCGGTCTCGACGTCTTGTGCAACGTTTCGTGCATGCAGCACAGTGACGGTGCGATATGGCACTGTGCATTTAACCAACTCTGGACTTTGAAAGGTCCCAACGAAATTCTGGCGTTCATCCATCCACCACTCCACGGCCCATACACAGGTTTATTACGCCTATTTCTGTTCATCTAAATCTCAAATTCTTTTCCATTCATCCAAAATGACACGATCTGACGAGCCGGCGCCATCGAGATCCCTTAGCGCCAACGCATCCTCCCCGGCTCCCGACGAAGACGAGGACTCTGGCACAGCATCTCCCGAGCTTCCACTAACTATGAGCGCCTCTGTAATCCTAGCAGACCTGCCGCGTGACGCTACAGCTGCCTTGGCTAGTGTTGCTGGTTTCCCTCAGGAGAAGGTGGTTGTCAAGTTCAAGCCTGTTGGCGCAGCACCTAGTCTCGCACAGGAGCTGTGCAAGATTAGTGCAACAAGGAAGTTTGAGGAGGTCGTGAGATATTTGAGGCGGAAGCTAAGGTGTAAGGATACGGATAGCGTGTTTCTTTACGTGAACAGTGTATTTGCGCCGAGTCTGGATGAGGTGGTTGGAAATTTACATCAGGTGTGTCCAACGTACTGAGGCGGCGTTCTTTGAAGAGGAGTTCGAGGAGTTTCGGATGCAATACCAGTTGCAGCGCTAACTGAAGCAGTGCTTCAAGAATGGACAAGATCAGCTCATTGTCGCCTACTCTATGACACCGGCCTTCGGGTGAAACTATTATCTATCTTACTGGAAAGATCTATAACGGCAGAGCATGCCTCGTGAGAACCAACAAAACAAAGAGGCGAAAAAAATCCTGCCTCAAACGCGGTGCAATGAAAATGCTAATGCGGTCGCTCACACAAAAGAACCCAAAATCATCAAGGTGCTGCCGCCCGAACTGAACATTGGTCGCCATCAGGCTTCACTGGCTTCGCTTTCCAACGCCTCGACCCCCTTTTCAAATGCAGCAAATTCCTCCGGTGGCATGGGGTACGTGTGCTCTTTGGCCGGATACTGCCGAGCTTTGACATCGTCTCGGTAGGCCTCGATGGCCTTCATTGCCTCGCCCCACACATCGCCGTACTTCTTGACAAACTTTGGTAAATATCGGCCAGGAGGGAAATTACCGGTCATGTCTGTTTGAACAAGGACTTGGCCTGAGCAGCCGGCGCCGGCGCCAATGCCGATGGTGGGTACGGACAGCTTCCGGGTGACGAGTGCAGCAACTTCGGCTGGAACGGCTTCAAGGACGACGGCGAAACACCCTGCGGCCTGGACAGCCAAAGCGTCCTCGAGCAGGCTCATGGCGCTGTCGGCAGTCTTGGCCTGGACGCGGAACCCCCCGAGAGCATTTTGTCGCTGGGGAGTGAGACCCACGTGGCCTAGGACAGGAATACCGGCGGTGGTGATTTTCTGAATGGTGGGAACCATCTCCTTTCCACCCTCCAACTTTATGCCCTGGACACGGCCCTCCTTGATGAAACGAATGGCGGTGGCGAGTGCTTGCTCAGGAGCGATTTCATAAGAACCCATGGGCAGGTCACCAATCTGACGAAATGCATGTCAGCTGCGTTGTTTGTAAGCGGCTGTCACGACACGACCGGACTTACTGTAAATGCGCTCTTGGTGGCTCGGGCTACCGATCGACAATGCAGCAGCATCTCCTCAACAAGCACCTCGCTAGTATCCTCCATACCCAAGGCGACCATGGCTAGGCTGTCACCAACCAGGATGACATCCATACAGGCGCGATCGGCAACGTGTGCACTGGGGAAGTCGTGGGCAGTCATCATGGTGATGGGCTCTCCCCTTCGATGGAGACTCCTCAAGGTTCCAAGGGTGACCTTTTTGCGCTGGTTGGCGGGTGCAGCCCCCATGGGTGAGTGGGAGCTGTACCTCGCCTGGCATGAAGCAACTGCACATGTTGACGAGAAGAGAGAGGAAGGCGACGATGGGGATGCAAAGGGAGAACGACTGAGTGCGGCGGCGAGAGCGAGTGTGCTTGGTGTTGATGCCCGTGTACAGGTAAGCTGAGCACACGACCGTCTAACAGAAGAGGTGACGGCAGACATGGCTGGCGCGGGGGGTGAGAGAGGGCGCGGATGGAAGTGGCGCCAGTACCGGTGAAGGCACTTTACACTCACGCAAATGTGGTGCGTGGGAAAGTATCGACAGGGCAGATGGGCCAGGATGGATTCCTTACACCAAGGGCACAGGGGCTGCAACTTGCAATGACCAAGAGTCGCAAAAAAAGAATTGGCGCGATGGATTCTAGCGTGCACGTCACCGTGTAAGTCCCGTCATGCCGAGCATGGGAAAAGAAAAGAAACGGTGTGCCTGGATCGTGGCGGAAGAAGCGATTTTATTCAGGTTGGCCATGATGGATTTTACGTTGTAGAACTGAGTATCTCTGGGAAACGGTGGTGTTTTTTTTTTTTTGTTTGGTCCTTACCAGGACCAGGAACGGAGCACGGAGGCCGGAGCACCCTGGGGCGAAAGTCCTCGGTCGGCTCGAGCGGAGCTAACCCAGATTCAGGTCCGGGCTCCTGGTTGACCAGTCAGGGCGGCGCGTGCTCAGGTAAGCGGGTCGAGCAGCGACCCACTTTGTGTCCCTGGTCTCTGTTTGCGCAGCCAGCAATGCATACAGCAAAAAGCAGTCTATATTATAAGATGAAAATATACCCACGATGGGAATTATGACGAGGACGGTTTTGATTTTTTATTTTATTTTATTTTTTTTCGTCTTCATTTACCCCTGCTTGTCTTGAAGGATCCCGCAGCTTGCGGTGGTGGCCGTCTCTTGAGAACCGGGATCGGGTTCCTCGGTCTGTGCGGGATAAGCGACGAGCTCGCGTGCCTGTGCCGAGGCTCGGTGATTGGGACTCGGGAGTCACGACGTCGGGAGGAACATGGTTGGTCAAGGGAGCAGCGACGGGCGGCGCGGCCGGTGATGCCGTGTACGGTCAGATTCCTGGGGCACAGCAAATTGTTCAGTCAATGATTGACAGGACGATGGCTGCTATTGTTGGTGTTGTGTCATTTATTAGTATTCTCTCTCGTCTGGTTGAATGGTTGGTGGTGCTGTGGGGAATCCGTCGTGCTTGACCGAGAACAATGGTCTGTCGGGCACTCACGGTTTCTTGTAGTTAGTAGTACTCGGAGTACGAGGCCGAGGGCACAAAGGGACATGGAGGGAATCAACGACGGGCCATGGCCACGGCTCGCCTGTCTCTGCTCTGCTTTAATGTCACGGTGCAGCCGGCCTGGTAGAGTACAAAGCCGGCGTGCTTGGCCAGATATCAAGAGCGCGAGCTGCCGATGGTCCGGATTGGGAATGAGGAGTCAACAAGTGGAAGGTCGCATCAATGATGGATGTGAAGTCTACCAAGTGCGTCGTCATGCCGGTTTGTGCACTCGTGTGCGCTGAAGTCGGCCAACGTTCAGTGCACCCAGGCCAACGTGGCACACCTGAGAAGACAACACTCCTACCGCCAGGCGCTGCGAGGCGCTGCGAGGCGCTGCGGCTCAGGCGTCGGCAAGTCTCTAGGCACCGAGTCACTGACCAGCCGGCCCGGGCCCAAGCACCGCAGAGTAGGCCTCGATGCGACCCAGTGGCATCGCCGAGGCATTTTATGGCCCCCGCCATCGCTGCGTCAAATTCATTGTGTCTGCAGCCTTGAGTCTGGCCTGGTCTAGTTGGATTGGTGTCATCGCTAGCTCCTTGCGCAGTCCACATGTGCAATCTCCGCTGGTGTGGAGAGGATTGATTGATTCTTTGCTCGGCTGGCGGACGCCCATAGGCACCAGCGCATCCCCATCCTTCAGCGCTGCCAGCCAGCCGGCTTCCAGTGCTCACGCTGGCTTGTACAGTTTTACTGGCTGGCGTACTGGCTGGCTTATGACTAATGTCCGCCCCCCCGGCACCGCACCAGACCGGACCAGGCCAAGGACATAACGTCGACAACTGCGTGTGACCACCAAGACGACCAGACAATTTACCAACTAGTCAACCACTGGACCTGGTCTGGCAACATTGCACAAGTCCGAGTCCAGATATCCATAAGGGTGCCGACTCGTGCCACCCTCGCCCACCTGCAATACGAGTGAGTCAACCGGCTTGGGTCGCCTGGCCGTCGCCCGCCCGTCTCCAAGCTTATCTATCCCCTCTCAACCCTCAACCCCAACACAGCACGCTTGTCGGCCACCTCGTGCGTTATTTGTCAACAACACCGTCCGACCGACGCCCTTTACAGCTCGACGCCTGGTATCTTCCTCTTCGCCGTGCCATTTGCTGCCGCTGACTGCGGTTGACCTGTCGCACTTGACCTCGCAACCACCTGGTCCAATCCAGCACTCGGACGTCGCTGGCCCCGGAGTCTTGGGGCACTTCCTCAACTTCCAACAGCACAAACCCCACGACGCAGTTGTCGCTCGCTGCGATCCCGCCCGCCGAAATGAGTAGCCCTCGCCGAAGAATCGAGACGGACGTAAGTTCCATCTACACCTGATGCCTTGGACGATGCTCTCACATCGCTAACGACGCCCTGTCCAGGTCATGAAGTATGCCGCCGCTATCCGAACTCCTAACCCCCGAGCCTAGCACCATCTCGCTTTACCTGACCTGCTAACACTCACACAGGATGTACGCTGGACAGACCATCTCCAACTTGGCCAAGGCTCCGTGAACAAACTGACAGTCGTAGGCTCATGAGTGACTATGAGGTGACCCTGGTCAACGATAACAGTACGTGACCTCGAACACCGTTGCTTCATGGCTGCTGACCTTGGGCAGTGTAAGATGCAGATCCCACCTTGTATTCCATTTAAGCCGACGTGTCGATTCTCACCAGCGGGTGGAAAAAACAGGCAAGAGTTCTTTGTCCGCTTCAAAGGCCCGGCGGAGAGTAAGCAAAGCCCGCGACGAAGAGCCATTCCTATTTACAAACCATGACGCTGAGACAATCGCGTGTAGCTCCGTTTGAAGGCGGCCTCTGGAAAGTCCACGTCGAGTTGCCTGACACCTACCCGTACAAGTCGCCGAGCATCGGCTTCGTCAACCGCATCTTCCACCCCAACATCGATGAGCTGTGAGTGGACACTTGATGAATGACGCGTTCCGGACGCGTTTCAGAGAGGTGGCGCAAGCATAGCAAGGCCAAGTGCTTTGCAGTGACTGGCAATACTAAGAAACATTGGCCCTGGACAGGTCTGGATCCGTTTGCTTGGACGTAATCAACCAAACATGGTCGCCGATGTTCGATATGATCAACATTTTCGAGGTCTTCCTCCCACAGCTCCTGCGCTATCCTAATCCGACCGATCCCCTCAACGGAGAGGCGGCGGCGTTGTTGATACGCGAGCCCAAAAGTTATGACGCCAAGGTCAAGGGTAAAATTGAACGCACTTTAATCATTGGGTCCATGGTTCTCGGGGCTAATCGGTGGGTCTTGTAGAGTATGTACAAAAGTACGCAACGAAGGACGCAGCCGACGAGGCCGGGGCCGAAAGCGAAGACGAGGACGACATGTCCTCAGTAGCAAGTTTTGGCGATGAGGACGAAGAGCCAGCAGGACAGATGGACGACGTATAACGTCGACCGAACCGACACTACGTCCATCTCATCTCAAGCGTCAACGATTTTCTGATAAACACCTCACGGGGGCATCAGCAGGAATTCCGCTCATACTTTTATCGGCGTAAACACGGATATCAAGGCACATTGAGAGCGCCTTTCAGGACTATACATCGGGTGGAGTTGCATAAGCCGACTATTATGACATTGGGGGGTTTTGTTTTTGTTTTCTTTTTTTTTTTTGGGTCTCATGTTGCTCTTGTTTGAACGAAAGAATGCTTGTCTACGCTGTTGGCCGGAAGGTTGCCAGACTCGCGATTTGTGGGTTCTTGGGTCTTTTTTCTACCAGGGTGGTGACGCGGCTGTTCAAGACTGTTTCATAGCAATGAGACTCTGAGGCGGCTACCCTTTAGCGGTTATCAAAAGAACCATCGACAACAAGTGCCTATTCGGTTAGAATAGTCTTTTGACGAGGGACAAGAAGTTGTCTTTTGCTCGGCATTATGCAAGGGCGAGTAATTAAAATAAGCATACAAATGTTTGACTGACACCAACCTTGACCGAGAAACGGAACCCATTCGGCTACAGCTGCTCGCAGCAGCATGGCGATGCGTTAATCTAGGACTCGGAGCATGTGAATGGTGACCTTTGACAGTGACAGAAGAGCGTAGAAAGTTGAAACAGCCAAAATGAGCCTAGCTTTTTATTTGATTTCATTGCGCAAGTACGTGCTTTATAAATGGTTCTGGAGTACTCCGCAGTAGTACAGAAATCAACAACTTGACGCATGGCGGCCGCGTGCCAGAATTTCTGGAAATAAGTAAAGATCAAAAAAAGGATCCCTATATGCTCGCGCGGCGTGGAAAGCATCGTGGAACGACTCTTGCTCCCGGCAGGGCTTGAACCTGCGGCCTCCGCATCACTAATGTTTATTAGTACGAAGCTCTAACCAACTGAGCTACGGAAGCTTTCCCTGCGCGTGGGGTCCTGTTGCCATCACTTGGGCAATGTTTAGTCATATACCCTATCCCCGCTAGCCATGAGCACTTCCTTGCCGACTTCACCACCGAGAAGATGCCGTCAACGGGTTTGATCCGCAACTGCTGCCAAGTTGCAGTGTTCGCGGCCACTTTTTGGGGTTTCCCGGCGGTGCTGGGGTGTGGTTGAACGCGAGTGAAGGGCCGGCCGTAAAACTCGGAGTTGTCTGCTTTCGTCGTCGCATCGTGCTGGGCTGGGAGTTCCCAGGGACACACGCACGGTAGTACGGTAGTGCTGCGATTATGAGAGCTTCCTCGTCCTTGCTGGGCTGGGCTCGAGCCCCGAGAGGCGCTAGAGGCGGAGGAGGCGCAGCGGCACTAAGGCGCGACATGGTGGAGAGATGTGCCCTCAACGTGCGCCGAATAAACGAGGCGCTCTTGCGAACCTGAAGGGTCTCGAGGAACGGGGTGGGGTAGCGAATAGAGTTTCGTTTGGCATTTACGATTTGATCCCGACGGCTGGGAGCATGACGAGCATGACCAGGGGTGGGATCAGGATCAGGTCTTTGCTCGAGCACCTGCTCCGTACTCCGTACTCCTGCTCTGTAGGGCTTACGGAGTGTGATGTACGATTGGCGTTGAGAGGACTCAGAGGAGGGCCGGACCGGACGATGCTCCGGATGCTGACTGAGACAGCACGATGCCGCTGGTCCGTGACGATGTGAGGTAACTTACTTGGTCGCGGGAGTAAGTAGGTACTTGGTAGATACGGTATGGACTGTAGGTAGGTACCTGGAGACTTAAGTACTTAAGAAGTAGGCATCTAGGTAAGTACTTAGGCACCTTCTTCGGTTGGTGGCGATCAATTGATGCCAAATATTGAATGGATTGGTGGGCCTTGGCACATGCACAGTGGTATTCTGCAGCGTGCAACATGCATACATACCTTCATGTACAGAGTGCCCGGGCTTAAGTATGTCAACGACGGCGGTACTCCGTCGTACACAGATCAATGAATGCATGCTCATTGATCAGCATAGTTACTTAAGTATTTGTGAAGTACGTTGCCACAGCTTACAAATAGCTCCGAGGTACTCGCGTGCTGATGAGACCAGGTACTCCGTACCGGGCACTTGTATACTTCCTACTTTAAGTACTTGACTTATCAATCGATACTGGACGCATGCGGCCGGCCTCTCGACTGCGACACCGGCAAGTTTCTCGTGCCTGCCGTCCAAGTCGCTGTTCAAAGTTAGCTCGAGTTGCATCTTTAGTGCCCTCGGTGCCCGTCGGGGCACCTGGGGTACTCGGTACCTGACTTGGGCCCCTTCCTACTTACTAAGCTAGGTACCTAGGTGAGTACTCTAGGTGACCAGGTACCTGACTGAGTAAGTACTTGAGCCACTCTCTTCTCTCCCCCCCACCCCGCTTTACGACGAAGCGCCCAAGTGCTTGCTCACCTGAAGCAGGTGATGGATCCCTCCTCTAAAATCAGCGGCATCAATGTGTCCGTGTGTGTCCATGTCAACCAGTGTCTGGTCTTGCAGTAGCCAGGCCAGAACCCGTCAAGTTGACCTTTCCTCTTTCTCTCCATCCGCGCAGATTTCACATCTTCACATCAACCCTTTTTCTTTGCCGTCTCTCTTCATCGATGCGTCCTCGCGCTACAGCCTGGCCGGCCTATGACAGACAATCCGCTCTCCCATTCAGGATAGCAGACTGTTGTTGCTTATCCTCACCACCCGCCAGAAGCTCGCTCGCCTTGATCTCCGTCGTCATCGCCTCCTAGCACCGGCGGCTGCGGGCTACCCAGCCGGTACCGGCAGTGGTCACTCACCACGTACGACCAGACACCCAATCGACCAAATCCCGACGGTAGTAGTTGCCAGGGGGGAGGAATATCCATTCGTTGAATTTTTCATCTGTTTATTTTTTTTTCTTTATTTTCCCTACTTAATCATCCGTCGGGCCCCATGGCTCCCCACAACGACATAGAAGCCTTCCATGAGGTCCTCCTTTCCAGCCGCCTCATTCTGGCCCTCTGCGGCGCCGGCCTGAGTGCATCATCCGGTCTCCCAACTTTTCGCGGAGCCGGAGGTCTCTGGAGGATGCACTCGCCCACGAAGCTAGCCACGATGAGGGCCTTTAAGACGGATCCAGGTCTGGTATGGTTATTCTACGGTTATCGACGACACTTGGCCTTGAAAGCCAACCCGAATCCTGGCCACCAGGCTCTGGCAGCCCTGGCCAGGAAGAACGCGGATTTCTTGTGTTTGACCCAAAACGTTGATAGTGAGTTCCTCAGCCGGTCTATGCTTTGGAAAGGGACGCGGGAACCCGCTCTCGACGGCCAGTCGAGCGTCATTTCCCATGTTGTTTCGCAGTTTGACTAATGCGAGGCCGTTTGCGCCCTTGCCACCGTCTGTAGACCTGTCTCAACGAGCAAATCATCCGACTGAGCAACTCTGCGCGCTGCACGGCTCTTTGTTCGACGTCAAATGCACGACTGAAGGCTGCGGTTGGGTTCAGCGAAACAACTTTGACGACCCCTTTTGCCCATCGTTGAAAGCCGGCTCGGAGGATCCCCCCCCTGGAGAGTCACTTCCTCTCCTGGATCCGTACCACCGAATCAAGCACGTGCCTGAGGAGGAACTGCCCAAATGCCCCAAGTGCCAGACGGGAATTCAACGGCCTGGTGTGGTTTGGTTTGGCGAGGAGCTCGATGAGAATATGATGGAACATATCAATGGATGGATTACAAAAGATAAGATCGTACGTCCCGCGATGATTCGACCCGCGTCGATTGGCACAGTGCTGAGCAGTGAGCCAAAAGCTGGCTGCAAACCCTCTGTCGCAGAAGGTGACTGATAAGGTTTTTTCTTAGGACTTGATGCTCGTAATAGGCACATCGGCACAAGTGTATCCTGCGGCCGGATACATCTCAAGAGCAAGATTGCACGGGGCTCGGGTCTGTACCGTCAACCCTGATGCGGAGCAGGAGACTGAGCTGTACAAGATACAGGAAGGAGATTTCGCTTTCGGACAAGATGCGGCAGAGGCGCTCCCCCGACTGCTCGAGCCAGTCATTGGAACTTTGCAACAGAATGGAGAATTCAGAAAATGACGCCAGCGCAATGGCTGGCGAGGGTGAAAAGACGAGAGAGCAAGAGAGCGAGAGAGCAAGAGAGCGAGAGAGCGAGAGAGCAAGAGAGCAAGAGAGCGAGAGAGCAAGAGAGCGAGAGAGCAAGAGAGCAAGAGAACAAGGGAGCAAGGGAGTTGGCAACCCAATCGCCGTCGTTGGATGAAACGCGAACGGTTTTTTGTTTTTTTGTCATTCGCTTCTGACCATTACTTGAACGGATAGGCCGGATTTTGGATTTACATCATGGCAAGGAGTAGTTGGAGGGGATTGCCGTCGGGTTGCTACAGGAATCTTGACATACAGCGAGGCGCGCGGGCGGGTTGAATTCGAATTGGGCCCATCAAGAAGCGTGAAGGCCAGAGTACCAGTACCCATGATGATACAAATTGATGTACCTACATGCCTATCTGCCTACTCAAGGAAGTAGGTAGGTTCCCAGGTAGTCGTTGAGGGGTTCTGCTGTCATCTCGACTGCGCACAAGGCACAATGTGAGTGAGCCGCCCCTCGGCACCCCCCTGTCGCCCCGCCCCGCTGGCTGGAGCTTCCCCCACTATCACGATTTACCAGGCGGGCCCTGGGGGATTGGCGAGGGGAACCTACAGTTACTGCCTAAGTAGGAACGTATCAGCACTTCTGACTGACCAGTGTAGAAGTACTGCTGGTCCTCGTAATTGACCACTACCTAGGTGCCTCGTAAGTAGGTGGGTACTCGAGTAAGTACCTGCTTAAGAACTTAGTAGTTGTCTCCCCACGTACTTCTACTTAGTACTCAGGCACTTGATTAATGGATCCATGCATGCATGTACTCGGTACTCCGCACACGACAAACTCGATCGACTCGGGCCAACAGACTGGGCTCGGCAAACAACTGCGCAGCACGATTCTCATGTGATGCAGGTGTCACAATGACGGACTTTTCCAAGGCCGCCCGGGACACACAAGGTCGGTCGTGGCTGGATCAGCTGGTTCTCGCTGCGCTGATGCGTCGTGCGTCGTGCGTCGTGGCTCGTGATTCGTGAGCACCGAGGGGAAACAAACCAGACCTCTGGAAGCGTCCATACATACAGAGTGCTACCGCCAATTTACGCACACGTGGTGACGATGACGCTGCGCAGCTAGGTCAGCGTCATTCATTGACCAGAGGTCGAGTTATTGGCCAAAGCGCCGACACCGATGACGATAGGCTTCATTTCTGATGCTACCCCGGAGAATGGCTTCCCCGCGTTGTTGCATCGTGTCGGCCCGCCGAGCATTTGAAGCGACACCGCGCTCAGCGCGTTCCAAGACATGGATGCTCCCGTTTTTCGGCTCCCTACGAAACCGATCTCCATTTCAACATCTTGCCGCTGCCCACCTACCGCAGCTCGCCAGTCCTTGCACCGATACTGAGCAGTGAGCGTCGCCATGTCGAGTCTCGGCCTCAACAACCTGCCGCAGCTTCTGCTGCTTTGGCTCGTCGCCTCCCTGGCGACACAGTTTGACCCTCTGAGTCACGTCAACCCGCTGATAGGTACAACAAACGGCGGCAATGTGTTTGCCGGAGCGACGCTGCCGTATGGCCTGGCCAAGGTCGTCGCCGACGTGGACGGCCAGAATACCGGCGGCTTCGGGATGGACATGTCCAACGTCACGGGCATTTCCTCTATTCACGACTCAGTAAGGCACAGGCTCGCCCGTTTCCGCCTCGCCGTGTTACTCGGGGCTTTGCGTCTTGCGCAAAACTAACTCGCTTTCTTTGCTTCGTCTTCCCCGCCTTCAAGGGCACGGGAGGGAATCCGAGTCTGGGCAATTTCCCGCTGTTCCCGCAGGTCTGCCCTTCCGACGAGCTGAACAACTGCCAGTTTCGCATAGGGGATCGCAAAGTCCGCTACAAGACGGGCTCGGTCGTGGCCGAACCGGGGCTCTTTGGCATCGAGCTCGAGTCTGGCGTCCAGGTCAGCATGACCGTCAGCGAGCACGCCAGTCTGATCACGTTCAGGTTCCCAAGGTCGGACGGCGACCACCCCTTGATACTGCTCGACCTCACCGACTTGTGGCAGAGCCGGCAGAACGCCAGTGTCCTCGTAGACGAGAAGTCTGGTCGAATGGTTGGGAACGGTACCTTCTTGCCGAGCTTCGGTGCCGGGTCGTACCAGCTTCACTTTTGCGTGGATTTCTCCGGAGCGGGCATCCACGACACGGGCGTATGGGTCAACAACAGAGCGGGCACGGAGCCGAAACAGCTATACATCACCCGTGGATTCAACCTCTTCTACCTCGAGGGCGGCGCCTTTGCGAGATTCAGCCCCGGGCCCGACAACGCAGTGACAGCAAGGGTCGGTCTTAGCTTCAAGAGCTCGGAGCAGGCGTGCGGCCATGCGGAAAGAGAGATTCCGAACCCACGCGGAGACTTTGACCGTCTTGTAAGCGCCGCCAGGGATGCATGGCGAGAGAAGCTGAGCCCGATATCCGTCAAGGCGGGCGGCGCGGACGAGAACCTGTTGACGAGCTTCTGGAGCGGTGCCTACAGGAGCCTCATCAGCCCCCAGAACTACAGTGGCGAGAATCCTCACTGGGACACTGGAGAGCCCTACTTTGATTCATTCTACTGGTAAGGGGGCTGGCTCGGCCAGACGTCCACCTGTGTTGCCCGCGCTGGACCCGGCAAGGCTTTTTGGCTGACGCAACCTTTTTCGCACAGCATCTGGGACAGCTTCCGGGCTCAGCACCCTCTCCTGACGATCCTGGACCCGACTGCGCAGACGCAAATGGTTCAATCCCTGCTGGACATGTACAGGCACGAGGGATGGCTGCCTGACTGTCACATGTCCATGTGCAAGGGGTGGACTCAGGGGGGCTCCAACGCCGACGTCGTTCTCGTGGACGCCTACGCAAAAAACCTCAGCAGTGCCATTGACTGGGAGCTCGCCCTCGAAGCCGTCGTTACCGACGCGGAGAAGGAGCCCTTGGAGTGGTCGTATCACGGTCGGGGCGGCCTGCAGAGCTGGCGCAGGCTCGGCTACATCCCGTACCTCGATTTCGACCCCTTTGGCTTCGGAACCAACTCTCGGAGCGTGTCGCGCACTCTCGAGTATTCCTACAACGACTTTTGCTTGGCTACGCTCGCGGACGGGCTGGGAAGCAGGACTTGCGGGAGAAGTACATGCGCCGCAGCATGAACTGGCGGAACTTGTGGAAGGAGGACCAGACCTCCGTCGTCAGAGGCAAAGACACGGGGTTCAAGGGCTTCTTCCAGCCCAAGTACATGAACGGCACGTGGGGGTTGCAGGACCCCGTAGCTTGTTCGGCTCTCGCCGGCTTCTGCTCGCTAACGACGAACCCGAGCGAGACGTTTGAGGCCAGCATCTGGCAATATCTGTTGTAAGTTGTGGCCCGACGCCCCGGCACAGGGACGCACACGCCACGCTTTGAAGGCGTGACATGAGGGGAGGGAGAGGAGAAATGAGCGGAAAAATTAACATCGTCCCTCGTGCCAGCTATGTTCCTCACGCCACCTCCTCTCTCATCTCACTGGTCGGCGGCGACGACGCATTCGTCTCCCGGCTCGACTACTTCCACGAGAGCGGCCTGGCGGACATCTCCAACGAACCCGTCTTCCTCACAGTTTACCTCTACCACTATGCCGGTCGGCCGGGCCTGTCCACGCGGAGGGCCCACCAATACATCCCGTCGTCCTTCAACAACACCAACGGCGGGCTCCCGGGCAACGACGACTCCGGGGCCATGGGCTCCTTCCTCTTCTTCTCCGTCATGGGGCTGTTCCCTGTGGCCGGCCAGAACGTGTACCTCATCAACGCCCCGTTCTTGCAGGAGGTCAGCGTCAGGAACCCCGTGACGGGGAAGCGGGCGACAGTGCGCGCTCTCAACTTCGACGCTGCGTACAAGAACGTCTACGTGCACAAGGCGACGGTGAACGGGCAGCCGTGGACAAAGTCGTGGATCGGGCATGAGTTCTTTTCGGAGGGATGGACGCTGGAGCTGACGCTGGGCAACACCGAGTCGGACTGGGGTAGGAAGGCGGCTGATCGGCCGCCGAGCTGGACAGTCTAGACATGGCCGCGGTTCCCTGTTGGGAAAGATCTGGCTTTGCAGGGCTAGATGTCTCGAGGGACTCGTGTGTTTTGCGGGCTTTTTCCTTTCCTCTGCGTGCGTGCACTGTTTGTTCATTGTCCTGCATCGGCGGCACTCTCGTCACGTCGTGAGCATGGTTCAAACCCATAACGTTGTTGGTGCTTCCAAGGCCTCTTGGGTGGCGTCTCGGAAAGAAGAGAATCTCTTGTGTGAAACGAAACTCTCCATCCAGGATGTGATTCGGGTCCTCGAGGTCCTCGAGGTCCTCGAGGTCCAGATGCGAATTCGTCCATGCCAATGTCTGCCACGCACGATGCCAATACGACAAATACAAACTTGTGCCGGACCCCAAAACGACGAGCCACCGAAAAGGGACGAGGGACAAGGAAAGGGGTATATCGCTCCACCGTCCGAGACAACCGTAAAACGGCGCGCCATGCCCAAACCAAAACACCACCTCAGTCAGAATCGTACTGCACCAAGGCAGAGGAGGCACGTGTTGAATCCTCGCCGGGCGCATGCTCCCGCTCCCCACGGCGCGTCCTGCTCTTGACGACGCCCGGGACCCGCGCGGCCCTCGCGCCATGCCTCCCGTTCAGGAAGGGATCCATGCCCGCGCGGGTGTTGTCCACGACGGAGGCGACGAGGCCGCTCGGCCGCCGGCGCCGGGGGGGCCCGTGCCGAAGCGCACCGCCGCGGCTGTCTCGGCGTCCCCCGCCGTCGCGGGGACCAGGTCCATGCCCAGGCTCATCCTGTCGCGGAGGTCGTCGGCGCGCCGGGCCTCCTGCTCCCTGTGCCGGCGGCCGGCGCGGAATGCCCGCCTCAGCCTCTGGTTCTGCGCGTACGGGTCGTCCCACGACCGTGCTTGGGCGTCGAGCAGGCCGTCGATCCGGTGGGCCGCCGCCTCGAGCCGCCGCCTGTCGGCGATGGTCTTTTCCAGGCTCGCAAAGGCGCTGCTGCGCAGGGCCTCGCGCTCCTGGTCCGTCGTGACGGCCGGGCCTTGCTGTTCGCCGGGGCCGCCGGCGCCCGTGTCCCGCCTCGTGGCGCCCTCGGCGACGACGTAGGCCGTGTTCTTGGGGTCGGTGCGCATCTCGATGGTGCCGCCGCACTCGGCGTGGCGGAAGCGGAAGCTCCATATGGGCGAGGTGTAGTAGGCGCCTACCCTCTTCTTTTCCGCGTTGAAGCGGACGCCCTGGGCGATGACGGTCGGCCTCGGGCACGAGCCGCACCAGACGGGGAAGGGCATCTCGAAGCGGACCGTGAGGATGCCGTGGGAGGCGAGTTTGGATGCGCGCCGGCCGAGGGCGTGCTTGCTGTGGAGGCGGTTGGCTGACGTCGTGCCCTCGACGTCTGGCGGGACGTAGCGTCCCATGTTGAAGCCCTGCATGGTGGGGGAGCAGGCGAGGCTGTTGATGTTGTCGCTGCTGTTGTCGCTGCTGTTGCTGCTGCTGTTGTTGCTGTTGTTGCTGCTGTTGTTGCTGTTGCTGTCCCGGTTTGCAGGATCGAGGTCGTGAGAGCGGCAGAGGCAGGTGACCGACGGATGGGGCCCCTCGACGGCGGCGCTGCCTACCTACCCTGCACCCTGCACCTCGGTCGAGTTCCCAGCCCCATCCCTCATCACCGTGTTACTAGCCGGCGCCGCGACACACGTGGCGCCGGGGGGGCGTGCATCCTCACATTGTCGTTTTTATTCTCGGGGGCAACAGGCGTTGGTGCGATTGCCATGCCCATCAAATCAAGCCTTATGATCCTATGCGGAGGAGACCATCTGCCGCAACCCGACTGTTCCCCCAAACCATCCTTGCGATGCCGACCTCGAAACCCCGCAGCCACCTCGAGACGGACATCAATCGACGGAGAGCTCTCCTCGTTACACGGCTTCATGTACGTGGTGGTTTGGGCACGGGTAGCCACGCCGTTTCCTCGATGTTACTGCCACTCTATGCGTACTGCACCTTGCATTAAGTACACGTCACGTTAGTCTTTGTGCGACGCTTCACACTGGTGTCCATGTCTGAATCCCCTTGTCAACAGCAGAACATTGTATATAATATGATCTCGCCTGTAGTATGATGAACGCACAATCGATGTTACGCTGCCGAGTGTTTATTGTTCTCAGACACCTGCGGCAAAAATGTTTGCCCACTCCACCATCCGTGAATCGTGAACTTGCCGCGCTTGATAAGGCCAAGAGGTACTCGGCGAGGAAATAACACGGGACGCACTGGTCCTCCATCGGCTGCGTCTCCGTTTGACACAGGCGAGGATGTCTCGAATGCGTGAGTAAAGTTGTAGCGACATTTCAAGCCAACGAATGGGCCGTTTGGGACCGTGCATGAGCACAGCAAGCTACACACAACAGGGCCAGCACTGTCCATGGTCGGTCAATACGCCAGACTACCACATGGTATTAACTGCATGGCTTGCCACAAATCGAGAATACGTCGCAAGACTTGATACGTGTTGCATGATGACCTTTCCCCCCTCCCTCTGCACACGTTCAGAGCAATCGGCAGCACAAAGTGGGAACCTCACTTGGCCTTGTGTGATGAAATCATAGGTCGTTTCTTTATACGAAGCTCTCCGTCGACGACGGGCGATTTTGCGCGGCAAAAAGGTCGGACAAGCGGCACGATAAATTTAGAACAGTGGAGAGGCGATAAGCCCCGAGTAGCGCAAGATGGACACCTAGACTCGTAGCACGCGGTGTGTCTGTGTGGACGAGAGTCAGTCAAGCTCGTCAGCTAGCGCGCGGAATGACCGTCATGTGAATCCAGCTGACAACGGCAAGCCTCGACGTAGTACAGTAGCTGCGGACTTTGTTGGTACGCGCCATGGGCCGGAAAGAGCAGCCAGCCTTGTGCGGCGGGGTTCGACCGGATTTTTGACTGCTTTCTTTTTGTTTCTGGCGCCGTCCTGTAATTAATACTTGCTCGGCTTGTGCGGCAGTCGCCGAAGGGGCGGGCAAAAGGAACTTGCGCGCGGAGGAGAAGGAGGGACGAAAAAGCGACACCACCACCACGGTCCACCACCACATGACTGAGATGGCCGAGGAACTGACTAGTCGTCTTCTCAGCACAGCCCCACCATCCCATGCCTGAAGGCTGAACTGAATACGAATCCAGCACCGCGCGCCAGTTCAACAGCGTGCGGGAAAAGGGAGTGGTTGGTGTCGCGAGTAATTGGTAATTGCTTCTAGTAAGTTACTCGGTACTCCGTACGGTGCGTGCGGTGGCCTTCCTCGACCGTCATTTCCCCTGCACCCTGCAGACAAGGTCTTGGCCTCGACGGATTGAGAATTCCAGCTTCCGTGCCCAGCGAGCAGAAGACGACCGACGACACGGACACGTACCGTCTGTCTGCGGCTCGGTGCGATGGGGCGTCGAAAAAGATGGAAACGCACGGCGCCGACAGTACGTACGAGGCTGGCTGAAGAAATGGCATCCTCCAGTTTCAGCCACCAGCGCCGTCCGTATTGACCACGTCGATTCTCCCACTGCTCAGAACGTGGCCAGCTGCTCTGCTCCGTACTTCGTCAGCGCTGGACCGGAGTGAGGGTTCATTCATCAGTGTGCGAACGTGCGTACGTGCTCCGGCGGAGGCGTTTGACAGCCTGCATGCAGGTCATGTTGGGCACGTTACCCCAGATGTGAGGTTTCATTTGGCTCGCGTCACCGCAGCAGGATGCAGGATGCACCCTGGGTCCTGCCTGGGTGATTGACATCGTGGTCGCACCATGGAGATGATCTGATTCCCCTCGGCCAGTCAGTTGACCGACTGCCCATGCAGGTCAGGAGTCAGGAAAAGGGAGAAGTCGCCGGTGCTCTGTACTCCGTACCAGCGTCGAGAGAAAAGCAGGCCGGGGGCTGACCGGGAGGGGAGGGGCCCTGATTCTCAACTCCAACAAGGAAGGAAGGAAGGAAGGGGCAGGGAAGGGCAAGAGCCACGTCAGCCGGGGCGCTAGTCAAGCCACGATCCGTTGCGCGGGAAACCGCACTGTCCGGCACTGTCTCGCTCCTGCCAACACCGCCCCGTACGGAGGACTCCGCCAAGAGTAATGGCCGGTGGCCCCACTTCTGCCACCCCGGTCCGCACCGTCTGCATCCAACGTGCCGCACCGTTTTTAATATCCGCCTGGGGTTGATTTGCTTGTTGGTCATTGTTATTGTCCATTGTCCCGTCATCGTCGTACGCACGTAATAACGTTAATACCAAGTAACTACAGAGGGAGCCAGAGTCGCAAGGCGTTTAAAGTTTCCATTCCGGCGCCACCCACTGCCGTCCCAACTACCGCTCGCCCATCTCACTCATTGACCTCCGTCCTCCGAGGACGCCCCGGCCCTCGCAGCCCGTATTCGTGACAAGACGCGGACGCGCGGGTGATCCCATGGCCAGACAGCGCTCTCTCGTCCGTCCGTCCATCAGCGGTAGCCCGTCAGTCCTTTTCGGCTCTACTAGTAGCTAGCCAGAGCCCCCTTCGTAAAACGTGAAACGGGCAGCCAGAGTGGCTGGCCGGTGGCGGGTCCCCAAAAACGCCTTTAGCTTGGCCCATCCCATGTATCTATCCTGTGGAGTGCTCCGTCCCTAGGCTTGTCAATGTGTCAATGTCTCATATCAGGTCCTGAGTGGCGCCAGGGCCGCACATGTCTGGCCATGGCGTTGCCGAGAGCAGCAGAATACCGGGGATCCACGATGGGACGTTGTGTTGTGACTTGTGAAAGGGCTTGGCTGACGACGACCCAAGTTGGAAGCACCCTGGATGCCCGCCGCTGTTGGTGCCTCGTGGATCGCTCCAGATGGGCTAGGAAGTCTCATCCCCCAGAAAGCAATAAATCACCAGTCTCAGCCTCCCTCTTGCTCGTACACGAGTCTTCCTTTGTCCCCGTTGCTCTTTTTATATCACCACGGCACATCCTCTTTCCCGGTGCAACCTTTTGAGCGGGTGCGTGTGTGCGTGCGTGTGTGTCATTCTCCTTGTCCTCTCTTCGTCCTTCGCTCAACAGCTCCCTCGCCTATCTGCTGTTACATCGTCCCTGGTGTAATTCTACCTCTGCGCGAGTTTCAAGGGTCCATTGGATCGTATACGTATATATCCCACCCATACACATTCACTCGACCGTCACGTCACCATCCCGGGGCAAGCACAGTCTCCGATCAACCGACATGTTGTCCAAGCTGTCCCTCGCGGCTCTTGCTCTCGCAACCCTCGCGGCGGGTCAAACGCAAACAGACTGCTCGCCCTTGCTTCGCAGTACGGCTTTCTCCCCACGTCAACTGGTTGGCGCTTTGTGTGTACAGTTTTGCAAGCTGAGCTGAGCTGACGAAAACAACAGCATGCCCTCCGGATCCTGCCTTTGGCACCAAAGTCTTCTGTGACTTCACCAAGGGCGCCTGCCCTGCTTTCAAAGAAGCCGACGGCACCAAGATTACCTATGATGGAAATGGTGCCGTCTTTACAATCTCCGGCGAGACCGACGCTCCCACCATCATAACCGGAAAGTACATCTTCTTTGGCCGGGTCGAGGTGGTCATGCAGGCAGCTCCTGGGCGCGGCATCGTTACTTCGTCCGTCCTGCAGTCTAAGGATCTTGATGAGGTACGTTGACGCCCGACTTGCATTGTGGTGACTGTTGTTGCTGTTGCTGTCGTGTGGCGTGTGTGCTTGTGCGTGTGCGTGTGAATAGGCTGCTAACGTGCATTTTGCGCACAGATTGACTGGGAAACCGTTGGATCTGATAACGCCCAGGTCCAGACCAACTACTTCAGCAAGGGAGACAACAGCACCTACGATCGCGGCCAGTATCATGCCGTCACCAACCCTACCGGCGCCTTCCGCACCTACACCATCGAGTGGACTCGCGACTCCGTCGTATGGATGGTTGACGGCAACAAGATTCGAACCCTCGATGCCGCCCAGGTCGGTGACAAGTTCCCCCAGACTCCCATGCAGATCAAGCTCGGAACTTGGGTTGCCGGCGGCAAGAACTCAGCTCAGGGCACTCGCGAGTGGGCTGGCGGCTTCACCGACTTCAGCCAGGCTCCCTTCAAAGCCTACTACAAGAGCATCTCCATCGTTGACTACGCCGGTGGTGACGGCCCCGCCAACGGCAACATCAAGGAGTACGTCTACACCGACAAGTCCGGCAGCTGGAAGAGCATCAACGTCGTCAAGGGCGACGGCAGCAGCGATTCACCTTCCGCTTCTTCTCCCTCTGCTTCGGCTTCGGCTTCGGCTTCGGCTTCGGCTTCGGCTTCGACCTCTGCCTCTGCCTCTAGCTCTAGCACTCCCGAGACTTCGTCAACACAGGCTAAATCCGACTCTGGCAAGTCTTCTTCCTCCTCCTCCTCCTCCTCCTCCTCCTCCGAGGCCCCCGATTCCGCCGGCTCCTCCGCGACCAGCTCCGTCTTGTCCACGGCCCGGCCCTCCGCCTCTGCCGCCTCCAACTCTACCGCCAGCCGCAATGCCAGCACTACTCCGTCCGTCGTTCCCACCGGTGCCGCTCCTCGCAGCGTCGCCGCCGTCGGTGCTTCTCTCCTGGCTGGTGCTGGCGTGGTTCTGGCCCAGCTATTCCTGTAGACGTGAAGGATGTTTTGGATTTTCAAAAGACGACTTGCTTCTATTCTGGATGTACAGATCATTGCTTCATGAGATATACAACCTTGTAGTAAAATGGATATACCTCCCTGCGCGTGCAGAGCAGACCTCTAATATTTCACAATTCGCCACAATTTTTTTTTTTCCATACAAAGGGAGAACACTCCGGCACGACGACGATGACGACGACGACGACGACGACATGGGTCGTGAAGATGGCTATGGTGCCGGGCATGTCCTGGCTGGCTGGAGGCCGGCACCCGGCAGATCCTTTACCATTTAGACTAGTCATTGATCGTTCCATGCGAGTACAATAGATGAAGCGTTTTTTCCCTCCAGAATCCAATTCTTTCCCATCACATGCCGCCGGCCATGCCATGAGTCCCACGTACCGACACCCCCCACAGCTGGAGGCATCGGACGAGGTTGCGTGATGCCTCGTGTCATGTCGACGCAAGCATTGAAGAGTCGTTTCAGGCACGCGCCAAAAGTGCCAGAATCGCTGCCAATCAAGATGATCGGTTTCCGCCAGAAGCAACGTCGGCCACGCCCCCCAAATCGCGCATGACGCATGAGCCGACTCCGCAGCCGCAGCAGCAGCGGCACCCTGACCAGACGAATCGTGACTCCGAGTCGTGAGTTATACGTATAACATGCAGAATGCCCCGCCAGGACGACGCAGGGGCCGAATGCAGGTACGTATGTATGGATGGACTCCGTACTGTAATTTCACCCGCCATGGACCATACCATGGTGCTGTTGGCTCGCCATGGTGGGCGGGAGGAAGAATGTGAAGATTTCCCACAAAACAACAACCCCTTTGTCACTCGCGGAGAATGCAACGTGCAAGACGGCTCGAGGACCTGGTAGTTACTAGTAGTACGGATTCACTTCGTGCTCCGTGCTCCGCACTCCGGCCGCGTTCCCCGTCAGTCCCTGTGCCACCCACCCACCACACCTTGGCATGTCCATCTTGCAGTTATTCTGGCCAGTGGGGGCTTCTGGCCAGTGGGGGCTTCTGGGCAGGGGGCTCCTTGGTGACAAAGGTTCCCGTCTTTGTCTGTGAGTCTGTTGATGAATTACACCGGAGGGAGGGTAGTTACCTCTTTTGCGTGCTAACCCCAGACCCGCCCCTCAACAGCCACGTTTATAGAAATTCATTCCTCAGTGCTGCAATAGTAGTTAGTAGGTACTTCCTATTGGCTCTAGATGACACTATCCACCGAGGTGGGAAGCTTCCCCAGTAGTTAGTTGCGGGAACATATGGGCTGAAAAGAAGGACACGGAAGGCGAGCGAATCCCTGTGATGATCGCGAGTGATATAGTTACTACACGTCATGTGAGCATCCGGAACGAGGCTGGCCGGTGGGGAGTCACCATGTTTCTCGCTCGACACATGCCAACAAGGAAATATGAAGTCGTGGACGTCGGGGAGACGTTGCCATGGCAAAAGTCGGTTCGGTTCGCCACGAAATCGCAAACGCACAGGCACCGCCTTAGTAATCCAGGACGAATCATGTTCCTTGGACGTGGCATGTTGGCGTGTAGACGTAGCTTAAACAGCCGACTGGAGACTTCAATGCCGACCTTGTACTCCATTCGTATATTGTATGTCTGTTCTTGGACTCTCCCCAGCCCCAGGTATAGTTAATGAGACGCCAGCATGTCTCGTACTTTTACATTCATCTTCTCACGGCCCGGTCACGCAAATGCACTTCCAGCCATACCGATAAGCAATTTCAATTCAATACTGGGTACAGAAACTATACTTTGCTGCACTGGGCTTAGGTACTAGGTAATGATAGCACTGCTAGCAAAGCACTGCGTGTATCTAAGCTAATCCGCCTTCACCACGGACTGCACCGCTTGTTGCACTCCTAGACACTTCGAGTGACACCAACATCAGTCCATGCCTTGCGCACAATTTGGGCGGCATCTTGGCCAAATTCCTCCTCGGCAGTGTCCACAGTAACATCGGCAAATTGTGTGAAACTGCATCGAGCCGGAACCTTCCCGCTGTTCAGCGCCTTCCACCAGATCTGTCCTGCCTTCTCCCAGGAGTAACCCCCAAAGGCAACGGATGCGAGATAGAAGGCCTTGTTCGGAATGCCCGAGAAGATGTGAACGCCTCCATTATCCTCAAAAGTCGTTTCGTAGTCTTTCATGTTGTCGACTTGAGGATCTTTCCCCTGTTGAATGGTTAGGCAATACAAAGACGCATTGAAGATACAACACAGCACACTTACGAATCGGGGATCGTCGTAGGCAGTTCCCGGGGCTTTCATGCTGCGGAGGGCCAGACCTTTAACGTCAGGCAAGAGACAGCCTTCACCAATCAGCCAGTCGGCCTGGTCAGCAGTCTCGTCCTCCTTCTTTTGTTTGATCATGATGCCAAAAACGTCGGAGACGTGTTCATTCAGGGCGCCTGGCTGGTTCTCATAGTCGAGAGGGCTGGTGTGCTCCGTGACAGCATGGGTCAACTCATGCCCGATAACATCGATGCAGTTTGTGAAATTGTTCAAAAACTCTCCACCGTCTCCGAAAACCATCACCATTTCCTCTGGATCCCAGACTGTCATCTCATATTAGTTCATGCCCCAGAAAGCAACACGAGCGAGGGTTCAACTCACAGGCGTTTTCGTAGCTCTCACCAAAATGAACTGACGAGATGACATCACTGTTCTTGTTGTCGATTGATTTCCAGTCAAACTTCTCCTTGTAAAAGTCCAAAACGAGTCCGACATTGTCGTAAGCTTCGTTGACGGCCTTGTCCGTTGACTTGGGCTGACCCTCGGCCCTCTTCAGCTCCCCAGGCAACTCTTTTGGGTCGGTGGTGTGCCCAGCATCGTAGACGGCTCGATATGGCGCATCCTTGGGACTTTTCTTGGACTTTGCCAGCGAGTTCGATTCTTCCTGAGGCTGCGCTGTGATTCCGTTCAATGTTAGTATTATCTGACCCAAGGAAGGACAAAGTTGTGAGCGAAACCCTGCACCTTTGGGTGCCATCAGCAGCTGAACATGCTCCAAATCTCTCTTGGCACGTGTACGGACAGCTTCATCAACATCTTCAGAAATAGATAGCTTATGCAACACTGCTTGTGGGATGAAGGGTGCGGGACGAGGAGCAGGAGCCTCACCACGAGCACCACGAGGCTGGCCCCCAGATCGCTCCTTTCGGGACTTGATCAACGTTTCATGGAAATCCAGCCATTTCTTAGCAGCCTTGCGGGTATCATCTGAGTTGTGAGTCGAATCTGCAATCGACTTTATCAGGTGAGGCGGCACTATGAAGCAGTGGCAAGTCATGGTGGTAAGCGAACAGACAAATCTACGGCAAACGTGTAGACAAAGTCAACGAAAACAAGTGGAGAGTAATAGTAATAGGGAAAGCCTGCAGCCCTTGAAGATTTTAAAATGTCAATGTGTATAAACTTGCTGTGTGGGCGGGCAGAGAGTTTACTCATTTCGTGCCACTCACTGCTCCTGCTTTATATATCTCGTGCCAGCTGTTTGCCGGCCGGCGGAATAGGCAGGAACCTCTGGACAGCTTCTCTTAATCGCGACTTCCCTGGCCTCACTCCCCGCATGAGTGAACCACAGGGGTAGACACTTTCCTGTGATGGATCGGCTTCGAAAACCCAGCCACGGCTTTCACCTGGCATGCACAAGTGCACTGCTCAGTTTGCTCGGTTCCATCTCGCCGATCAACTAGACGTATCATTTTCTTTTCCCTCTTCTTCTCTTTCGATCTCTGAGGAAGCTAACTGGAAGCTACCTGGCGACAGCGTGGCCGGAACAAGAATCTGGAGCGTTACTGTCAGGACTGTCACGATATCCCTTAATGCCTCTCTCAGTCCTAGGAAAGTTACTTCTTTTTACCCTCACCCCTCAGCAGCAAACAAACACCCTCTAATCAAGCAAGAACATGTTCAGTGCATTAATCTCCGGCACTACAAGTGTTGAGAAGCCTAGGTGATGCAAGTGCGACGGTGCGCATAGTTACCAAGATGGTATAGGTAACGATTTGCGGATGAGATTTCGGTAGATTCAACGCTGGGAGCCGTAACAGCAGAGAAGCAAGGTTTCTTAAGCTACCACTCGGTACTTCAATGGGCTCTAACTTCCAGGATGGTCTGCCATCAGCTGGAGTGCCGAAGGGAAAGGCGGCCGCTATCTCATCGTCGTGGCCTGACTATTTCACCCAGGTTGTACAAGACTGAAGTTTGTTACAGGCACGGGCCGAATCTAAGGCCTTGGTATCCGACGCCGCCTTACATTGGGGACGTTGGGGTCAATGTACAGCTTTAGACGGCGTCTTGAGCAAGGGGGGCTGATCTTCGACGCCGGCTATGCCAGATCACTCGCCAGCACTACCAGATACGACGACGTCATCGAAGGAACCGTCTATGGATATGATCTTTAGACCTGGGTCCCCTCTTGATGCACGTGCAGTGTCCGGCCCGGGTGGGTTGAGGGATTCATTCATCGACAAAGAACACGGCGATCTTGAACAGCTTATCTTAAGGTTTGCTAGGCAAGTTGCCAGCACAAGCCGCTCCAATAGAAACCGAGTTACTGCTCTCGTTCGAGACTTTTGATTTCACTTTCCATGTTCAGCTAGTGCGATCGGCAAAGAGACGTTCTAACTGCTGTTGTGGCTCACAGCATGGATCCCAGCTGCGACTTGTGAGCTTTGATGTTTACCAGCCTCTAGCATAATGCGGCATGCCTATCCCCTTAATGCCGCGAAGACTCCAAAAGATGTGCCTCCGTCACTGCTGGTACTGATCAGCAAAGGCCGTCTGTTGGCCGTCAATTGCACCACAAGACTCTAGCATCCCAAGTCCGAGCACATGTTCGGGCCCTCAAAGCGGTCGTTACCGTCTACACTTTCTCCTGGATAATGACTAGTTAGAAGAGTAGCACCACAGCCGAGGAACCATGGCCCAGATGAACTTTTCCCATCCAAGTTCCCGTAAGTCCCGTCAAAAGATGCAACAAAGCTCTGGTATCGGTAATTGTTGTCCAGAAAAGTCGAACTCGACAAGAAAGAAGCATGGTGGCAAGGTGGTAGGGTAGGTAGCTTGGTGCAGACTAAACACAACAAAACTTGGCGCGTATTTTGCATTTTACTTGTTGAGGCGGCAAAGTCCGCCTCGGAATCCTCTCGAATACAGAAATTGTCAAATTTCCTTGCATGGGCTTGCGGGCCGCTCCTGCTCCTTGTCAGGGTTGCGCCTGCCACTTCCTCATGCTGCTTGATTGTTGTTGTCACTTGCCATCACAGAGTAACGACTGTGCCAGAGCTCAAAATTTGAAATTGCTCAGATGAAACCCCCGCCCTTAAAGAGCATCGAAGAACGACATCAAACCAAACCGCGCATTTGGAACTCGTCCGTCAGCACCTGTGCGAGTCCGTCGACACACGCCAAGATGAATCATCACGAGAACAGCACTCCTGAACCTCGCCCCAGCATGCAGCAGGTCAGCGCGCCGGAACCGGCTCGAACGGGTAGCAAAGATATGGAGGCTGGTGTTCATGAAATACAATTGAGGTACAAGCTCTCTCCTGTCACCATGAAAGCTCTATGCAGTGTCTCGCGGGCTCCGGATCGACGGCAGGTCCTTTACAAGTCATGTCTCGCAAGCGAATTTCGCTCTTTTCCCTTGAAACAAGCCGAAACAAATTTGTTCCGCGAAATCAACGATCACACGGCAATCCCGTACAACATCAAAGAAGCAATCACTCAGCCATGGCACAAGGTCTTTCTCCTAGTCCAGGTAGACCTCCTCCGCACCGGCTGGCCCAACAAGATATCCGCGGCCACGAGAAGGGAGCTCTACAAAGAAAAAGGCAGGATCTACGCGCTTCTAGATCGCGTCCTACGATGCCTCGCGGACATTGTGGGGCTGCGACGGGACGGCAGAGGCATAAACGCGGTCTTGGACGTGCTGCGGAGCGTCAAGTCTGGTGTCTGGGAAGGGGCAGGCCAAGAACTGCTTTTGGTTGATGGCATTGGTGCTGCGAGAATGGACAAGTTATTCCGAAGTGGGATCAAGAGTATTCATCAGCTGGCACGGCTTGATTTCTGCAAAATCGAAAGGCTGATGAGCCGCAACCCGCCGTATGGTCACAACTTGTTGCAACAGCTTGCCGGATTCCCCAAGCTGTCTTGCCGGTTCGACATCATTCAAAACCACCCGTCATGTGACAAAGCTCGTCGTCGTCGTCATCAGCACGATGAAACCGAGGCGCCGCCTACCCTTCTTTGGATTTGCCGCATCGTGCTGGCGTACGAGAATGCTCAGCTGCCACTCTGGAATAAAAACAACCCATGGGTTACCTTGGTGTTGGAAGGCGGCGATGGGAGGCTTGTTTGGTTTTGGCGTGGGAGCGTGAAGAAGCTCGCGCCACACAAACAATTGGTGGTGGGATTGGAACTTGAGAGCGGCGAGAAGATCGGATTCAGGTTTGCCTGCGAGGAGATAGTCGGCACAGTGGTTCACTCCTATCATCAGATTCCTTGATGGGAAAATATGCCGAGTAATGTTTTTCCAGATGTACGATTTGCAACAAGCCTTGACGTTTTCTTGTCTTCTTCTCGAGAGTCCGAATTTACTCTTTTGATCCTCGTTGGCTTTCCGCGTTTGAACCTGGACTCTTGTTGTGTCCAACGACTTCCTCTTCGAATTGTGTCACCATGGATAGTTCCGTCGTTATGCTCTCCCTGGTTGGGCTCTTTGCTGCTGAAAAGGTTCGCTTCGAGTCCGCGATATCATCCGTTGGTCATCTCTGCGTTCTGGCACCTGATATTGGTGCTGGTTGCGGCAGCAGCTGCCTCTCCGTCGGTGTCAACGCTCGACAAAACGGCAGCATGTACATATAAAGGTTGTATATTTCAACAGGGGAGATCGCTTCCCGCCCATCGCCTACAAGTACAGTGAGTGCATAAGGCCCCAACCCACTCTGGGTTGCGACGTGTTGCTCCGAGATCCCTGGTTTTGGCCCTGTATCCCGTCTGGCCAACACAGCCTAAATGTCGAAACCACAAGAGAACCTATTTCCTCCGTCTGCTCACCTGCTTTACAGTACAAGCTAATGAAATACACTGTTTTTTGTTCCCTTTTAAGCACCCTTGGCTTTGGTATCGTGGATGAGTAGCGTGTTCGTTGTTGTTGCAAATGCATTGGGAAGAAGGGTGTGCTAGACAGCTACAGCTGTCAGAGGCGATATAAAATCATTTTCCAGCGGCTGTTTGGTCGAAGCCGTCCAACATGCTCTCCCTCACCGCATCCTTTCGCATGGTCGCAGGCTCTCGCTCTGGTCTAGGCTGTTCGATTTCCTTCTTCTTGTCGCTGCGTTCTGTGGAAGAAGATGTGTCCATGACATTCTTGGCCATAGTCTTTGCTTGGGCTTCGCCGACCTTTCCATACACGCTCAACCCAGTGGCGATCATGCCGCCAATATCACCAACATTGCCAGGGACAACGACGGCAGTGCCCTCCCTGGCCAAATTGCCGAATGCCTCTACGTATTTCTCGGCCACAGTTAAGCTGATGGCACCCTTGGCGCCTTCTCGGCCATCGAGAATGGCCTTGGAGACGGCTTGGATACCCTCGGCGGTGGCGCGAGCCTTGAGAAGAATTGCCTCGGCCTCACCATCCGCCTCGTTGATGCGCTCGGCACGCAAGGCTTCAGAAGCAAGAATGACACTTTGCTTCTTACCCTCTGCGATATTGATGGCGCTCTGGCGCTGACCCTCGGAGTCGAGAATTTCTGCTCGCTTGGATCGCTCAGCCGTGACCTGTCGGTGCATGGCCTCGACTACGGGCCCAGGGGCATGGATGTCCCGTATTTCATATCTTAAGCATGTAAGTCCCCACGCCTCGGCAGCATCGTTGATGGCAGCAGTGATGTTGGTGTTGAGGGCTGCGCGTTCCTTTAGCACGTGGTCAAGGGTAAGCTGACCGATCTCGGACCGCATGGTGGTCTGGGCAAGTTGGGAGATGGCATATTCCGCATCTTCGACGCCATAACTATGAAGAGAAAGGAAGTTTCTCGGGTTAATATCTCCCATATCCCCTTTGTAGGGTTTGGCCGGCCGAAGGAACGCCAGCCGGATATAGACTTCCGCGCTGGGTCTTTGGGGGTGGCGGTGAAGGACGAGCTTACCTGGCTTTGTAAGCGTCGAAGACTCGGGTATAGAGAACACCATCGAGTTCGAGAGTCACGTTGTCGGCAGTGATGGCACTCTGGCTGGGAATCTCGATGGCAGCTTCCTTGAGGCTCTTGACGTAGGCGATGCGATCAATGAAGGGTATGAGGAGAGCCAGGCCTGGTTCGAGGATGCGGTTGAATTTGCCCATGCGCTCGACAATCCATGCCGTCTGCTGAGGGACAAAGCGAACGACTGTATTTGCCGGGAGTCGAGGTTTTTGGAAATATGAAGGTAGTGATCCGGCGAAGCTGGCCGGGAGGAGAAGGCGGGCGGACGAGGTGAACAGGCGGGTTTGCTGGGAGAGCAACGGGCTCCGGAGAGCAGCTCTCGTCAGATATGGGCTCGGCATGATGGGCTTCACGCGTACGTCACAGCCGCTCAGTGAAAGTGACGCCGCTCATGAGGCTGGCTGTATCGACGTGGCTGAGAGAACCAAGATTGGACCGGGCCGGGTTCAGACAAGAGAAAACGCAGCAGCTCTCCTCGACGATGCAGCTTTTAGCGGGAGTTGAATGGCACCGCGCGCGAGCCGAAATTTACCCGACTGCCAAGGCAAGCCTACTTACGGACTCCGTACTTGCAAGCCTTGTTCGGCAAGTTACGGCCGTTTTGCGAATTAGCACATCAGGCGTGGGGCGGAAGCCACGGGCTGGGGGAGCAGCCAGCAGGGGCAGGGGCCGGTTTGGACTCGAGCCGACCAGATGCTGTGACTTGTGACGCGCATTCGTGACTCGTGAGGAGGTGACGGGTTGAATCTGGAAAACTGCCCCGCGTCCACCGCCATCGACTCGAGTACGGAGTGATTACTTCACAGACCAGCGCCAGCCGCAGCACATTGCACCTTGCACCAGACTACACAAAGCCTCAGGACCTCGCGTCTCCTCTCCCAAGACTGCCCTGCCCCATCGTCACAGGAGGACGCCCCCGTCCCGCCAAAATGACCGCCAAGGTTCCGCGCAACTTCCGCTTGCTAGAGGAGCTGGAAAAGGGCGAGAAGGGCCTCGGCGCTGAGGCCTGCAGCTACGGCCTCGAAGACAGCGAGGATTTGCTCATGAGCAACTGGAACGGGACCATTCTGGGGCCCCCTCACGTGAGTCCTTCGTCGTTGAATCACCAGGCACCAGGAAGCAAACGAGTCACATTGCACTCTTGCACGCTTCAAAGCCTTGCAGCTTGCCACGACCGAACCGTCTGCTGACCGCATGCACGACACGTCGCCGCGCGTAACGACAGTCCGTTCACGAGAATCGCATCTACAGCGTCAAAATGCACTGCGGCGACAAGTACCCTGATGTGCCTCCTACCATCCAGTTCGTCAGCCAGGTGAATCTACCGTGTGTCAACCCGCGTAATGGCATGGTCGACCCCAGCCAGCTCCCTTGCCTCGCCCAGTGGAAACGGGAAAATACCATGGAGACGGTCCTTATCGAGCTGAGGAGGTAGTGTTCTCCCGGTCTAGATGGCCTGTGTTGATGACGAGGCATCTTGCTGACCCTGTTCAGGTACATGGCGGCTCCGATGAACAAGAAAATTCCTCAACCCCCCGAGGGCTCGACCTATTCATGAGCTACGCATGACACACGGCGTGGACTGCTGAAGATGGATGTTTCAGACGGCAGGCGTGGTTGAGGAGCATCGCACCAATTGCATGGCAAGCAGTGGACATGAACGAAGTCACAAACATACGAATTACTAGCCAAAGAACAAGCATTTCTTGTTTCCTATGCAAAATCGCCTTTCGCCTGAATTCATTGACTGCATTGTGTCTAGCTGGGTACATGTGTATTCCCAACCCGCCGGTCACGGTGCTCTCTAAAATAAGAAGCATCATTGGACAACAACTATCCTTGTTTTGAATCGGAACAAGGCCGGCTATCGGGCCGGTGAATGTACACCCCAGTCATCATCATGACCAAACCAAGCAGTACGCTGTCATCATTCTTTCAAGCATTCGAGTCGTCGCCGTACGATGCTGTATGCTGGGGCAGAGAAAATTGCACTTTTTTGTACAAGACGAGAGACGTAAGGTATTTTGAGGCCAGGTATACGTCCCAACATTCATGCTGGCTCATCGCCTTCCTGCACGTCTTCGAAGACGAACCGAAAGCTAAAAAGATGTGAAAGTATTTGAATCGAGTCAAGAAATGTTGACTCCAGCCCGGTAAGTGTGCATGCATCGTTGGATTTGTCGTGGCCAAGTTAATCATTATCCCGTCATGCTGGTTCTCCGGCCTTTCTCAAAAGACCAGACTCAACTGCGCTCAAGCGCGTCATGTTGCCCGCCGTGATTCTTGTCGTCGGAACAGCTGGGAATTCTCCAGGGGAAATGGGACTGTCAGGGCGCGGAATCTCCTCGTCTCGGCTGGCACTCTTCTCCTTTCCATGGGTTGATACCGGATTTCTGACGCTTGGTCTAGAGGACCCGTCGGTAATTAGGAACGACCTAGGTTCTAATTTGGATGAAGGGGGCACTTTCTCGCCACGTTCTTGACCTCGTTCATGTTCGGGCCAAGACGTGGCTAAGGGAGCGTCTGTAGATGCGGCATTTCTAGCTGGGAAGGCTCCCGATCCCCAGCCTTGAATATCCGACAAATCTGGGCTTGCTGCAGAGTCATCAAAATACACAGTCGCCCCTTGTTGACTTTTGCTGCTGGCATAGTCGCGGCCCGAAGACTTGGACTTCCTTACTTGTCTGGGGAGTTTGGGCAGCGCAAGCATTGGAGCAGGACCAGCAGGCCTGGTCGGAATAGAATCGCCGCAAGGGACTACCATGTCCTGGGATTGAATAGGGAGAGCGCGAGAGGACTCGGGACGCCCGACACCCTGCTCGATCTGAATACTGGCGTTGGCTCTGAAAGACGGGGGGGCCGGGAATCCAAACTCAAATGTCGAACCGACGATGGTTGTCTGCGACTCGTTTGGCCGATGCCCCTTTTGTTGCCCTTCTTCAGCCGGAAGTACAGCATGGTCACTCGACACGTCGGCTTCCATACCCTGCTGCTCATGGCTGCAATTCTTTGGTTGCCCTTCCATACTTGCGACGCTTTCAGGTTCATTCTCTTCTGACACGTTGAGCGCAGACTCCCTGCGCACGGCCTGCTGCTTATGCCGTAGAGCAGATAGGAGCACTTCCTCTTGATGTGTGACAGCCATGAGTCGACTGTGGCTTCCCGGGCCATGGACAGACGAGGGTGCGGAGCGAATATAAAAGTCAACCGACGTGGGACTTAACGGTGGCGTCGGGCGATCCGTTGACAAGGCTTGATTGAGGGTTGGTTGTCTGGACGCTCCGACAGTTGTGAGTGAAGCTTCGTCTTGCTTCTCTTCAACCTCGACGCTGACAGGCTGCCGAGGTTGCAGCACGGTCATTAGACGAGCCTCCTGTATACCGTACCCCGGTTTCCCTTGCCATGTCATTTCTGAATTCACTGAAGCGTACGACATGATCGAAATCCCGGGAGAAGAGAGTGCATGAAACAAGCTTTCGACAGGAGTCGCAGACCCCGACCTCGTTTCTACAGGGCTTCCAATACGGGTGCCGGAGCCTTGGCTCGCAAGGCAAGTTTTTGATGTTGGAATATTGCTCCCCTTGCCCTGCTCGGTGGACCGACCATGCCGCTTCTCGCCAGCCCTGGGGTCGCAGACTATCCTAGTCCGGCAATCTTCGAGCCGTGGCGGACTGGCTTCCGCCTTGGACGGGTTTCTTGCAAGCGGTAGCGCTGAGGGCCGGGTGAGTATCGGCTCCTCTTCAACATCATCTTCTTCAGAATCCGAAGACAGGATCAACACACTGGTTTGCAGCAAATCAGCGTCGTCAAGGAATTTGTCCGGACTTTTCGACGTCTTTGACGTTTTGGCATGGCGACTCGAGACACTCACGTCGGGCGATGACTGCGAAGCGGCGGCTTTAGGACGCGTGGGTAGTTTCGGTATTGGGGACACAGGCTTTTGTCGTTGATGGGCAGGTTTTTCAACCGCTCGGCCGCCGTCGCAAGGCATTTCAGCAATGTTTTGGAGTGTCAAGATTCCATTTTCAGTCATTGCCAAGGTGGGAGCCGATGATTGTCTCATGACGTGTCTCAAGGACATCTCCTCATAGTGGCTATAGAGCGAGGGGAGCTCTCGAGAATCTCGGCGACGGAGTCGACTGCTACCACTGGTTACTGGCCGACGGGCTTCAGGAACTGGGGAATGAGGATCCCCTTTGGTACGTTTATTCTGAAAATGTCGCGACTCCCGAGCTCTTGTGGACTTGACTGAAAGGGAGGAGATGATGGATCGAGGACGAAACTTGCGATTGAGAGCCGACTCTGTAGCCGTGACCTTGTCTCCTGAATCGCTCCTCTTTCGATATACGCGAGAAGAAGCCAATTTCGAGAGCTTCTTCCTGGATCCGCGATCTTCCTCCGGATTGAGTGTGTCGAGGCCCCCCTGAAATTTGGGCGGTAGCCCCATCGCCATGGCAGACGAGGACGTTTGTGGAGAAATTGACAGTGGCAGCTTGGACTTGTCATACCATGATCGGATCGTCGAGGATGATTGACTCTTCCTTAGTGCTCCGGCCGTATCTGCCTCAACAATCTCGGTTGGTTGTCCAAAGCCCATGTCATTCAGTTTCGAGGGTTGAGGAATCGGAATCGCTGCATCTGATTCTTCGCCCCAGTCCTCATCCGACTTTGCAATGGAGAATTGGTGTTCGTATTCATGGCCGCCTCGCAGTTCCAACTCGGAACTGGCGCCGGTGGTTGAAGACGTGTCGTCACTGGTCATCAAGGAAGACACGTCGTCCCATCTATCTGGCGCATCGATGTTTAACGGTGTAGCGCCCAGAATCTTGTGCGCCTTGCTCATTCGCCATCCAGCCGGGGGAGGTGGAATATTTGGCTTTTTGCGGCCAGTGAAAGAGAAGGGAAACCTGGCCATCTTTGCACCGCGTGTGGCTTTTGAGGTTGCTGTCTCATACACAAATTGGCGATGGTGAGCGAGGTCATGTGAAAAAGGACGAGGGTTTCTATTGTTCGGATTTGTCCTTTGGACAGCTACCAATATGGGTTTAGCTTACGGGTTTGCTCGAATTCTTCTCCTTTGTCCTTTCGAATGGGACCGTAGTCCTCTGCCGAACTCTGGTGACTCGTGAGTCTAATAACTCCTGGCGCGATAAGGCGAAGCTCAGGAATTTGATGGGGTGATGATTGTCGTGAAGGTCATGGAGTCTTTGGACATGGTTGTCGCTTTTACTCTGAGCGCATTCGATTCACAACTTGAGTAGAATAAGAATTAAACAAAAAAAAGGTAAGGAGATGAAGGCTCCTAGGGAGAGCAAGAGCAAGAGCCGTCAAGACACAAGTCTGGGCATCGCTCGCCGGGAGTTGTGTCTGTGACCATTTAATTGTAAGAAAATCGAATCGACGAATAGAGACCAAGGGGGAAGCTGCCTACCAGGACGTCGGTCAGACACCAGACCAGACGACGGCGATCACTCCGACTAGCGATTTTGCTGATCTTGGCTGAGTCTGGAGTCGGGACAGACACGGACAGAGATGGTGTGGATGAGAGTGAGAGAGAGACATGCTCGACGAACGGCGGGATGTAAGGGTAGCAAATCGTCGTCGGGGTCGATACGGGCCTATGCATATGCATATGCCTACCCTTTCGTCTCTACCAAGTAGTAGTTACATGCTGGAGAACGGCTTACGCCCTACGCTGCATCAGACAAAGGCGCCATCCCAACCTGCTCGGCAATACTGCTGTCATCCCATGCAGGCTTGGATCCTTCCTCTCAGCGGGCCGCGACGGGTCGGCTCCGGTACTGCTTGCTGCCAGCGCCTTGGTTTCTCGTCTCAAGTCTCGACTTGGGTGTCACGGACTCGCGACCGGGTCACTCGGAAGACTTGGCTGATCCTGGCGAAGGCGGCGGCCGTGGGTGCTGAGCAGTGAAGATGACGGCGTCGTGCCGCCTCCACTAGCTTGACTCGGAGATGGTTTCTGCACCAAGGAGGGTCTTTGGGGTCCATTCCGCGCGCTCTCAGAACCAGGGGGTTGGAGGTTGGAGGTTGTTGGAGGGTTGGGGGTTTGGAAATGAAAGAGTCGAGGGGACAGACTACAGTCCCGCTTCTGCCTGGATGGAAAAGGTCCGCATGATATTGCATGGCATAGCCAGGGAGGGGTCTGCTTGAAGAGGCAGGTACGGAGTACGGAGTACGAGACGCAGTACCAGCGACTACAGGACAAGTTGCCAACTATTACGGCCCAAGTTGTCAACCCTCGCCTTGCTCCAAGTACAAATCGAATAAACTTGCGCTAAAATGCGCACCAACGGCGCTTTGAACAACGGCCATTGTCCGCTTATAGTTGGCGTCGCTTGCGTGGGAGCCGCCACGACAATGACCAGGAGCACGGCGCATCCCCTCTTTTGTGCGAAGGCTCCAGTCGTGTATTTACAGGGATGAGTACCTAATCAGAAACTAGAAAGGAAAAGTACTTCATTTCACGCCTTGTTCGCTTTCATGAAGTACTCCGTATATCGTAGGGCGTTTAAGTGTAGCTAGATTCAGTAGTCACTCCGAAGGAATACCACTCGAGGTCACCAGCTCAAGGGGGCCCACGTGACCAGACCGGAGCCTTCGCACAAAAGAGGGGAGCGTGGTGCAGCGTTCGGCCTGCCGTGGGAGAGTCGGAGAGAGCACGTCTGCTCGACCATCGACGGGACTCCATTAATGTCACTAGCAAAGACCACGACTGCGACCACACGACGGCGCGCCTTCACGCAGACGAGACGAGGTGGCCAGTCATCAATGCCGGCTCAACACACTCCGTACCGAGCACAAGATTGGATGCCAGGCTGGACCTGGACCGCCTTCACACCTTGGCTGGAAATTACGGCACCGGGGACGGCGGAGCACGCACTTGACATTTCCATCCCGACATCAGTCTACCGACTAGGAAGAATACCGAGTACACGTTACACGTGCATGCCCATGACTCGAGACCCCGGCCGCGGCCCTTGCATGGAACCGCCGCATTTCTAGAAGACCATGCATTGATGGTCACGACTCGGGAGCGTGGTCCTCGTTTTCCGTGACCCGAGTCAACCTCGTCGGAAGCCGTCACCATGTCACAGAGAGACCAAACTACGTGGTCCACGAAAGGACCAAAAGTTCGTCCCCAAGTCGTCCTGTGACCGAATGTCCAGTCATGTGGAAATAAGGAGATGAGAGAGAGCGACGGCCGGCTTGAGCGGCGAGCCGCTTGAGGCAAAGATTGCATTTCTTTTTCTTTACTCTACTCCGTACCAAAGAGCCCTCTGCCACGGATGTCTCAGATTAGCGGGTTGTATGTATCATCCGTCACGTCTGTTCTTCCCTCTTGCCTGTCCGGGTTCCCGCCAAACAACGCACGCACGAGGCCAATGTCCCGCAGACGAGGCGTAGCCAACACCGGGTGCCGTGTCGGTAATCATGAAAATGTCCCCCTTCCCTTCCCCTGTCCCCACCCATCGTGCCGGGCAAGCCAGCAGAGAAACAAGACGAGGCCACATAATCAAAGCGTAGCACTCCGTAGCATGACGCTCCATGGTCAGGCGGAAATTGCACCTCGTCACGCCCTGGCAGTCCGCGGCTGCGTGTACCGGCGCAAGCACAGCACGTATTCACTTCCACAAGGCGTCTAGCCAGTACGGAGTACAGAAGCTTATATCAAACACGGCAGTCGTCCGCATTCAAGACGCTTTTCCTCGGGTGATCCGACAGCTTGGGCAGCAAGCAGCTAGAGTTCTGGCCTTTGCCTCCCTCGCGACGTTGACGTTGACGTTGACATTGACGTTGCGCGGCGGCCGCGCCGAAACGCGCCAAGACGCAGTCAATCAATGCCCTGCTTGGTGCCGACGACTCCATGCGCCGCCATCACATCAATCACGCGAAACCCAGAAACCAGGTTTCCGGACGCCCCAGGTAGGACGGAGGATTCCGGCCGTATCGCGTGCGTACGCGTAGCCAGACGCAACGAAATATGGCACGACGCGGCAAGGGCCTGCTGGGGGGGAAGGGGGGAAAGGCAAGGCATGGCGAGCGACCCGTGGTGCGATACAAGTTGTGATGCCATTCATGCCATGCCCGGCGGGCAGAACAGGTGCGCGCCCTGGTGGTCGCCTGCTTGAAGTTGAGATCTCGCTCGGTCAACTTGGATCATGTACCGAGTTGGTGGCCGGCAGAATGGCACACTGATATTTTGGCTTGCACAAGACAATTTCATCAAGGATTCGTGATCCGTGTCATGCGGGCTCTTTTCCCTCGCGCTGGACACGAACCACTGGACACGAGGTATACACGAGACCATCTTCTTTTTAATGCATTCTCTGCTGGACGTGCCTCCTATTCTGGTGCGTCCGTCCTCGCGGTACAAAATCGGCCTGCAACGACAGAAGAATGGGAGCCGGAACCTTCCCCCTTCTCTCTCTTGCGCCTTGCATAAAAAGGACGAACCAAGTTGCCCGGGGCAAAAGCAAAAAGAACATGCACAACGCCCGACGTACGGTCAAGTTGCCTAGCCACGCCCATGTATGCCGGTGACGGCGCTACAAGTACCTCGTCCGCAGCCACTCCTCGTTCCTCATGCGTAGATCCAGCCCGTACTGTGCCCACCACCTCCTGGCCCTGTTCTGGTCCGCATCGCCAATGCTGTCCTCGAGTGCTTCTTCGATGTTGCACGTCCGGAACTCGACGGGCTGCCTTCGCCCCTCCATGCCTGGGAGCTCGCCGTGCGCAAACCTGCGCCACCACTCCAGCACGTCGACATGCTGGTGGATGGTGGAGCTCAGTAAAACTTCGCCATCAAAGACGACCTTGTTGTCGCCCTTGAGACGGCGCCACGTCTCGAGGACGTGGGCTTGGCCCCAACGCGACGCGACTTTGGCGACAGCGTCGCCGTGTGCGACGGGTATCCCCGAGGCGTCCCACCACCTGAGAACGTCTGCCTGTCCGTATTGCGCGGCCCAGATGAGAGAGCGGCCGGGCCGGAGAACGATTCCCTCGTCCTGCGCCGCGGCATCGCGCCACCACTCCAGAACGAGCAGGTGGCCGCGGGCGCTGGCCTGCTCGAGGGCTGCTTCGGTGTAGCGCAGCGGGAGGCCGGAGCGGCGCCACCACCAGTCGAGGATGCGGACGTGGCCGTTCTTGGAGGCTCCGTCCATGGCTTCCGTGTCGTACATGAGCGTGTCGCGAAACCACTTGCTCTGTCTCCAATAGTCGAGCACATCGGTCCGTGGGTAGTATGCCGATGCGTTGGTGGGGAGCGTGGTGCCCTCAAAGCCTGCGAGGAGGTCCGGACGGTTGGCTTCCATGTAGGCCAGCACGTCCATGAGGGCGAAGCGTATGATGAGTTTGACGACCAAGGCTGGCACGTCCCGGAAGTTTGGCGGGGACTGTGACAGTTTCCTGCATACAGCGGCCGAGCTGCGGGTAAGGACTGTCCATTCGAGTTGGTGCTCGTAGACTTTGAGGGGGTCGGTGGCATCTTTGGGTTCAAGTGACCATGCCGCTGGCATGGGCAAGTTGGTGTAAATGTTGAGTGCTTTGGCGAGCTCCCAATCGCCGGCGCGGTCAAGCACCATTGTCCATATTTCGGGCGGTAGTTTCGAGCGGATTCGCACGTTGAAAATGTCGGGGACGGCGGCGGTGCTGGTGGCGATTTCCACGTCTCGCCCGAGACCCAGCAAGTCTGCTTGGTTTGTGACATACCCAAGCACTTCGTTGAAGCCGTTCCAGTTGGGCACCCGTTTCGGATTCATCTGCCCCTCGTAGTGCCACAGGATGGGCGCCATGACCCTGATCCAGCTCCATTTTCTGTGTATCTTGCTGAGCTGTCGTTTCGTGACGGGATTCGACCACATGTGTGTGCTCATGCCGGGGACGAGCAGGATGCTCTTTTGAGCATTCCATCCCCGGAATACATGTCCGAGGAAAGTGTCTGCGATGCCGGAGAGCATCTTGGCAATTCCGTCTGCATCCAGGGGAACACAGACGAGCAAATCTGCCCAGTCGACCAGTTCAAAGGCTTGCTGGCAGAAGAAGTCGACGTCATCGGCCCTTTCGCCCTGCCCCTTGGCCAGGGTCCGGTTCTCCAAGACGATGACTGTCTGTGTGAGGCGAGGGACGACGTCGTCGACAATGGCACGCATCTCGATGTGAGGGCTCTTGGAGAGCCGAACAACAAGGGCCTGGGCCCAGGACGTGTCGCGGGGCCCCGTGGCGGCAACGAGCAGGCGCAACTTGCGATGTCTGAAAGCCATGTCGTTCAGGGACGCGTATGATGACGCCGATGACGATGATAACCGTGACGGATGAAACGACAAGTTGTCCATGGTGAAGTCGTCGTCGGGGCACAGGACATGGTGAGGTCTCGCTTGAGGAACTGCCGGCGCAGGAGCGGTGTGTGTGTGCGTTTGCGTGTGTTTGCGTGTTTGCGTCTTTCTGTTGCCGGCAGCCTTGGGCACCAGCGCCGCACCCACAATGCAACGCAGGGGTCGCAGTTGAGCCCAGATGGAAAGGGAGGAGAGAGGAGGAGAGCTGGCTAATTTATTCTCTTGCGGGAGTCGCTGACGGGTGCTGGTGCCATTCGACTGCGGAGGGCGGACTATCGGAGGTTGAGGTGACGAAGTGACGACGACGAGACGTCAATAACGTGGACGTCTGATCAAATAGCTTTTAGTTATTGCTTCCCCAAGGTAAGAAGTACCTGCCTGGGTAAAGTACTTAAGCCGGCGGGTACTTGAATGGGTGCTTAAGTACTCCGTAGTTGGAAGCCTAAGTGGCTTTGGGTCAGTACTCAAGTACTTGAGTAAGTACCTAGGTACTTAGTAGTGGGCTGGCAGCCGCTTGGCGCACCAAGGACGCCTGGAGGGGTCCTGTTTTGGGGGGGTTCGTGGCCTGGGACAACCGCTGCAGGGCCTCTGCTCGGGGGACATGCGCACATGGGGAGTTGAACCAGACAATGATGGAGTCGTGGAGTCATTCCGTCGGCCCAGGGCGAATGGCTTGAGCCGGCCGACGTCAACGAAAAAAAGAAAAAAGCATCTCTGTGCACCCGGCGCAGAAAGTACGCATCAAATCAAGTATAAAAAGGCAAAACAGTGGAAAGTGCTGGTCTCGAATCCTAGTGCCGGACTCCTTGGCCCGTCTCTTGACTCCTACACTTACAGTCTGAGTCTGGTACGAGGTGCCTTGACAGCCTCCATGTCCGAGTTGGCGCCAAAATTTTGTCTCTGACTTCATCTGCGTGCGCAGCGCATTTTCCCGACTCTCCCTCCCGCCAAACATCGCCGGCCATGTTGGACCAAATGGCAAACGAAATCAAGCTCATTTCGGGGAGCTCTCACCCGGAGCTTAGTGCCAAAGTCGCCAGTCGGTATGTGATTTTTTTTTTTTTAAAAAAAAATTGTCTTCTCCCCCACCCTCTCTCGCAACTGCACAAGCGCAAGCAAGATCACGTATCCACCCAGCCTCGCTGCCACGATGATGATGGTGGTGATGATGGTGATGATGATGACGACGACGACGACGATAATCGCTGCTGCTGCCCCGTCGAAAAGACTGACGTTTCGTCTCAGGCTAGGCATTGATGTCGCCAACACAATGAGCCTCAATTACTCAAACCAGGAGACTAGTGTGTCTATTGGCGAATCTGTCCGAGATGAAGACGTCTTCATCCTGCAGTCGACTGCCCCCGGAGACGTCAACGACGGGCTCATGGAATTGCTCATCATGATCCATGCTTGCCGAACTGCTTCTGCTCGTCGCATCACTGCCGTCATCCCCAACTTTCCTTATGCTCGCCAGGACAAGAAGGACAAGTCTCGTGCTCCCATCAGTGCCAAGCTCATTGCCAACATGTTGCAAGTCTCTGGTTGCGTATGTGAAACGCGTAAAAAGCCCTGTACGGCTGACCAGCTTGTCATGACCGTCACCGCTGACCCCCGTCTCCTAGAATCATGTCATCACCATGGACTTGCACGCCTCACAGATCCAGGGCTTCTTCAACGTCCCTGTCGACAATCTCTATGCTGAGCCTTCAGTTCTTCGCTGGATACGCGAGAATCTCGAGTCACAGAACTGCGTCATCGTGTCCCCTGACGCCGGTGGTGCCAAGCGGGCCACCGCCATCGCTGACCGCCTGAATGTCGGCTTTGCCCTCATTCACAAGGAGCGACCTCGTCCCAATGTCGTTGGTCGCATGGTGCTGGTTGGCGATGTTCAGGACAAGGTTGCCATCTTGGTCGACGACATGGCTGATACTTGTGGAACCGTATGCAAACTCTCCCCTCATTTTTCCCCCCCTTCCTCTCCTTTCTCTTCTTTTAGGAGGGGAGGGGATAGCTGCCTAGACTAATCATTCTTCCCCCCCAACAGCTTGTCAAGGCAGCCGAGACTGTCAATGAGCATGGCGCCAAAGAAGTCTACGCCATTGTCACTCACGGCATTCTCAGCGGCAGAGCCATCGAGAATATCAACGCCTCCTGCCTCGCCGGCTTGGTCGTCACAAACAGTGAGCTATACTTGCGATTTGCTGGCCTATCAAAATACTATGCTGACATTTTCTGCAGCCGTTCCCCTCGGTGATAAGACTGACAGATGTCCCAAACTCAAGGTTATTGACGTCTCGGCCACTCTGGCAGAGGTATGTGAAACAACTGGTGCCCTTGCCCTTTTCGACCAAGTTCAAATCAGCTTACAAACCTTTATCAGGCCATCCGACGCACACACAACGGTGAATCCGTTTCATACCTGTTCACCAACGCTCCTGTTTAAACATTGACGTGTTTATGAATGGTTTTGAACTTTTCTTTGGTGTCGGTAAGTAAGCTTGTCGAACCCTCGACAGGAAGAACGGACTGTAATTAACATCCTCCCGTTTTTTTTTTTTTTTTTTTTTTTTGAATCTAGGGAGGAGCTGATTTGGACTTTTTTTTTATATATCAAGGTTGATTTACTTGTTTGTGTACAAAGCCAAAGAAAAAAAAAGCTTTTCTGCGCTATTTGAAAGTGCAGGTTTGCTGGCCTGGCCGCCAAAATGGTAGACCTGGTTCTGCCATGACTTACGCCATGTTACCACAGCTTTATGTAGCATAGCCGTGACTCCTTCTTCTGGCGCCGATACTGGCAGACTCGCGATGAAAAGAAATCATGTATGGACCTGGACTATCGTCCGCTTAGATAAGTTGGATTGCTTCGGGGGGTTACGCCATAGAATCGGCACCTCTTATGATACGTATCCCAATCAACGTGCACTATTCTTCCGATGTGAATGTATGGAGACTTGGTCAATGTCACCAAACTGAGTTCACAGTTAGCTTGCTGCAGGAAAGGATGAAGGTTTCTTTTGGGCAGAGAGTTTTGTCCGCCATGTACATTCTTATAAGCCGTGCAGATGTGGAACTGTGTCCATTCGTCCATGCATTTTGTACAACACTGCAGAATGATAGAAAAAAACAAATGAAAAAAACGAGATTGGAGAAATAAAAAAGGTTGGAATTTGGCAAATAATGCTCCCAGGCCGCACCTTAGAAAGGGACTACGCTCAGAACCGAATTGAAAAAAAAATCAAAGTACCCTGATGCTGAGGTTGGGGTTCGAACTCTCGACCATTCTTCTTGCGCGATCCGGTCGAGGTGCGTCAGGAATCATGCGCATGTGGGTCTGAACCTGCCACGTCCCCTTTGAGCACAGGCATCTCTCACACCTCACGCGACAACAGCAGGTCGATATCCGTTGCACAATAAATGCTGAAACCTCGTCTGGATAGGACAAATAGACCTCGGTTTGTTCCTGAAGCTGTATGGATGAGAAACGAGGCTCCATGTGCGCGTATGGGCGGTTTTCTGCGCGGGCTTGTCCAAAATGACCACGCAGCTGCTGGCCAACGAGCTGGCGAACCTCGTACACGAGAGCAAACGGAAGCATAATGACTTGAGACAGGTACGCTTCCAACCGCTCCATGTGGCTCCAAGGCCAGCTACATCGTCAATAAGCTTCTGCTAATACTTGGTTGTAGGCCGCTGAAAAGTCTCTTGAGGAGCTCAAGCAGCTTGGCAGTGTATCTGAGCAAGAAGCCCCAGAATGTATGCGCGTCACCATGGCCAACCTCTCTTTCGAATACATCGATACATCGCCTTCTAACCATTGTTTTTGTCCAGTGCTCTCGCAGAGATCCAACTTTGTCAACCCCTTCATCATAGCATGTGGGACCAAAAACGCGAAATTCACAGCCATCGCCATCGTATGCCTCCAGCGGCTCATCGTCGCCAAGGCCTTGCCCAAGTCCAAGCTCGATCAGGCTCTGGAGGCGCTGATGCAGGCGTCTTCTGCTGGACTAGATGTTCAGCTCAAGATTCTGCAGGCTCTTCCTTCTCTGCTGCAGAACTACTCTGCGGAGTTGAATGGCAATTTGCTAGTGACGGCGTTGAATATTTGCTTCATTTTGCAAAGTAGCAGGAACGCCATTGTGAATCATACCAGTGCTGCAACGCTGCAGCAGTTGGTTGTTTCGGTGTTTGACAAGGTTGTTTCAGAAGATAGTAAGTCCTAGGGCTTGTGGGAGGCATTGGAAGGAGGCACTGGTGCTTACACGTTGCTCAGAGAATGGATCAGATGCCCCGGTTGTTGGCGAAGCGCCGTCTGCAGATGCGCAGCTTCAACTTCGTGCAGCAGCTCTTGATGCGTACAGAGTAGGCTACCTCGTACAATCCCAAAGACGAAAGTGGCTAACCGACATTCGCAGATATTCAACGATCTATGCCTCATGACGGAGAACCAGAGACCAGAGTTCTTGAGATTCTCGAGTCTACCGCAAACCTTTGGCCTGGAGCTGATTGAGTCGGTTATAACAAATCACGCCTCTGTATTCACCACACACGCTGAACAGGCACAGATTCTTCGCGTGAGAGTAATGCCTCTTATTTTCAGTGCTCTCAAGGGCAAGCCTTCCTTTGCTACGACAGTCAGACTTGTCCGCATCCTGTATACACTGTTACGAAGACACATCGACATTTTGCCAAATGAGTGCAGTGACGGTCTGGAAATTCTCACGCACCTCCTGGACCAGGATTCGGCATTGTGGAAGAGGGCGCTCTGCATGGAAGTGTTCAAAAGCCTGTTCGGCGACTTTGCCTTGGTCCGAAAGATATTCTCCCTATACGACAACAACAGGGAAGAGAGGGGCATCATCAAGACAATGGCAGCTACTTTCGTCAGGCTAAGCACAGAAAAGCCTGCAGTTATTGGACTTGGCCATCAGTCCACAATGCCAATTTCCGATCCGTCGGTCAATCTTTCTCAATCCACAGATCAGGCGATGCTTGAAGCCGGCATGAGTGGCATAATTAGCAGCTCCATCAACTCTGAAGCTTCAAAGACTGGCATCAGCACTCAATGGAGCTCTGTCAGAGTGCCTTGCATTGACCAGCTTGACAAGACCGACCCACCATCGATCCCCGAATCCTATGTCTACAGTCTGATTCTGTCGTGTCTCTCATCGTTGTCGGACGGTATGGCCAAGTTCATCCTACCCCTTACGGTCCCTAGCGAGGGCCGCACGCGTCGCAAGGCCTCAAAGCACGATTCTGGTCGAGACTCTCCTGCTCCTTCCGATTCGCTGAAAAAGAAACCCGGCTTGGAAAGAACGGCATCTTTTAAAAAGAATCCGGTTCCCGTCAATCCGCTCCGCTTTGAAGACCACCCCATGTATTCAGACGTCAAAATTTGCGCTGCCATCGTTGATGAGTGCTGGCCCGCCATTCTTGCGACGTTTTCTACATTCTTGTATGCTTCCCTGGATTCTGAATATTATCATGGCCTGGTGCGATCGTTTCAGAGATTTGCTCATGTATCTGGCTTGCTGCAGCTTGCTACTCCCAGAGATGCTTTCTTGTCAACACTGGGCAAGTCTGCTGTGCCTCCTAATCTGCTCACTGCTTGTATGAACTACGGGCAGGCCAAATCTGCTACGCCCAGCACCCCCTCTGACACGGCAAACACAATTCTCAGTAATGCCCGTGGTCTCTTGAGTGTCGAGACATTGACACCAGTCTCCCCTGCGACAGACAGGCAACGGAATACCTCATTTGATGCTGGCGCTGCGTCGTTGAACACCCGAAATTTACTCTGTTTGCGAGCCCTTCTCAACCTCGGGATTGCACTTGGCCCGACCTTGGGCTCGGCATGGGGCATCATCTTCGAGACCTTGCAACAGGCAGATTTCGTGTTGTTCGCCAGTGGCAAGGCACCTGGTCGAACCCCGTCCGTTGGGCGCGGGGTCGAGCAAGGCGGGGACTCCGACTCATTGATGGCCAACTTCAATAACGAGATAAGGTCTGTCGAAACTGCGGCGTCGAGGTTGATCGAAAGCACTGTTGACTTTCCCAACGCGTCTTTCGTCGAAGTCGTTCAGGCAGTGTGTAATCTCCTCGAGCAGAGCTCTCCGGAGAAACCGGAATCGGGTGACCCAACTTCCCCGTCGCCCATGGAGTTGTCGCATAAGCAGCTCGGCCATGGCCACCGTCGCGTGTTGAGCTTCTCCAGTACCCTGTCCACATCGTCAAATCAAGAGTTTTTATTTGCGTTGGCCAAACTTGGTGAAATTGCAAGTGTGAACTTGGAAAGACTTCTGATGAATAACCCGGCGGCGTCAGGTTGGAATATTTTGATGAACGAGGTCATCCATGCCCTAGATTCTCCGGTCTTTGGGACCCCTGTCAGAGTCAAAGCTGCAGAGACGCTTTCCCGCTTTATTCTTGAAGCGGCCACGGCAACGACGTCGATTCCGGAAGACAGCAGAGGACCGGTGCAGTTCAGGCTACTCTCATCGTTGCGGGATGCACTGGCCGCCCTGAACCAAAACGCCCGCGCTGCATCGGTCGCTAGTGTGGCGACAGACATTGACGTTCATAAAATCATCCTTGAAGGTTTAAAGAGTTTAATCGAAGGCTGCGGCGAAAGCCTGGTGAGTGGTTGGGATATTGCGTTTGACATCATTGGCAGCGGATTCGTGGCCTCCAACGCTATCCAGGAGCGTAAACGAGGCTCAGAGGCCGGATTGCTCTCCACACGATCACCCAAGCTGACTCGATCAGCATTCGGTTCATTGCAGCTTATTTGCTCCGACTTCTTGTCGACTCTTCCCAAATCTTGCTTCTCCATCCTGGTACATACGCTGTACAAGTTTTGCTCCCAAGACGACGATCTGAACATTGCGCTAACGGTAAGCTCGCATGGTAGTATGCCTTCACAAACGTGTGTGCTGTGTACTGATCGAATCATTGCAGACGGTCACCTTCTTCTGGGTTTTGTCCGATTTTCTTTCTGCCAAGGCAAATACTCTGGAGATCAGAGCCGATCTACTGAATGGGTCCGACGAGTTCGAGCTGGAAAAGAAGGCAGCAGATCACACACAAAAGGGCTCGGATGCTGCCTTGTGGATGCTGATGCTTCTCAGATTAGCCACAGTCACCTCGGATGAGCGTCTTGACTTGCGAAACTCGGCCATTCAAACATTGTTGGGAATTTTTGATGCAAATGGCGGCCGCCTAAACGCCGAAGCTTGGTCAGTATGCATCAAGTCGGTCATTTTCAAGCTTCTGTATTCTCTGGAGGAGGAGCTTGACGTCGCTCCTGACGATGACATGAATGAAAGAGACAAGATGGACTGGCACGACACTGCTGTCGTTGTTCTTGATGGCATCTCCGGCCTTCTCGCCAATCACATCGACGTTCTAACCGCCCATTCGTCGTTCAATCAGCTTTGGCGGGAACTGCTTGGACATTTTGCAACTTTGCTTGATTTCAAGGTTCTTGAGATCAATACTGCTACCTTCAAGGCACTGAGTCATGTGCTCTCACAAACTGGAGACAACAAAAAACCAATTTTCAACAAGACGACAGTTGAATTCGCGTGGGACTTGTGGTCGAGGGGCATCCCTACCTCAAATGCAGTTGGCGACAAGGCAGACGACAATCAGGGCTGCTTGGCTGCATATGTTGCGGCACTACGAGATGTCTACAGACTAATTCAAGAAGATGTGACTGTTGACAATGTGAGGCGCATGCTTACCTTGCTGCGTCAGACCGTGGAAGAGGCCTCGGTTGGTACGCATGTTTCCGACATTGAGCATGCTACAAGTCTGCAAACTCAAACACTTGCGGCTGTGCAAATGATTCGCACTGATGTAGACGGAGTACCATCAGCCATGATCAAAGAGGTGTCGGAGTTTGCCACATTGGCGTACAAGCGAGAACTCGGCGCCTCTGGCTCGAGGCGCACATATGTCGCCATGTCCAAGGCCAGTATGAAGTTTGTCGAGACTCTCATATCGAAACACGCGTCGGACAAGGACATTTACAGCAGTGGAGCGTTTTCGTACGCGCTATCAGCTCTTCTCAAGCCAATCGCTTTGAAATACGACTTGCCCGTCTCTACGAAATCAGTACAGCCCTGGAGACTGGCAACCTCGTCGGTGCTGTGTATACTGAAGGCTACACTGCCAAAGCTCAAGACCCTAGAAGTTCCTGGCGACGTGATTCCGGAAATCTGGGTCGCTGTCGTCGCCGTGGCAGATGGTATTCTCAGCGCGGAGTGCGGCAAGGCTGCCGACAGATCATCTTTTTTCGACGACGAAACATTCGACATTTCGTCGTTCCACAGCCTCCGAGCCCTGATTGTTCCGTCTCTTGGGTCCGAAAATGTACCAGATGAAGCCAGAAAGCGGTATGCCGAGAGTCTCTTTAAAAACTCCATTATTCACGATTTTGCGCATACAGAACACGAGTTTCCAGGCCAAGAGGACGAAGACGGCCTACGCTCCCTCTACGCACCGAAGCCAGGTCGTACGGTGGCAATTCCGCCCACGCAACGAAAGAGGATGGCGTACGTCGCATTCGACGAGCTATTCTCGTTGGTATCTGCCCGAGACCCGGCAGAGTCAACCACTCTCGAAGCCACGGAACAAGAGTCGACGAAAAGTAAACAAGCTGAGCCAGGGGAACTCGTATCCGCACTCCGCAACCGCATCGCCCGAGTAGCAGCACCGTTTCTCATTCTCCGCTGCGCACTAACCATTGGCGCCTATGTAGCTGACCAGCCACTGCGTGGCCAGATGCCACAACCGCTCAGTCAGCGCAAGGAGCTAATTTGGGTGCTGACGAAGCTCGTAGAGCTGGAAAGCCGCGGCGAGGCCATTCCGTCTTCGGGGAAGGCTGAAGGCGAAGGGAGGAAGCATCTTTTACGGCTCTATCCCTTGTTGGTGAGAGCACTGGGAGTAGGAGGGGATGGTGCCGTATTGCGATTGCTAGGGGAGGCGTTGGAGGCTGTGGGTAAGGAGTTGGGGATGATTTAGAATACAGGGTGTACGATGACATGTAGACTTTCATGGCGTTGAAGGTAGAAGTAAAAAATGTAGCGCGTACCCTGGAGATGCGACAAGTCATTTATTGTTGTGTGTCATCTGTCAGACGTGACTTGGCAGTGGGGCGGGGCATTGAATGCCTTTCGCGGGGCGGCATCCAACCTCCAAAAAAAAAAAAAACCATGATCCGACTTTAACGCCCGACTCTCCTCTCCTCTCCTCTGCTCTCCTCTGCTCTCCTCTGCTCTCCTCTGCTCTCCTCTGCTCTCCTCCCCTCTCCTCTGCTCTCCTCCCCTCTCCTCTGCTCTCCTCCCCTCTCCTCTGCTCTCCTCCCCTCTCCTCTGCTCTCCTCCCCTCTCCTCTGCTCTCCTCCCCTCTCCTCTGCTCTCCTCCCCTCTCCTCTGCTCTCCTCCCCTCTCCTCTGCTCTCCTCCCCTCTCCTCTGCTCTCCTCCCCTCTCCTCTGCTCTCCTCCCCTCTCCTCTGCTCTCCTCCCCTCTCCTCTGCTCTCCTCCCCTCTCCTCTGCTCTCCTCCCCTCTCCTCTGCTCTCCTCCCCTCTCCTCTGCTCTCCTCCCCTCTCCTCTGCTCTCCTCCCCTCTCCTCTGCTCTCCTCCCCTCTCCTCTGCTCTCCTCCCCTCTCCTCTGCTCTCCTCCCCTCTCCTCTGCTCTCCTCCCCTCTCCTCTGCTCTCCTCTGCTCTCCTCTGCTCTCCTCTGCTCTCCTCTGCTCTCCTCCCCTCTCCTCTGCTCTCCTCCCCTCTCCTCTGCTCTCCTCCCGTCCCCTCTCCTCTCCCCCACAATGGGCAAATCATCCAAAGACAAGCGGGACGCGTACTACCGGCTCGCCAAAGAGCAAGGCTGGCGCGCCAGAAGCGCCTTCAAGCTCCTCCAGCTCGACCAAGGTTCCGTCGTCACCCCCCAAGGCCCGCCGGGAAGCACCAACGTCTAACGGTGCCCAGAGTTCAACCTGTTCGCCAACGTGACGCGCGTGGTCGACCTCTGCGCCGCGCCCGGGTCCTGGTCGCAGGTGCTGTCGCGGGTTCTCATCCAGAAGGAGCAGTTCGGGCACAGGGCGTGGCAAGACGACGAAGCCCGCCTCCGCCGGGCCATGCTGGGCGTCGTGCCGGCGTCGACGACGAGCCCGGCCGGGGGGTCGAGGTCTGGGGCGACATCCCCGCGCCGGCCCTGCGACGACGCCAAGATCAAGATCGTGGCCGTGGACCTGCAGCCCATGGCGCCGCTGGCGGGCATCACGACGCTGCGGGCCGACATCACGCACCCCGCGACGGTGCCGCTGCTCCTGCGGGCCCTGGACGCGGACGCGGACGCGGACACGGACGCGGACCCGGCGCCCGGCGGCAGGGCCTCGCGCCCCGTGGACCTGGTGCTGAGCGACGGCGCGCCCGACGTCACGGGCCTGCACGACCTGGACATCTACGTGCAGAGCCGGCTGCTGCTCGCGGCGCTGAACCTGGCGCTGTGCGTGCTCCGGCCGGGCGGCACGTTTGTCGCCAAGATCTTCAGGGGCCGCAACGTCGACGTGCTGTACGCGCAGCTGGGCGTCTTCTTCGGAAAGGTGGCCGTGGCGAAGCCCAGGAGCTCGAGGGCCAGCAGCATGGAGGCCTTTGTCGTGTGCTCCGACTTCAGGCCGCCCCCGGGCTTCCGCGCCAGTCTGGAGGAGCCCCTGGGCCTGGGGGACGGGCTGGACGCCATGGTCAAGGAGAGGGAGCTGCAGTTGCCGGCTGCGGCTCGCGCGGCCATGCAGAATCCGCAGACGGGCGCGTGGGATTGCACCTGCGCCGCCGGGGCGTCCGTCGCGGGCGTCGCTGCGCCTGCTTCTCCTGCCGTGACGGAGATGCACGTCCATGACGACACGAGACGTGCCCGTGGCACTTGCACTGGCACTGGCAGCGGCAGCGGCTCAAGTACGCGATGGATTGCGCCGTTTGTTGCTTGCGGAGACCTGTCAGCCTTCGACTCCGATGCGTCCTATCTGCTCCCCGAGGACCACGTCTCTCTGGATCCCGTGCAACCTCCCATTGCGCCGCCGTATAAACGAGCCATTGAATTGAGGGCTGCACAATCCAGGGCTGTACACTAAAACAAGTACCCAAAAGCACACAAAAACTGCTATGCTAACTGGAATCGAGATTCCGGCCTGATGCCAATGAATATGAAAGAGAAGACCACAAACAAGGCGGGAGCATAGCAAGTCATCATGTCATGTACATGGCTCGTCAACGCCCTGCCATGTTTTCTTTCCCTGCTCGCGCCCTCTTCTTTCCCTCCCTCCACATCTCTCATCCCTCTTCCCGAAATCAATGCTCGTCCGGAACCTCCTTTTTCCCATTGCCCCCCATCTCCAACATGACCAACCCCGCTGAGGGGCCTTTGTCGAAATCGACCGCTCCCAGAGTGCGTTGGTACATGCGAGCAGCAGCTTTGTCGTGGGTCATGAGCATGAGGCCACGAAGGTTTGGCCACTCGTCGACAAGCTCCTTCAGAGCACGCATCATCCAAGAGGCAAGGCCTCGGCGCTGGAACTCCTCGATGATGAAGACGTCAGTGAGGTACGCAAAAGTGACGTAGTCTGTCACGACGCGAGCCAGGCCGATCATTCGAAAGTCGGGCCCTTTGTTCATGTGTCGAGGCCTGCCGCCGTTGCCTATTTTGGGAGAACGTCAAGGGTTAGACGCATGTATCCAGGACGGACTTGAATGTCACGTGCTTGCCCCGTTGGCTTGGAGAGTCTTTTTGCAGCCAAGACTTACGCATCATCTCTTCCTCTGTATCCGGAACATAAAAGACTGCCAAGGTGAGACAGTTGTCGAGCATCTTGCGCATCTGGCTGAGCTCGAGAGGATCGTTCCACCACATGAGGTCCGACTCAAACACCTCGTTCACGGCTTTGGGGTCGAGAAATGTCTTTTCGGTGGTAAGGAAGAAGTTGTCTCTGCACCAGGAACGAGGTGTCCCCTCTGGCTGGACAACGGTGCCTCGAGAACCCATGGTATTCAGTCTCGGCAGTTGACGTTGTATCGACAGAGTTGACAGCTGAAACCAAGCGAGCCTGGCGCCTCAAATTATTTTATGATGGAGCGGTCCGGCTGTGAAAGGTGGTTATAGAAATCAAAGACAGGTGGGGTGAGGGTAGCACAGAAAACCATTGTCCAATAGAAGTTGTTTGCTCTTTCCCCAGGTTATCGGCGTGAAAATAGAGGTCAGGACTAGTATATAGGTGTAACGGTCTGTTGTAGGGGGATGGAGAGGGAAGAAAGTGTGGACGGGTGTAAGTGGCCAGAGAGGAGACAAGATCTGGCTTAAGAGATTCCCAAGATCCCCCCCCATGTGGTTTTGTTGTGTCAGGGCTGCAACACTCGTGAGTGGCTGCGTGCGCCATGCTTTGTGTCGGTATCCACCGATCGTGCGGAAAACATACAAATGTACCAGCACCTGTCTGACGGCCTGACGAAGCATCATGGACTCCGTGTTGCCTGCCAATGCCAGGCTTTGTTTGGCAAAGCACAACGCTTACAATACGGGCCCATTACGTACTTTTGTGGCCCTGTGATTCGAGTCAGCTGCGCCTCTCGTCCACAAACTCTTCCGCCCGCCCTCCCCAGAATTCCAGTCTGGTAGTGGCCCTCCGGGGGGAGCACCGGCGCTCCGTTGGCCGGCATTGGGGCGCCTGGAGCCTGGAGCGCTGCGTCTCCCGAGTCGGTGGCGGCGGTAGGTGGTTGGTTGGTCCGGCTCGGTTGGATTTGGTGTGTGTGGGGTAGTGACGATGATGAGACAAAGAAAGACTCGAAAGTTTTGGGGGGTAACGAGACGTCGCGAAGCCTGCCGGCATGCTGGCATGCTTGCCTCCGACCGCGACGCTCTGGAGACGTGGGGGAGCCGTCCAAAGAGTCCAAACCGGGGCCCCAGGCGGCGATGGCGCAGGTCAGGTGGACACATGGGGCAGGTCGGCCAAGAATCCAAGTATCACCGGTTCCGTATTTCGGGCTGCGCGTCTGTCCAAGTACTCTGCTCCCATCCTCCCGCCGCGATGCTGGAAAGGGCACTGAAGCTAAGCCGTTAGAGATCGAAGGGTGGCAACACGATGGAGAACCGAGATTACAGGTCGTGTTTCGATTGGGCGGGAACTGGACTTTGTTTCCTTCAGACGCGAATATTTTGAACCGTGTTCTTGCAGGCGGTGGAGCGCTTGTACGGTCTCAAATTGAACCTGGCCGAGTCCCACAAACGAATTGAAAGAGGAGATAACGACAAGCTGGAAAGTTATACGGCGTACAACGCGGCGGCTTGTCACAAATGAAAGCAGAGCGTTGGCATCTTGCGGTTGGTGTCGTCGTGACGAGGTTCGGGACGATTGGAGGATGCAGGGGAGCCGTTTTTTAGTTTTTTTTGGGGGATTTTTTTTTCTTGCCCTCTTTCCTCTTCACCTTGGATAACATGCCTTCTCGGGTCATCTCCCGGAATCTGTTGTGCTCCTTCCGCTGTCCCTCAGAAGCGTCAACTGGTCAAAGGGCAACTGACCGGTCCGTACTTGCCGGTTCATTGTCGGGACTCGTAGTAATGGAAGCAGGCAGACACCTCAGGCCTTCATCTCGGACTGTCAAATGGCAAAGAAGGGAGGACAGATGGTGAGGGGATTCGTTCTTAAAATTCAACGCCAGAAAGTTTGAAGTCATTGCTTCAGCTTGCTCGAAACCAACTACACGCACCCTGCGCTACTTGCCGGGGATCATCGGTGCTCTCGTCCGTCAGCTTCTTCTGACCATTCAGCTCACCAACCCTGCAAGGTTACATCATCTTGTACAGCGGCGTCTCCTCCCGACATGACACTTTCCGCTTCTCGCAACACGACCTCTTGCGGGCCGAGAGGGACTGGCAACGTTTCAAGCCTATCCCAATCCTTCTGTTTCCGTCTCCCGCCCCCCGTCTCATGGTGAAGACCAACCGAAGCAAAAAAGAAGCCAAGCATTCATTCTCTGGCCCACCCAGCCTTTACCCCAATTCCCCTTTCTGGCGCGTGGTCGTGAGAGCCTGGCAACCTTGTCGACAATGATTTTCCCCAACTCTTCAACTACCGCCCTTTTAATGCAGCAATCTTCGACACTTTCCACCGGTTGGGTACGGACGGCATGGACTCGCAGAGAATTGTGCTATCCTTTCACTCTTGTGTATCAGCTGCAATGCACGCCAGAGCAAGCCCCTCTTGTCTTATCCAACCAAAAGCCACATTCATGCTTTAGACCCTGGCTGTATGGCATCCACCGCCGATTCCGGACGTGCCATGGAACGGGGCCGTGATTTCCAGCGCCGGCACAGACCCGACACCCGCAAGAATAGGCCACGACATTTATTTGGGCAGCAATACTCCGGATATCATTGTGTCACAGTATGTGGAAAGCAACATCCATCCGTGGCCAAAGCGTATGCTGACGTACTCGGTTTCATCCATTTATTGTGAGATCACACTTGCAACTTTACGCTCCCGTGTTTTGACGTTCTCATCGCCTAGTCTGCCAACAAATTGATACCATGTAATGTACAATATCCCCAGCTCAGGATATCTCATTCCTTGGCTTTAAACCAAGGCAAGCCCTGCAACCACACCGGCAGCCAGCCAGCCAGCCAAGACGGAGCCGGCTGTCGGGAGAGCGACTGCCGCGCCGGTGCTGGCCACGGGTTGGATGCTTGGTTTCGTGGTGTTGGTCGTAGACACTCCACTGCTTCCCAAACTTGCTGGCGCGCTCGTCACCATTGTCATCGTCGAATTCGTCTGTGGCAACTCAGGAGCTTTGGTAATAGTACTAGGTGCCTCTCCGCTAGCGGTTCCAGACGAAGATGGAGCGGCGGTAACCCCAGCAGCAGAGCTGCTGGTGATCTTGGCAGGGCCGTCAGTGGCCGGAGCTTGGCCAAGGGTCTTGGGGTTGATAAAAGAGGGCGAATAGGTTTCAGTTCCTTTATAGGCGGCACACCCCGGGACGGTTGTCTTGGGAGGAGCTCGGCCGCCGCCACAGTCGAGAATTTCGCAGAGCTCTCCAGATTCTGGGACGTACCAGACGCGGGTTGCGAAGGACTGGCCACCGGGGTAGGCACTAACTGTGTCAAAGTAGGTGCATCCAACGAGATTTGTGCGGGCAAGGGCCGAAGACGCAAGGCACAAGGCGCCGAGAGCAGAGGAACGGAGGCCCATGGTGGGAGTGTGTGGTGAAGGGTTCTGACAGCGAGGCTCGAGTGTACAGGCGATGAGGGTGCTTCTGCGTTGTAAGACGAGATGGACGACGTGCGCGGGCACCTCGGTGGAGGGAGGGCGAGGAGAATGGGACTGAGAACGAGGGACTGAAAACGAGGGAAGGGACTGAAGAGGGACTGAAAACGAGGGACTGAAAACGAGGGACTGAAAACGAAGGGCTATCCCACGACAATGGACGCAGAGACTCAGAGACTGACTGTCCTAGAATTCGCAGCCGAAGCGTCGAGAGAAAACGGATGTCCGGTTGAGCAGCTTTTGTATGTACGCTCGCGGTGGGCGGGTCATGGCGTAGTATTCTCTAGTTTTCAGCCGCAATTCAGGGGAGGTCAGCCCGCTGGTAGCAGGAATCCAACCCTTGCTAGTATGTATACGTAGTGGTGATTGAGGCCCTGCATGCTGTCCGTGAATACCACTCCGTACTTCTATTAATATACAAGACGGGACGGGCAAACGAGATTGACGCGGGACACTGCCTGCCCCAGGTACTCGGTAAGCAAGTAGCTGGGCAACCTTGCACGGCGGAAATAAAAAGACATTGTAAAGGGCCACCTCCTATTGGCTACATACAGTAAGCAAGTACACCGTACACATCCCGCGCGACGCCGCACTGAAACACAGCATCGTCATGACTCATGACGACAACCCGATGCACAGACTAACCGGGGCTCCCGCTAATGGCCATCCCGGCGGTAGCGCTCAATACACGGAGTACTACCCCAATTTGGGTTGATTTCACCAAGGTCGATGCCGCCGGGGCTGAATGGCAAACTACTAGTAACTACTCAAGTACGCTACACTGCCATGGTCAAGGCTGGACAAGCGAACGGCGGAACAACGGCTCCGGGCAAAACCGTCGCCGTCCCTGTTCAAGGCCCGCGAAAAGGTAAGACTGCTTGGCACATAGCCGTTGACCGACCGGCCGCCTAGGGGCACGTTTGATCGTCATAAACCGTGCCGAGTAGTGCGAGGATTGATATTGGAAATATACCTGAGCTAGCCGACACTGGAAAAGCAACAACTAAAACATTACAAGTCTCCAAAATTTATACTCTTGCACGGGGACTTCTGACGAACTTGGTGTGTAGGAAAAAGCTAGGAAAAAAAGGAAACCTATTCAATAGCAATCAACTTTTATATTTGCGGACCCGATTGCGAAAGCGCAATCTCCTTCCAATGATCACGTTCCGCCTCGAGTTTGGCAATACGGTCCTCGAGTTCTTCCAAGCGCTGAGCCTTGCGCTCACGCGACTTTCGAGCTGCGAGGGTGTTACGAGCTCGCTTCATGGCAACGGGATCACCGGGGTCTTCAACGATGATGGGGGGCAGAGGCTTGTCTAGCTTGCGCGAGCTGACCCCGGCAACGGAAGAGTGACGACCGCTGCCGGTAGGCGAATTGGTGGCCTTCTTACGGTTGCCAGACCCAGAAGCAGGGCTGACAGAGTCCATGTCATCCGACGTCTGGGCAGGTGAGTCCTCAGGGTTGACCTCGGGGCCATTGTGGCCCGAGTCTTGAGGGAACAGGGGGTACCAAGGATCGCTGGAGCTCTCCAAGTCTGCACTGCCAAAGTTGGGTGAGACGTCGAATCCATCAAAGTCCGGAGACTCGTCGTAAATGGACGGTGATGTCAGAGCAGTGAGAGCAGAGGAACTTGGCGCGGACATGAAGGGCTCTTGAACAAGTAAATCCTGAGGAGAAACAGTGCCCACGTTGGACGTGGAGCTTGACATGCTGCCCCTGAAATCCATGGCAGACAGAACGGCTGGAGATGAGAATGCGGACGCACCGCCTTCAAAGGCGGTGAATTCATCCAGGTCTACGTCTGCCGCGTTCATCATCTTGGCTGATTGGTGGATGTTACCGGCGCTCTGGTTGAACAATGGCACAGGGGGGCGGGCAGAATCTTGCTGTTGTTGGGTCCTCTGCTGACTGCTCAGGGAGGCGGACGACGGAGCCGACGGAGCGTAAAACTGATTGGAGAAACGGTTGGCGTTGACTGAAGACGATGACTGATGTCCAAGATATCCAATTGCCTGGAACAACTGGGCAACTGGCTGACTCTGGACAGCCGAAGAGGGTAGCTTGCCTATGCGATTGTGGTGTGAATGACGGCGCTGGCCGGGCAGCTGGGCAGAGGACCGACTAGGGACTGGACTGGGCTGGGGGTTGTCGAACAAGACGAAGTCTTGCTGGTTCTCGACGGGGCTCCGGAGTTGGTGCGCGGGTGATGCCGGCAGGGCTGCTGATGGGGAGTTGGGAGGCCATGTTGATTGAGTATCCGTGGTGAAGACTGAAAAGTCCTGGGCCGAAATGGTGGCGGTGGTGAGAGGAGAACTCAAGCTGATGCTGTCTGTAGCAGTGCTGAAGTCCAGATCAACCAAAAGGTGAGCTGAACGGGGAAGGGATTGAGTGGGGTTGATGTTTTTTATGTCTTGAGAAGAAATTTTGACGATTTGTGTGGGAGCTCTGGAAAAGAGGTGGTTTACAGCATCTTGAAGGCCGCCTGAGGCGTTGATCTGACTTGTGACTTGTATGGTAGAAGAGGTGCTGGGGGTGGAGGAGAAGACGGGTCAGTCAGATCTTGGGCATGGCGAGAACTTGGCGAGGTTTTGTATTTCTCAGGCAGCAAGCGGCGGAGTGCACGCGTGCACGGGTGCGGTACCAGGTGGAGCAGGCGTAAAGCCGCACCCAGTCCTAACAGAACCGGGTGCCAGGCGGCAGGCGAGGCTGTTAAGGGCTGAGGGCGCCTTGTCAGGTACCGCGCCCTTTCGCCAGTCGGTGGGTCTGACCGGTGACTCACACTTTTTCGCATTAACCGTGTTGAGACAGAACCCCGCGACGTGGTCGCGCAAGGAAGAAGGAAGGCGCGGCACAAGACGGGTTCCTCAAATTCCCGTCCTTCGCCCAAGGCTCAGGGAGCGACTGGGGAGCGCATCGTGCATTGCCTATTGTACTTGGCAAACCATGGTATGCTAGTGACTGCTCTACTGCGTATATCCGTGGCATGTCAATTGCTTGTCCCAGGCAGCCAGTCCTGCGACCTAAACGAACGAGGGGCACAAGTCCTACCAAGCCCAAGCGGCCTCCACATGGTTGCACCATCGTCTTCTCGATACAGCAAAGCTCAGCTTTGCACGCGGAAGGCGGCGCGTGCTCTTGGTCGCCGGGCCCGGGACCTCTGTGAGGCTGTGCATCTGTGATACACAATACGTGGGGCGGAGTGGAGGAAGGAATGCGGAAATTAGACACGCACCTCCAAGGCATACTCTGAGGCGTTATTGGCTCATGAAAGCCATCACAAGAAGGTCAGCACAAAAATCTTGTCCAAAGGGCCACGAATCACGATGGTAATACAAACACCCAGCAGAGTGGCTACGAAACGCGAACGACGCCGTCGTCCTCGGCTCGACGACTAACAACCGCCAAGGTGCTCGGACACAAAGGTCGAACACAGATTGCTCGTGTTTTGGGAGTCATGTTACGGCTGGTCTGGAAGGCCCGTTCTTGATCCAGTGCTTCAAGCACGTCGTATGCTGCACCGTTTGCATAGCTGACAATGGAGAGAGGGACAGGAGGTTTGTCGCGTCGACCAAGACGTGAAGAACGCCAATCCGTTCAAGACACCAAGGAAAGTCAGAAGAGGCGCTAATTGGGCAATTCTGCCCCCCCAGGGCTGACCGGGGCAATCCATGGCAAATTTTACGCAGCGTAAGCCGAAAAGATGCCGCTCGTCAATTTCAAGCTCTTGCTGCGGCTTGAAGCCCTCCCACAGCCTGCAAACGGCCTCAATCACCGGGCTGATGTATCGTGGTTGGTCCTTTTCTGCCTCCGTCAGATCACTTCCCGGAGGTTAGAATGAAGCAATATTGCCGCAGCAGCATAGACTGTTGACCCCGTTCGCGTACAGTAATGGCCAAGCTTATGCCCGCCAGTCACAACGTGATCAACCATGGTAATGTTATACCGGAATGCTCCATGGCGGCTTGGTAGTGCGCAATGAGAAAGTCCACAGAGCATGTCAACTCATTATCCACGGAGATCTCGTCCCTGCTGAGCATCCCTGGCAATCTTGTAGAAGGACTGCAGAAAATCGAGGGACAGCCTGAGGCTTTCACCAGTGTACTGTGCACGAATCATTTGATCCCAAGAGGTTCGCCTTGTCGAGTTGTCCTGCCGGGCCAAGCAACCGCGAACTCTGTCCTGGCGACCTGGAAGTCGGAGCAACGCTCACAATACCAATCCACGTCTTTTGGCCGTGCTTGTTGCGTATGTGCCAGAGAGTCATGGCGATTTGGGCTGACGGTCTCACGGACGCTCTGGCGGCGTCGACAGGTCCACGTCCTCGGCCTCGGCTGGCTTCACATCGGCGGCGAGCTTGGATTCGGATTCAACAAGTCGCCGATACTTGGTCCGCAGCAATACAGCGTCCGAGTATGCTCCATGTGCCGGCTGGGAAGTATCCGCAATCGTGCCAGTGCTTGTCATCTGCCGCAGACGGCAAGCCGGTGGGCGGGCTGGCCATCGTCGGGCCTCGACGTTGAATGTTGAATCTTGACCGTGTTACTCTCCAGGCCGCTTGCTCTTCGAGACTCCCGGCGCCGCTCTTGTCCACCACCAGGCCCGGTGCATTTTATTAACTGTATCAGCAGGTCGGGAATAGTGCATAGCGTGACCCGTATATGCACTTGGAATAGTTGATAACATATACGTCACAACAATAAGATGGCGATCAAGTGTGCAGTGCAGCCAGTGCTACACCTGTGTATTTACAACATGTCATTGGCTAGTATTCCTTTAGGAGGCGTGGCTGGCACCTCAGCACAGGCAAGGGATGAGAGAGCCCAAGGGATTTCATGACCTCAACGGCTGCTGATAGTACAACACGCTATAGGGATATATGATGAAGTCACCTCGCCTGGCATTTCAGCACAGGGCAAAGGGATGACAGAGTGGAAGGAATTTCACGGCTTCGACGGCTGTTGATAGCGCAACAAGCTACACGGCTACAGCATGAAGCCGCCAGTATAAATTGCAAGCACATGTACCCTTTGTCGAGTCTGCTCTCCAGACATCCAATCACGCAATTCGCCAGGAGCGTTACTCGTAATTCTTGCCAACAGGATAACCAACAACCTCACTCTACCGCACAATGCTCTTCAAAGGAGCGGGTTTCCTTTTTCTCAGCGTCCTACCGCTGACTCTTGGCCAAGCCGTCCCTGAACCGAAGCTGGTGTCCGCGACGGTGACATCGGACAAGGTGACGTTTTCCTATGATCTGCCGCACACCAGGTGCGGCCCCAGGTTTGGAAAATGGGTTGGCATCATGAAGGCGGGCGCCACCCGCAGTGACGAGGTCAAGGCAAGCAAGGCGTTCGAGGGGACCAAGGGAGAAATTGTGTTCCAAAAGTCTGAATCGGGGACGAAAAGTGGATGGCGGTATTCTTTTGCGAGAATGGGAGCCCAAGAGCCCTTGCCATCAACAATTTCGAATTTGGGCCCCAGAGTCAGTGAGTTGGTGTACGTGCTAGCGGGAGGGCGAGGCGTTCAGCGTCATCGCCGGGAAGAACCAGACCTTGCGCCGCAGAGCCTGGATAGAAACGTACAGGCCGTCCACAGCATTTGTGATGAATTGCGAGCTCGACCAGATGGTTTTGACGGTCCGGCATCTGCAATCAGTGCGGGAAACAACGTGGCGGCTCCTGGAAGATGCTCAAGGGTCGGACAACTTTTTGGGAGCAGTATTCGACCATGCCAGCAGCCGGCGCTTGAACATTGTGCGGTTGCTTGACATTGATAACAGGCATTTCGGATTGTTTGGATTGTTCAGTGCTCATCTATTCTCTTCTTTCTAGGTAACCACCTCGGCAATTAGCTTATTTGCAATTCACCAGACTCGCCCTTGCGTCATGAGCTCCTGTCATCTAGTTGTAGAACACTCACCTGTCTTTGGTTCCTCGGCCCTTTAGCCAAGGTTTTCGAAATTGCAAGATGTGCCCCAGAACCAGCCCATCAAACCAGCCTGAATTTAGGAATTCCAACTTGACGTATATCATGTTTCTTGAAGAGATCTTACTTGGAATCTGTGGTTCTTTCTTGGCTTGACCGGCCCGAGACGCCAAGAGCATCAGCTGGATAAAAAGAAGAACTCTATGAAAAGGCCCCTGCTTGAATGCGGCGGTTGGTGGCTTTGAGACATTGGCAACCAGACTGTGGGTTTCATCCCGATAGAGAAGCTGGTCGAGTTTCATTGATATAGTAACTGGAGGTGAACATTTTCGCACAAGACACGTACGACCTCTGCTCCGTTTTCATCCCGTTGTCTTGTCGGAGTCGATGCTCACTTTCAATCCATCAATCCCTCGAGGAAGCTGTCCGCCTGGCGTTGAGCCCGCCGTGTGCCCACGTTGCGTCGGCGCTTTTCAATTTCTCTACGCCGTGCTTCCTTTCGATCCTCACGAGTCTGGCGCTGTTTTTCAGTCTGCTCGCGCTCCTCGGCCAACTCCTCCATCTCCTTGGTCCTGGTCTCCTCGTCTTTGCTGAACTTGAAGAAGCCCACGCCCTTTGTCCGAATCTCACTGTCAGCGTCGTAGTGTTTCCGGTCCGGGGGTGTCGCGCTGCGGTCCCGCTTCCGAGCCAATTCCTCCATTTTCTCGGCGTCATCCGGGTTGAAAGCCATTGCTTGCACGGCATCTCCGTAAATCAGCTTCGCTGGCGCACTCGGTCGCGCTGACATGCGCTCGAGTTCTTCTGCGCCCAGTAATCCTCGGCGCGCTCGACGCTCCATGCGTTCCTTTTCGGCTTTAGTCCCGCGTCTGAGCCGCCCGAATTCATCCTCGTACTCTATTACCCCACTGCTGCCATCGCTTCCGTCGTCATCAGAGCTTGAGCTTGAGTGGTCTTCTTTTCCCTCGATATTCTCCGCCCACTTCCGGTCAAAGTCCACCAGGGGAGACGCCTCGTTTTCCTTTGGCACGTAGTCCCCTCGCTTCATCGCTGCATATAGCCGCGCCTTGTCTTCCATCTTTCGTCTTGCACGCGCCAGATTTTGAGTCTCCTCTTCCGTTCCGGCGACTTCCTTGAGTGCTAGTTTGCCATCGTCCTTTCGGGAGCTTTGCTGCTTTGGTTTGCTGCTTCGGTATATGTTGTCCTTTGGTTCCCTGGAGGGTCTGGTACGCCCTGAAGCCGGTGCTGATGATGTGCTGCTTGACATGAGTGACGTCAACTGTGCTGTAAAATCCAGGGAAGATGAAAGCGCCATGTTCTTCTTTTGCTTCTTGGTAGGTCGCTGGCCATAGAGATTTGGATCTTGGGGCATATTGTATACAGCGGATTGCACTCCGAATACAAGGTATCAATTGCGACTGTGAGGATATATGAGGCTAACGTCTGTGGTGATTCGTCCTGGGATGTTGACACCTCAAGTACGGGATATTTTTTCGCTTGGTATATCAAGATCCTCCTGATCTGCAGATGCAAAATTGGCATGTTGGTAGAGCAAATGTCTGAATGGCGGCATCTGGTGGGTTGGACTGGAGGACAATTTATTAAGCACGATTTAGCACAGCCACTAACTACTACATGGCTAGCCACAGTCACTGCTACCGGGTAGGTACGTGCCCTAGCCACAGCCTGCCCCTCCATGCATGCCGAAGTTGCTAGCTGGCGCCTCTGGGCCACCCGTCGATGGCGCCAAGTGCCCTCCCCCGCCATCAGATTGTAGAGAAATTGTTTCCTCACGTCTGACTTTCCCTCAACACCCTACAATACCATGGCGAGTACAAACACGATTTTCATTGCTGTAATTGGTAAGTCAATTATTAATACTCTAGTCCTTACTTGAATGCTAACCACCAGGTGCATGCAGGCGCGGGTGGGGTGGGAAAGTGCTTCTTGGCTCAGCTCCGACATCTCGCCGTCCGCCGACCTTCCCCCAAGTTGAGTCTCTGTTACATTGCTACCAGCCGCAAAGCGCTCTACAACGACGACTACTCGGCCATCAATTTGGAAAATGTCATTCAAGTCCTGGCCGCTTCCTCTAGGGCTCCCCATGCTCTGACCGACCTCGTTGCCTACCTGACCAAGGCACCCGGCAAAGCCGTAATCGTTGACAATACAAGCTCCCAAGAGGTTGCTGAAGCATACCCCACGGCTCTGAAGGCGGGTATTAGCATCGTAACCCCAAACAAGAAAGCTTTCTCTGGGTCATATCAACTGTGGCAGGATATTTTCCAGGCTTCCGCCGCTTCTGGAGCCAAGGTCTACCACGAGTCGTCCGTTGGCGCTGGTTTGCCCGTGATTTCGACTTTGAAGGACCTTGTAGAGACTGGCGACCAAGTCACAAAGATTGAAGGTGTTTTCAGTGGTACCATGTCGTTTCTCTTCAACTCCTTTGCTCCTGTCGCTGGTGGTGGCGGCAAGTGGTCAGAGGAAGTCAGGAAGGCCAAGGCGCTTGGCTACACAGAGCCGGATCCTCGTGACGACCTCAACGGCTTAGATGTTGCCCGAAAGTTGACCATTTTGGCTCGTCTAGCTGGTTTGCCCGTTGAATCACCAGCCTCCTTTCCCGTGGAAAGCTTAATCCCCAAGGAGCTAGAGTCTTGCTCCAGTGGGGACGAGTTCATGGAGAAGCTTCCATCATTTGATCAGCAAATGGAAGAGAAGAAGAAATCCGCTGGAGATAAGGTTATTCGATTTGTCGGCAGCATCGACGTCGGTGCCAAGCATGTCAAGGTCGGCCTTCAGACCTTTGATCCATCCCACCCCATTGCTGCGCTAAAGGGTAGCGACAACATCATCAGCTTCCACACAAAGCGGTACGGAAGCAACCCCCTCATTGTTCAAGGTGCTGGCGCTGGCGGAGATGTTACTGCCATGGGCGTAACCGCGGACTTGATCAAAGTTGTTGGCCAGCTTGCCTAAGCCGTAACAGAAGTCACGAAGATCCGGAAGGAAGAGAATGCGCTATCTTGTGCATGGAGAGGAGCTCCATCATCGATTATGTGTTCCCTGTGCGTCTGGCCCTGTCACGCTTGTGGAAGAACCGGCCGAAGCAATCGATGCGCTAGATTTTGGCGACGTTGACTGGCGGCTTCGAGGTTCGCGTGGACTCGAGAGCTGCCTCCATACCCACAGAGATATATCTATGGCCAAGGAGAAGAAAAGCGGTAAAATGAAAATTGTGCCAATAAATGCCTGTTTCCAGAAGCGTGAATGTTAGGACTAGACTACCACCAGTATGGAAGTTTGGGCGCGCGTACGCATAAAGCTGAAATAGACCGAATGACAAAGGAAGAAGACTGAGGGACGAAGAGGTACCCAAAGTCCCGGGAGCCTGTCTCTGCAGGTTCTGGCATTGTTGCTGCTACGTGGAGCAAGCTATACGCCGAGATGGTTGCGAGACGGTCTATGACGAAAGGGCCGGGTGCGTGCTGGAAATGACAGTGTTTTGTTGTAGGCCTTGCAGTTTGCGAGACGGTTCAGGAGAGGGAGAGGCTGGAGTTGCACATCACCGGATGACCTGACGACCCACTGCTGACGCTGTTGCCAAATTGAGTTAGTCAGGAACTCCCTCATTGACAACCCTAACCCGAACCCATACGTACTAAAATTTACCATTAGTCTCCACTACAGAACCCACGGCCAAACCGGCTCACCTACACTCTCGCTTCTCATGACAAAGAGCTTGCTGAGATAGCTAGATGTCTACTAAAAAGGGATTGCACGCAGCACGCGCAAACCAACGACTGTGAAAAGCCTCTCAAAATGCACGGAGCACCGAATAAGCGGTATAACCGCCAGAAGTTCAGCCATGCCAAGGATCAAGATGGCGTCGCGAGACTCCCTCGGAAACGATTTTATCGACAGCGGGCCCATGCCAATCCCTTCTCAGACCACACCCTCGAATAGTATGTTCAGCAGCCAGATGCTGGCACAGATTGTCGCGTAAAGTATTGACAAGCGTCATATGCTAATTTCTGTCTGCAGCCCGTCATCCCCGGAGGCAATGGACTGGTCATCGTACTATCCAGCATTTACAACGGACACATCCCCAGAAGAGTCGACTCAGCTTAAGAAGTTGACCAAGGACGTGGAGGTCGTGGACATTGGGTGCGGCTTCGGAGGCCTTCTTGTCGCTTTGGCGCCTCTTCTACCAGAGACGCTGCTGCTGGGTACGCATACTGCTCCCTGGCGATGATGGATGGATGACGCATCGAGTCAGGCTAATCTAGCTGTAGGATTGGAAATCAGAACAAGCGTAACGCAATTTGTGCAAGAAAAAATATGGGCATTGCGGGAGCAAAACGAAGGCAAACTATACCAAAACGCCGCCTGTATACGAGCCAACGCCATGAAGTTCCTCCCCAATTTCTTCAAAAAGGCCCAGCTGACCAAGATTTTCATCTGCTTCCCCGATCCACACTTCAAGGCCAGAAAACACAAGGCAAGAATTGTATCAACAACGTTGAATTCGGAGTATGCCTACGCACTACGACCTGGGGGTATTCTATACACAATCACAGATGTGGAGGCTTTGCACCGCTGGATGGTGCAGCACCTGGACGCACACCCCTCGTTTGAGCGGGTTCCTGAGGATGAGGTAGAGAAGGATGAGTGTGTCAAGGTTATGCAGAATGAGACGGAGGAAGGGAAGAAGGTGGCGAGGAATAAGGGGCAGAAGTTTGTGACCTTGTTTCGACGCATAGAAGACCCTCCATGGGAGTAGCTGGGCGGAAAGTTGTCTGTCGTCAGTAATCGTCAGAATTGGCACACGGGATAATGATGCCCGTCGGGTGTACGGCGCACTCGGGTCAAATAGGATTTTCTTTGGGTAAAGTCAAACAAATGCCTGTGGGAAAAATGATTCGCCCGACCACAGCTACAAAAGGTGTCTCGTGGCGGTGATGAGATGTGTGTGTGTGTGTGTGTGTGTGTGTCTGCGTTATGGAGAGGGAGGCATAATGCCTGATGAGTGCCCGTGGTACGTACCGTACAACATGGCAGTACCAAGGCAATTTGGGCAGATAGCTCCTGCCCCCTGTAGCTCCAAGCTCTGGCGGTCCTGACCACAATCGATAAGCCACCACCACCCAAGTCCATCTTTTCCCTGATCTGAAGCGCGCAAGTGCCCACGGCAAACCACTCGGTCCCGACACTCGACCTCGACGGACAACTTCTCGATCCTTCATACCTGGCAACAAGACCTCAGACCATGCGGCTCCGTCGTCCACAGCTCTGGCCATGGCCCTGAAACGAAGAGATGTGGTTATTGCTGCCGTAGCTGCGTTTGTTGCCTGGGGCTATGCTGTGAGCTGGTTCTCCGTGTTGCGCTGGGCTGGCTATGCATTCGTCGCCGGCATGCTCGTCTCCATTATCGGCTTCGTTACCACGTTCCTGCTGACCGCACAACGACCCAAACACGAGACTTGTCAACTTCCTAGCGCATATTTTCTCGGACCTGGTCGGTGGAAGGAGGAAGTGTCCGCTTTGAGGAAACGGCAAGCCTACGAGAAACAGAGCCTGGATCTCGGATGCTCGCCGCATGTCGTGGATGCCGTCGATGGGCTGTTGGACTTGATGCTTCGCGACTTTGTGTGCAGTTGGTATTGTAATATCAGCCGGAACCCGGTCTTTCCGAACCAAGTTGATCGGGCGCTGCGCCTGGCAATCATGGGTCTGCTCGAATCGTTACGTCACAAGGATCTGGCCGAGATTGTTACGAGCCGGCTCATCCCCATTCTCACCGCGCACTTTCACGACTTCTACGATGCCGAAAAGTCTGTACGAGGCAGAAAGTTAAACCGCTCGGTTACGGAATCTGAAGAGCTGGACCTGGCCATTGCATCCAAGTACAAGGATGGAAATTTGCACCCTGCAGCGTCGCTCTCATTCCCTGATACCAAGATGGTGCAGCAAGATTATTTACGGTCACTGGCTGAGAGAATTGTCCCCAAGGTGCTGCCTGAGAAATTGCTAGACAGCCGATCTGTGTCCATCATTATACGGGAGATTGTCAGTTGTGCTGTGCTGTCTCCCGTCCTACAGCTACTGTCTGATCCTGACACGTGGAACCAAGTCATGGAAAACTACGGTCGCAGCATGTTGCAAGACAGATCGACGGTTCGTAAACTCAGGGCAGCTCTCGATCAGCATGCATCGCCAACACCGCGAACGATCAAGATGACACCGGCCCCCCGACTCGCGCCAGGCGACAATGAGCGCAAGTTCGAAAAGTTCATTCGGGCCATTCGAAAAGTAAACAACTTGTCAGATGCACGACGTTTCCGCAGCGAGGTGGCCAGCCAACTAAAGCGAGATTCGATACAGGTGAACCAAGACCCGGCCTATATACGGCGCCTGGAAATGGGCAAGCGGCTGTTGGACCAAAAGGTGCAGCATCTGGCCGCTGGTGGCCATCGCCAGTCCATTTCGTTTAGCCCTACGACTGCACCTGGTGGCGTCACGTCCAAATTGGAAAATGTCTCCCTGGTGGAACTTTTGAGAGACGCATCTGGACTGTCATATTTCATGGAGCACATGGACCGGCAGGGCTTAATGTCTCTCGTGCAGTTCTGGCTCGTGGTTGATGGGCTTCGAAACCCATTAGAGGACGACGGTCAAGAGGATGAACAGAACTACTCCAATTTATCTATGTGGTCCGAGTCGGATCGAATGGACCTGCAGCAAATCAACCAGGCGTACTTGTCGAAACCCGAATTACATGTCCCAGAGTCATCCCGCCGGGAGGTTCGTCATTTCCTTGAAGCTGGAAAATCCGCCACGCCGTTTCAATATCACCGAGCCAGGAAGTCTATTCTAAAAGCACAAAGCGCTGTGTTAGAGGAAATGCAGTCGCAACACTATCACGATTTCAAAAAGTCTGATTTGTACTACAAATGCCTTGCCTCACAGGAGACGTCCACGGCGAGCTTGGCACCATCCCATTTACCCTCAACTCAGTCGCCTACAGTTCTAGCATCACAGCCTTACCAAGCCAAACCAAAGCCGGTTTCTCGACTTGCAACGTCGGCTTCCGGCCACTCTATCAAACGATCCGATTCTGCAGCAGACCTGCAGGCTATGGACGGCAATTCCAACGAGCCGGACCCTCTGACGCAGTCTCGGCGGTCTCTGGATGAGTCTGGCTCAGCGCCACCGTTTGATGATGATGATGCAGACAATGATGGATTGATGGACTCGGTTCACAGTGCTGGCGAACCAGAACCACCGCCACAGGTGGCTCCAGATACACACATTGTTCAAGCTGTCGAAGAGGCCCTGAACAATATTATGGACGATGAACGTCCTCAAACTGCAGAAGATCTGCGAGCCTCGCTATTTGGGGACGTTGACGACGGCGAGGGGAGCTTTCTGGCGAACAATGACCGCGAGTCGAATAGGAACTCAATAGATTCAGGACGACCCTTGGTCGCCGCCAAAGACCAGGAGAAACCTAGTTTGTCGTCCCTGGGCTTAGTGAGCGCGGCGTCCAGAATAGGCGTTTTCGTGGATGATGATTTGTTTGGGGATGAAGATAAATTTCTCGCAGATGAGGTTGAAGATACCGTTGAAGATAATACTGATAAGGATGAGGATGATGAGGTTCATGAAGCAGCACCCGGAGACCTCGGACTTGCTGAAGCCATAACAGCTCTTACCAACGACATTGACCGTTTGGTTGCGCAAGAAGCCATTGTTGACTCCTTGACACGAAAGGCCGAGCTTACAAACAACACATCCGAATTGCGAATCTTACGCAAATCCAAGGCAAGTCTACGGAGAGAAATCCGACGTAAGGAGCTTCAAAGACAACAATACGTTGTTCAGGAGAGTGACAATAGTCTTTACGGCCGGTCTACTATTAAGATTAAGTCAATTCAGGTTGGTCGGGAGGAGGACGGTAAAGAATTTGCCATGTATGTTGTGGAAGTGCAGCGGAACGCTGGTGAGCAAATGCCTGCCGCGTCATGGATAGTCACGAGACGATATAGCGAGTTCCATGATCTCCATCAGAAGCTACGATCCAGATACCCGTCAGTAAGGAACCTGGATTTTCCTCGCCGGAGAGTTGTCATGAAATTCCAAAGCGAATTTCTTCGCAAGAGAAGAGAGGCCCTCGAGAAATATCTGCAGGAGCTACTCCTCCTTCCCGAGGTATGTCGAAGCAGAGATCTTCGCGCTTTCTTGTCCCAGAGTGTGATCATCCCTGGACAGGACATTTTGGACCGCGAAGACAAGAAGGATATTGTATCCAGACTGTATGACTCTGTCGCGGACGGCATGGAGGATATTTTGGGCAATATTCCTGTTTTGGATCAGATATCTGTGGCTGGCCAGAATCTCATTGCCGCCGCCACGAATCAGCTCAACGCAATGCCACTGAGCGTGAGCGAAGACGCTTTTCCAGCGGCAGAGGCAGAGGCAGAGCTGAATGCATTCGAAAACAAAGAAGTGGAGCCGTTTATCAAGCCCATCTGCGACATCTTCCTGGAAGTATTTGAACTGAACCGAGGAAATAACTGGCTTCGCGGGCGCGCGGTTGTCGTGGTCCTGCAGCAACTTCTGGGGGGCACTATTGAGAGAAAAGTGCGCGACATTGTCAAGATGCTCCTGCAGGATGAATTCATTCTGCGTTGCATTGCTCTGGTGGAAGACAGCATGTGGCCTAATGGGGTGTTGCAGCGCGATAGGAAACCAAGAACCGAGGCGCAAAAGAAGAAGACTCGCACAGAGGCAAGTCTCATGCTGGCCACGCTCGTGCCGGACCTGGCAGGAAATGTTGTGGGAAGAGCAAATGCGCAAACTGCCAGTCGGCGTATCTTTGCTACTTTGAACAACTCCCGACTTAAGTGAGTAAACAGATTTCGCGCTTGTGATGAAGTCAGATGCGAAATAACTTGCTGTCGTTTCAATGCTAATATTATTGACAACACCTGGACAGTGCGCATTTGGTATTTACGATGCTGGATGAAATCATATCCGTCATGTTTGAGGATTCATAGCACGCAAGGCGCCACCTTGACATTTGGAAAAGAGGGGGGCAACAAGCCTCGCTACTTGATCCCATGGCTTGGGGACCGACGGCGGTTTCATTGAATTCAAGGCGTAATGTTTCGGAAGCATGGCATGGCATGGCATGGCATGGCATGGCGTCTTGGAGTGGCTTGCACGGTGGGCTTGTTTGACGAGCCGGGAGGTGAGCGGGCGAGCAGGGGCGGGAAGGAATATATACTTGAGTAGCTGGTGATGTCGGTGCGGTGGTAATTGAAGACGTGGACTTTATTGTGTGTATTTGTTGCGGGTACGACGAACTGCTCTTGGGGGATGGATGGTCATGGCTGTGCTCACTCGAGTCGTGATGATGATGATGATGATGATGTAGTCGGCCGTTGCATCTACGGTCAGAAGTGAGATTGGCACTAGTCCTGAATCGATCGTGGGCAGCGCTACTCCGTACGGAGTACGCAGTGCGGCCAGTGGCCACGGTGGCCGCGCCCAGTGCGCCACATGTGCGGTAACGAGAAAAGCGGGCCCGCCTGGTCCGCCATGATGCGTTTTTGCCGGCTGCCACCGCCTCGCCCAGCACCCAATGTTAGCCTGCCTGCTCAGCCTCTCCTCATTGTCAACTTCTGGCAAGAAAAGCCAGTGCAGTCCAGTCGTCTTTTCTCCCCCCCTGCCTCTCTCGAGTCTCAACACGCGGCGCAGGCAGCTTTCCCAGCTTCTTTCTCCTCACCTGAGCTCCTCCTCCTGGTGTCTCGGCCTTTTCCCAGGGCAACAGTCAAGTTTCTGCGCAGCCTTGCCTTGCCTTGCCTTGACCAACACGACGCAACCACCTCGCCCACGGCCACAGCTGTCGCCCCCTTTGCCCTTTTTTCAACCCCTCCCCCCAAACGCGGCCCATCAAGTGCTTCCTCCTTTTTCCTTGGATCCATCTTTGTCCTCATCGCCGTCGTCTGGCCTCCTTGACGACCCTTGCCCCAAGTTCCCGTAACCTTCCAGGATCCCCGTCAGCCTCGACGTACCGCCTTCCGCCATCATGACAACTGAGGTCTCCAATACGCGGCTCTACCTGGGCAACCTTCCTCGCAATGGTCCATAACCCACCATCACCTTTTACCCTCTTCGCCCCTTTGGATTCCAACTGACTCGCTTTCCCGGCAGCTACCAAGGCCGATATCGAGGCTCACTTTGCAACTCATGGCACCGGAGACATCACCGAGGTCAAGCTGATGAATGGCTTTGGCTTCATCGAGTACAAGGATCCCATGGATGCCCGAGACGTCGTTCCGGGTTAGTTGAGCCTTTTCTTGACTCCACTTTTGTCTCTGCGGACATCGACGACGACTTCTTTGATTCTCTCTTGGGACCGACTTTGCTAACTCGCTGGCCTTGTTCTTGCCGTCGTCTACATGGCAGCCTTTCGTACGTGAAAATGCCCTTCCTGCCGCTGAGACCTGGCAGCCACGCCCAGCTCCGAAGCCCCGTCCCGACTTTGTTGTGCGTCCTGCTGACATGCAAACCATCTAGATGGATCCGACTTCATGGGAGAGCGTCTTACTGTTCAGTTTGCCCGTGGACCGCGACAGAGAGAAGGTGGTTTTGGCGGCCATGAGCGCGCTCCACCACGACCTCGACGAACTCCTCATCGGATGCAAATAACCGGGCTTCCAAACGAAACCAGTTGGCAGGTCTGTCTACATCTCCCCGCTCCTTGTCGCTGGACTCTATGGATGCCTTTCTTCCCACCTGTGCCACTTGGATCGTCTCTGCACCTTCTTGTCGGCTGGGATTCAACGCCTTGAGGCTTGTTTGCTTCTTGTGTAATTTTGGACTGCCACAACCCGCCATTCTCCTTGGGACACATCCTGGCTACCGGCTGTTTCATCCTTTGGCTCGCGTTGTCTGGTTTGTTGCACAATGGGCTGCATGACGCGATTTTCGGCTACATGGACTTTGACCTGCTTTGCTGTCGCACAAATATGCCGTCGCCCCTGGGGACAAGGACTTACGCGGTTTTCTGGATATAGGATCTCAAAGACTTTGCGCGTCAACCCGGCCTTGACGTGGTGTATTCCGAGACGGGACGAGACTCTAACGGTAGGGGGTATGTCATCACCGCCAGATCCTCCCTTTTCCATGATCTTGCCTTGTTGCTGACTGCTCTGCCAGCTTTGTTGAGTATGAGACCGCTGCCGATCTTCGAACCGCTGTAGAGAAGCTCGATGGTCGAGAGTTCAAGGCAAACCGTGTCCAATGTGTTGCCGACGTTAGTTGTCCCGGCCCCTCTTCTTCGCTCCCCTTCAAGTACGTCATCCACAAGTCAAGGCCTTTTGCTGATGCCTATCACCAGACTCAGCCAGACATGCCCGCCCGAGATGGTCGCGGTCGCTCACGTTCGCCTGGCGGTGGGGGTGGCCGACGGCCTTACAACAACATGCCCCCCCGATTTGACGAATACGATCGACGTGGTCCCCCCCCTCGAGGCTACAACCGAGACCCCGGTCCTTATGGCTATCGTGATCGAAGTCCCAGGCGCGACTATTACGAAGACAGAGCCCGCTACCGCTCTCCTCCCCGTGGACCTGCCCCCGTGGAGGACTACCCTCCGGCTCGTGGGCGCTACGAGGACCCATACCGCCGAGACTACCCTCCCGCTCCGTCCGAACCTTATCCCAGCGGTCGTCAGTACGATCGACCTCCCAGGGACTTCCCCCCTCGAGAACCTGCGTATCCACCGCGTGATGGCTACGCTCGCGAATATGACAGAAGTGGGCGCTACTGGTAAATAACATCCCTGCACATGATTAATTGCCTTGACTTTTGAGCCCGCCAGTTGGTGGAGCCAGTCATACCTCAGTCAGAGAACTTGGCCTTGACCTCCGGTGATAGATGATTGCCCGTCGGGACTGTCACAACAAACAAACTCCAACAGTATGGACATGGTAGGCCGGAGAATTTAACGAGAACTGAATCGTCATTTACGCAGTGCTACGACTGGAGAGGATATTAAATACGATAATGAGGGAGGGTGTGCAGGGAAACAGATTGCTCGACAGTACAGCTTTATTTTGCTTTTTTTCTCCTCAATGCAGTTTTCCTAAAATGGTCACAGCTGCCACGGCGCGGTAACATGGGAGTACGACTGATTGGTTCTGCGGACTCGAACGTTGAGGGAGCCTGGGAGAGGAACTGGATGGACATGATGACAAAGCAAAAGGGAGTGAAGGCGTCCGGGAAAAGACTTTCAAGTAGAGAATCAACTAGGCAGATGCTTGGATGGGTTCGCAACACACGACTACGACATGTACGATTATCGCAATGCATGCCACGCCACTTTTGCGTTTTTGATTTTTTTGTGCGCTGCTTCTGATCAACCTGAGTCTTTTCTTGTCTACAACTCGTTTTATCCCGTGTCGAGAGCGTGACTAAAACTTGGAAACTGAAGGATGCTGAGTGTGATAGCTAGGAATGAAAATCGCCATATTTGTCAAGTGAGATTAGAAATCTATGGAAGTTGATTTTTCTCTTTTGAAACAAAAAAAAGCAACAAAATATTGAATGATTTGTCGTTCAGGGCAAGATTGCGAACCGACATTTCTGCATTGGTCTCCGTACTACACTACAATTTCCCGCCGTAAGCGAAGTGGCGGACGATTCAAGCAACGGCGTGCTGGTTTCCATCATCCATGACGCCGTTGGTTCTGTGTTTTGGTTGGGCCTTGTTGACGATGAGGTCTCGGGTACCTAGATGGCCTAGGATTTTACTTGAAAGGTGGCTTCGCAGTAACCTTGTTCCACTGGTTGTAAACGCCGATCAAACTGCTCAGAGTACCAGCGAGGCCGACGAAGCCGTCATCGAAAGCGGCCCAGCCGAGGGCAGACGAGGGAACGGTGAGATCGCAGAGGTCGGAGATGAGCTGGAGCCGACTAGCCGTTCGCTCGCTGGGAGACGGAAAAAAAGAAAAATCAGTCAAAATTCGCGTGTCATTTTGAGAAAAGAAAAAAAGTCCCACATGATTGGGAGAGCAGAAAACGAAGGTGGACAGGGATAGGATAGGTGCAGGCTCACCGGGCAATGTGCCTGCTGTTGATGACGCCCTCGCCGTCCTTGCGGTCGATGCTGGCCTCGCGGCGGTTGAGCTGATGCAGAGTGTACAGCTGGGCCGAGATGCTGAAGACGAGGCCCAGGGCCCAGAAGCGGAAGCCGTAGGCCTGGAGGGTCTTGGCCCCGTCCCACTTCTTGATGCCGGCGGCGTCGGGGACGGCGGCGGAGTCGAGGGTCAGGTAGCCGGCGTAGCCGATCTGCCTGCCGACGGCGGCGTAGCGGAGGAAGGCGGCGACGGGCTTGGGGTTGTCGGCGGCCTCGACGGCGGCGCGGAGGTGCTCGACGTTCTTGCCGACGCGGAGGATCTTGCGGGTCAGGCCGAGCTGCTTCTTGGTGACGTCCCAGGGGGCGATCTGGGCCCTGGTGGCGTTGGTGCGCAGGAGGTACCAGGCGTAGAAGCGGGCGAAGTACTGGACCGTGCGGAGGAGCTTGTCGCGGCCGACGGTGGTGGCGACGAAGCCGAGGTAGTGCTTGACGGAGGGGTGGTAGACGAGCGTGTTGACGACCATTTTGACGGCTGGTGTTGTGGCTTGATGGTTTCGTTTCGCGGGGGGGCTCGTCGCGGTCGCGTCCCTTGCCGCTGGTGGTGAGGATGGCTGATGGGATGTCGAGGATGCGCGCCTTTTCGGAGCTGCACGGGCGGCCGGGGACCGGGGGCGAGGCGAGGCGAGGCGAGGCGAGGCGAGTCACAACGGGCAGCTCGGGGCCTCGTCCTCTGGCAAGTCGGTCGCGGCGGGCGACGGAGGCAGTCGGTACAGGAGGGACGATGGTCCGTATCGTGTCTGGTATTCGGCGGCGGAGGGGGAGGCGACGTGGACGATGCCGGATGCGAGATGGGCCTGGGAAGCGTGGGCGCGAGACGAGGGAGGTCGGGGAATGCCACTTGGAGAGCGGGTTGCGTGCGGGTTGCGTGCGGGTTGCGTGCGGGTTGCGGGCGTCGGGCGCGCACATGCCGAGGCTTTCTGGCCTCTCATCGTCGGCGGTCGGCGGGGGAAGGGGGCCCGTGTCGGTGCGGAGAAACGGTCGTCCGCAAAGACACGTGCGCGTGGCCCGCGCCACACACGGATTCGAGCAGGCCATTCAGCAACGCACTAGCCACAACGCCGTGGAGCGTGTCGAGACGAGACGCAAGACGCAACGGGGTTCCGGTGACAAGCTCCCCGCGGCTCATTTCATTTGCCCCCTTCAAGTTCCGGAAAATCCTCTTGGAGGTGGATGCCCGCTTTCCCCGTGCCGACGGTCCCCAGATGGAGAACGGGGCAAGGGATGGATGGCCGTCGTGACATGCGCATTACTCGGTACTTTATCATCGTGGCGACCTCGTCTGTGGCAGTTGGCTCGGCCCAGGAGAGGTCTCATCCTTTTCTCTCTTCCTCACCATCCTCGTCTCTTGTCCCGGCGTTGATTCCTCCTCCGCAGGACGCCCGTTGCCTTGGCGTGACCGTCGGTCGTGAACCACGTCACGATACCCCGCCGCCCCTCCGCCGAGGTTAGCCTTTTTACGCTTTGCCGCAGGGCGACCCGACGGCAGCCGGTCCCGATCGATCACGACGAGGCCAATTCGTCCGTCTCGTGCAGACTCACTCCTCTCCTCGACCACAGTCCCTGTGCGGCACAGGTCATCATCGGCACGGAAACACCGGCATCATGGCGGACAACAGCAACGGCGAGAAGGTCAACACCAACATTGTGACGCTGACTCGGTTCCTCAACGAGGAGCAGACCAAGCACAAGGAGGCCAGCGGTGACTTTACGTACGTATCACGATTGTCCCGTCCCGTCTCTTCCTCCCCCCCTCTCTTTTCTCCTCTACACCACATGGTCGTCTCTGCAGACGACCGCGCAGGCGGACGCACTAACCCGTGCCCCCCTCGTCACACAGCCTGCTCTGCCACGCCCTCCAGTTCTCCTTCAAGTCCATCGCGTACTACATCCGGCGCGCGACGCTCGTCAACCTCACCGGCCTGGCCGGCTCCTCCAACACCACGGGCGACGAGCAGAAGAAGCTCGACGTCATCTCAAACGACCTCTTCATCGAGGCCATGCGCTCGTCCGGCAAGTGCGCCCTGCTCGTGTCCGAGGAGGAAGAAGACATCATCTACTTCGACCAGGCCACCGGCTCCCGCTACGCCGTGGCCTGCGACCCCATCGACGGCTCGTCCAACCTCGACGCCGGCGTCTCCGTCGGCACCATCTTCGCCGTCCACAAGCTCCCCGACGGCTCCCGCGGCCGCAGGGAGGACATCCTCAAGCCCGGCACCGAGCTCATCGCCGCCGGCTTCACCATGTACGGCGCCTCGTCCCAGCTGGTGCTCACCATGAAGGACAGCTCCGTCAACGGCTTCACGCTCGACAACGGCATCGGCGAGTTCATCCTGACGCACCCCGACATGCGCATCCCCAGGTCCAGGCCCATCTACTCCGTCAACGAGGGCAACTCGCTGTACTGGGACGACAACACCGTCGGCTACTTCAACTCGCTGAAGCGGGCCCAGGCCGACGGCAAGCCCTACTCCTCGAGGTACATCGGCTCCATGGTCGCCGACGCGTACAGGACGCTGCTGTACGGCGGCATCTTCGCCTACCCCGCCGACAGGAAGAGCCCCAAGGGGAAGCTGCGCATCCTGTACGAGTGCGCTCCCATGGCCATGGTGTTTGAGAACGGTGAGCCTCTGAGCCGTCTACCTGCCGGGGACGGTGCGCCGTCGGGGTCCCCGGCGGCAGCATCCCCCCCCCGACACCAGATGTGCTAACGTGCGTGGATTTGCAGCCGGCGGCCAAGCTCTTGACAGCAACATGAGGCGCATGATGGAAGTCGAGCCAGAGCACATCCACGACCGCTCGGGCATTTTCATGGGCAGCTACGACGAGATTGAAAAGGTCAAGTCCTTTCACAAGTAGACGCGAACCCAGACGTTCAATGTACATGACGTAGCCGAACCCGACTTGAATGAAAATGTTGACTTGAATGCCCGTGTATTGCAAACGTTGACGGTGATGCATCTACAGACGACTAGCGTTGGCACATGCGCAGAGGTGAATGGAACGACGTCGCACAGAGCCGCGCAGCCACCGTCGTTCCTTGGCATCTCTACAGTAGTAGCCTTGACATCTCTACAGTAGTAGCCTTGACATCCGCAGCCTCTCATCACATTCCCGTCGAGGGCATGATGCACACACGCACGAGCGGACCCGCGGGCCTACCACAGCTTGGGCACGAGCCGTGGCGTGTTCCTCTTCCAATCCTGGTAGTCCCTCCTGTGGCCGTACTTGTCGTCGTGCCGTGCCTCGGTCAGCGGAATGCCAGACACCCTCGTCAGCAGGAGGGCGGAGAAGGCGGGCGCGACGAGCGAAAGGGCCGTCGTGGCAGCGATGCCAGCGGGCGAGCCGAACCCGAGTGCCAACTGGACCGGTTTCCGGGCGAGCGCTCCGGCGCACGTAGTCGCCAGCCCGGTCCACAGGGAGATTTCGCCAAGGTAGTGCGGGAAACGGCTGCGAGGGGCCGGGACCGTCAGCATCGCGGTGCTCTGATGGACGACGACGGGGGCTGGGCCAGCCAGCGCCCGGATCCGGAAGGAGCACAAGGGACAAGTACGGCACGGCGCAGGGCAGAAAGAGACTCACCACACGCCGTACAAGCCCGTCTTCAGAAACGGCTCGTCGTGGTCCTTCCTCCGGCGGCCCTCGGCCCATCTGCTCTTCTGCGCGTCGGCGGCCGCCTCCAGCGCGATGCCGCCGGCCCAGACGCCGATGCCCAGGACGTCCGTGAGGACGAGGCGGGGCACGGCGGCAAAGGCGGCGGCGGGGACGGCGTTCACGGCCATGACGGGCATCAGCATGAGCGACACCCAGACGGCCTGCATGAGGAATGAGAGCGCGAAGCGGCCGGGCTGGGTGCGCAGCGTGTCGAAGCGCGCGTCGTGGCCCTGCTGGCTGATTCGGTGGAAGAGGTACGCGCCTACTGCGCGGACGTTAGCACCGCGTGCCGAGAAGAAGGAGTCTGCACGCGTCGGCGGCGGGACGGCACGACGCACGCCTGGCGGCCCATGTCATGGCCATGGCCGTGACGGCCAGCTGTCTCCAGTTCCAGGCGCCGGCGGCCAGCAGACTGGACAGCTTGGGGGTCGCCGCCTTTGCCCCCAGGCTGCCGCGCAGCTGCGGCAGGTACAAGCTGAGGGCGCCGACGGCGAGAAAGGTGAGCGACCCCGAGATGTCGAAGAAGCGTTCCGTGGAGGCGAGCACGCTGGGGCCGGCGGCGGCGGCTTGGATGGCGAGAGCGGCGCCCACCGAGGGCACAATGGTTCGCAGGAGCGGCGACTTGAAGTTTGTGATGTGGAGGAGGTGGTTGAGGATGGGCATTGTTGCGGTGGCTGCTCTCCTCGCGGAAGTTGACGTCGTCCACGGTTTTTCGTCGTTGAGGGCAAGACGGAAGAGGGGGTTTAAGAAGACGAAAGAGTCTTGTTTGTTTTGTTCTTCTCTTGTACCCCGTTCGGTCAATTGGCTGCTACCTGCACGTGCGTGCTGCAGAAGCGTCAAGGGCGACAGTCGTGATGGGGGCCAGTCATGACGGCAGCTTGATCGTGGCGCCAGAGTGGTGACGTTGGCAAACGTCGTGTTTTTTTTTTTGTTGGCCTGGAGTTGGGGAGATGCTAGCTCCGATCCGATTGCCCCACAGATCGGGGCGCGGGAAGATCGTGGATGAACGCCAACGCGGGTCTTGGAGATTTGGCATCCGCCGGCAGTGCAGCGGCATTTCGCCGTGGTAAAAGAAAAGAAATTCGAATGACTATTAATGCTGCGGTGTGGATGGGCAGCAGCAGCGACAACTCCAAGTGTCAAATGTCTAGACTAGTCCGCAGAGCAACGACTTCCACCACTTAGCCGTGCGGGCGGTCGTCTCCCATGACCCGTGCCGTCGTGCCGTGGGATGGTGCTTTTCATCATCACCACCACCATCACCACCACCACCGTCATGACTGTCCGCCTCGTACGGAACGTGCTTGAATGCCGAGATGGAATACAGGTGCAGCTCAAAGTCGCCCTCTTGCTCGCCAAAGTAACTATACGTACGCGGTCAGCACCACTTCATCTCAGATGCCAACACACACACACACACACACAACACACATCAACGCCAGTGAAGCCAGACTCACCTCCGCATCATCAACCCGACCCTTTTGATATCCCTCAAGTCCAACTCGCCCGCGTCCCTCTTCTCCCTGCCCCGGTACGTGGCTTTGAAATCAGCCCATCTCAGCTTGACGTCGCCAGGTTTCTTGGCCACAAACTCGGCCTCCCAGCTCACGGTGCTCTGTTCGCGGCCGTCGTCCCTCCGAGGCAGAATCTCATTCTTCAGCGTCAAGGCATACTTCTTGCCGTCCGCCTTGTCGGGTCCTCTGATGGAAACAATGATGCCCTCGTACCCCTCGAGGTTCAACGCCAATGTCCCCAGCGAGTGCTGCGAGGCGAACCCTGCTCCGCCAAGAGCCGTCGTGTCCAAGTGACCGTGGAAGCGGGCATGCTGGGGAGTCTCTACCGTGAGATACGATTGGCTGGCGCCGCCTCGCACGCGGTCGTCCGAGGTTACCCAGGCGTCTGAGGTCCACGGTCTGCAAAAAGGCCAAGCCATGTTAGAGCATCCATCCATCCATTCAGCGTTGGGATGAAATGTGAGGCCATTTCGAGACGAAGACCGAGGGGAGGGAGGGGGCGTGCGCATAGACAAAGGGGGGGAGGCGGGGAAGAGAGGGAAATGGAAAAGTCGGGATTTTCAATCGACGACTAATAATGCTGGCTGGGCCATGACGTGAAAATGAGTGCAAAGGGCAGGCAATTCATCAATCGTACCGGTCTCCACCGTAGAGGTAAAGGATCTGGTCGGGCATTCTGCTCGTCCAAGCCGGCGTTTACTGAATCAAGCTATTTCCCTGCACTGCTGGTTCAACACCGCGGCGTTCGGAGGGAGAAAATGGGGGACGACGAACGAACAGTACGGAGTTTGCGACGCCACGAAATCTCAATCGTCTTGGAACGTGCAAAACATGAAACAAGCTTCAGCCCAGCCGGCCGGCTCGTTTATCGTACCGCGTTAATTGCATGGGAAGCCCGGATACTTGCATTAGAGACTCCGCACCGAGTCAATGGCCCCACATGTCAAAGATGTGAAGCCGTCGACTTTTTTTGGCTCCCGTCCGGAGTGCGCTGCGGCGTCAATGGGTCGTGATGCCACCGCGCGCCGCGTGGCGGAGGAGCCCGGTCGGGTTTCTCAAACTCAAGTTTCCTCACCTGCTCTGTCCGTATGTTACTCGCTCCGTTTTCCTTGCTAGACTTGGCGAGACAAAGGCAATTCTTCTCGTGGGAAACCGACGAGCCCACGCCACCCGACGTGGAACCGAGTGGTACTACTGGCAAGCACCCTCCTCCCCAAACCGAGAAAACTCCAACGCCATGGCATGCATCGATTGGAACTCTGGTGAAGTCGAACTCTGTTGACATGTCGTGGCTCGCACATTGGGCGGCGTGATTGGATACAGGCTCGTTTTCCAACGCACCAAAAAGATGGGCCCTTGATCCAACGTGGGCGTCTTCCCTTGTCCGTCCTAACAAGCATGCGAGGCGCAACGAGTTTCCTAAATGCTTCGCGAATGCTACGTCGGTGGTGCTGGGCAGAAGCTTCTGTCAGGAAAGAAAAGAGTATCATGATATTGCGTCGCACTCGATGCACGCCCCTCCCTTGGATGTCTGTCGGTGTCTCGTGACGAAATACATACGGAGACATGATGGCCTCACAATTGTCGCCGTGTCTTGCAGCCGATCTCGTAGGAAAGTCAACAGGTCCAGCACAGCACAGCACCGCCCAGCACAGCTCAGCACAGCAGAACGACGTACACTGTCTGTACTCCGTCCTCCCTCCATATTGAGGATTGGAAGGGGGGAGTGAAGAAAAGCAAATGGGCGACAAGGTGACATGGGACGTGGGACATGCTTTTGTCTTTTGTCCTTCCCCCGCCAACATCTGTGCGCTCGTCTGCCTGTTCGTCGCCAGCTTAACTCCGTCAACTCCGTACGGCCGCCTCAGGTTGGTATACATACGCAATGCTCTGTACGGAGTACTCCGTACTCTGATTTCAAATCACGGTTTCACGGAAGGAAAAAGGAAAGAAAGAAAGAACCCAAGGGCCCCCTGTCTGCATCTTGGCAGTGACACCACCTCTTCAGCCCATCCACATGGCTGGCCGGCCGTCACGATCCAAAATCATCGACGGGGTTGCGGTTGCGGTTTGGGTTTGGGGTGGTTGGCTCCGGTCTCCAGTCTGGCTGGAGTCTCGACTCTGTCCGAAGCCATCTTGCCCTTCTAGCTTGTCCTTGGGGGCCGAGTTGCCAATCGTCCCATGGACGGCAAGTCTGGCCTGGCCGCCTCCCAGTTTGCTAGGCCAACATCCTATATCCGCGGCGTACCTAGACACCTCTCCGTCTGGTGGATTCGTTCGCTCAACGCTGCCTTCGATTAGCTGCGGCGTGCGTGTAAATGGACTAGTATTCGTGCTCGCTGCGACGTCCGTTCCCTGTCCCTGTCTGCGCCCACGCGGTGCGGCTCCGGCGCGCCCATGGTTTGTCCTGCCGCTCGATGCTCCTCCATGTTCCCTCCCGCCTTTCCTTGTTGAAGTCCGCCATGTATGTAAGTTACTTAATTCCGCAGGGTCAACGGACACTTATTGATTACAAACCACCGTGCTCCGTACATGCACACATGTAATGTATGTACGTACATGGACGAGGGGGGGAAAGGGGGTGTCCACAGTTTGACACATGGGCTGCTGCCTTTTCGTCGTCGTGGCTCCCCTGCCAAAACCCTGCCTCGGCGGCACACGCAGTCAGCATTTTGTTCTTGAAGCCGAAATTCACGGATTTCACGGGACTCGCGACCCCGTCCAACCTCCGCGTATTCGATTGATTTTCGTACTGGGGGCATCGGCCGGTCCATTGTCAGTCGGCCTGGCCTGCAGGTAGCTTGGACATTCTGGATTCCACGAGACTTGAGACTGTTGCCACCGACACAGTCAGTATCCTGTGCTTGTTTGTAGCAGGTCGTCCGTCGAGAAATTCCACCCCAATTGCATCTTGTACTCGTTACTGTGTACCCGGGCTTCCAAGAAGAACAATCCACTCTGTCGTCACCCCAAGCCACTTCTCCAGATCAGATGAGCAGTCTGGTCCGCCTTGTCAGCCGCTTCGTAAACCGTGACCAACAAGATTCAAAGAACCCCGTCATCGCAACTATAAAACATGTCGTCCTTTGTTGCTGGCTTGGCGCAGGGAATAAAAAAAAGACTTGCGAATATCCCAAATGATTTGCGCTTGTCCATTCAACAACGCTCACCCCTCCCCCCTTCGTTTTTTCCGTTCCCAACCTCATGGACCCTGCAAAATGGCAACTCGTCGCCCTGTCTCTCGTCGGTCTTCCCCGTCCGGACTCTTCCGAAACATGTTGCCCCAGAATGTCCCGGTCGAAATTGTCCGGGCCCCGTTGGCCATCCATCCTCTGGGGGGCAGGGGAGGGGAGGGGCTCGTTTTTCAGCCTCAAATCACGATTTGGCGGTTTTGTTCACAGTACAGTTCAATCGTCACCCGTGGCTACGTGCGGGTGCTCGGCTCTGCCTGGCATACCGACGGCGCTGATCACTGCCTGGTGCTGCGCTGCAGCTTCGACCATCCATCCATCATCCATCCCATGATTCCCATCCGCGCTCCGCGCTCCGTACTCCGTACTCCGTGGGCAGACTGCTTGGCCCTCCCGTCGGTGCCGTGCGTGCAGCGCTGCTCTGTGATGGTGCCGTAGCCGTCCGGTGTGACGCATCCCTCCCAGCAGAGCCTCCTGTCCTGTGGCCTCCAGAACACTGGCTCCAGGCGTTCCGTAGCATCCGCAATGTAACCGTCGTCTGCGTGGATTCACCCCCGGCGGCTGCTGTTCTGCGGTTGGCTGCTTATACTTTGGCTTGTTTCTTTCTTTCCTTTTCTTGTCGTCTTCCATTCGCGGCGGCCAACGTAAAGTGCTTCCCATATCACTCTACCAAGTAGTTACTCCGTACAGTATATACTATACTAGCAAGGAGTTCGGCCATGCCAGGCGGCGTCGACTGGAGTCCAACGACAGACACCTCGCTCGCCTCGCTCGCGTCGCTTCGCTGCAGCAGGACAGAAGCAGACGCCCTGCGGTGAGTGGCCCTCCAGGTTCGGCTCCATGTCCTTGTACGTGTGTGCGTGTGTGTGTGCGTGTGTGTGTACGTGTGCACTCCCGCAACCAAGCCTCAAGGCACAAGGCACCCGTTCGCCCATGTATCGAGCCATCATTCCGTCGTCATCGCTAGCGGGCTGAAAAGGCGGATGCAGGTCGTCGTCAAGGTCTCAAACCCTCGCTGCGGGTCTGCGGAAGCGCACGCTCGCAGCATGCAGTGCAGTGCATTTATTTGGCAGTAGTTGTTGGTTCATGGCAGTGCCCCGTACGGTACGGAGTACGGAGTAGGAGTAGGAGGGCTTAGAAATGCGTCCGGTCCAAAGAAGGGGTGGAAAAAATAAAACCAGAGTCGCCGTCCGTCAGGCAGCCCCGGAGGGAGGGGACAGGCAGGGGACAGAATGGAGGGGACGCACGCACCACAGAGCAGAGGCGTAGGCGTAGGCGTAGGCGTAGGCGTAGGCGTAGGCGTAGGGGCAGGCGCAAAGGCGTCCCTCGGCGTGCATCTCGTCACAAGTGACACATTTCCAATGTGTTCGCGGACCCCGAGACATGGAGAAGAAGAAGGAGAATGGGAAAAAAAATTAAAAATTGAATAGAACGGGGAAAAGATGAATGAAGTGAAAACAAATGAGAGTAAATGAAAAAAATCAAGCGCGTCGGCGGAGAGACCCGCGTGTGAGGCCTTAACAAAAACATGTACATCCCACACGTACGAAGTATATCCCAGGTACTCGGGCTGTGCTGCGCTGTACATGCATCATCATCTCACAATGTCTTCTTGGCGGCGGGAGGCTGGCACGCGGGAGAGCCCGTCGACGTCGCAAATTTAACAAATCGACATCGTCACCCGCGTTGGGAATGCCTGTGCCGGTGCCGACGCCATCCCATGTCATGCCGGTGCCATGCCGATGCCGATGCCGATGCCGATGCCAGTGCCAGTGCCATTGCATTGCCATTGCCATTGCCATTGCCAGTGCCCATCCATCAACGCTGTTGTTTGTTTTTGTTGCCCGTGTTGCCTGTCCCGTGTGTCCGAGACGCCGACATTGCCGAGTGTATTCAGCACTTCTTTGCGTCTGTGTTGTTGCTTCTACGCCAGTCACCCACGCCCACGTGGTTTGCCACTTTTCATCAAGGCTCAGGAGCACGTCGTGTCTTTTTTTTCTCTTCATTATTCGAGATACATGTCAACGTATACTCATGTCGGCTTATACAAGTCGAAAACCTTGGTATCCTCCAGAAAAGAAACGGATAACCCCCAGGTGCCGCCGAAGCGCAGCAACTCCCCAGAAACGCCTCATCGGTTGTGGAAATAATCTACAGTCAAAGAAAGTTCCACATCATCCCCCCCGGGTCCTGGTCTTTATTTTTCTCCCTTGGGCAACGGCCCCATGACACGTGTCGTACAAGTCTTGCCGCGAGAGGGGGGTGAACCAAGGACATCAGCCGTCTCAATCTCGCCCTGCAATCAATGCCTGCCCGGTTGTCTTTGTATCCCTCTTGTTCTTGTGTCTCGTCCCTGCGCCGCGGCTGAAGGCCGAAACCACATGATTGCTTCCCATTGCCTCCCAGCCCTTCCCGACCAACTGAGCGCCGCCCATCTTTTGCTCGTCCTTTGGTGTCACCGACAGGTAAGCCGCCTGGCTCGGACGAGGCCACACAATCACAATCCCGCATATCCACCCATACGCGCACATGCACCGTTGCCGTCGAGCGAGGGAGCTCATGGGCTGCCAAATGCGCGTGCGACCATTGACAGTGAAGCGACAAGAGTGGACATGTCACTCACGTCTCAGAGGAGTGTTGGCTGGGTGCACGTCGCCTGTGTGCTTTGTTTGCTCATCAGAGGGAGAGGCGGCGGGGGGGTTTTGTGCTGTTGTTTTCAGCCGCCGCCGAGCCTATTGCTGTCTCTGCATCATCCCCGGCGATCCTGGCATTGACAGCGGAGTTGTCGGGTACTCGTAGCCAGCCTCGGAACATGACGTGGAGGTTTCATACGAGTGAGATAATGGGGGTGTCTGGTTGTTTAAACAATCAGCAAGCCATGTCGGGCCCATACGGGGAGACGCTGCGCCAAACTCACGTGAGCAGAGGAGGAATCGTAATGAGTCGACATGTTGATGTCGACGCCATGGACGAACCCGTAACTGAGGTATGGGCTTAAAGCGTCGTCGCATTGCTTCATCGGATCGCCGAAGTTTGTCATGGCTGGCAGAGTTGCCGGCATTGTGGTGGCCGCCAGGTAGTCAGGGTAGGGATCAGCGGCCGAGATGGAGGGATAGGGTTGCGTCGAGGCATAGGGATCCAACAACAGCTCGTCCGGGGCAGGGTATGATGGGTAGGTGAACATGGGCGGCGTGTGGGAGCGCTCGCGCTTCTCAAACCCTGCCGAAAAGACAATGTCCTCGCTGTTGTCCATGGGAGGAGTGAATTGGCCCTGGGGCACTTGAACGGGTTTGGCTGTGGGTGCAGGCGGCGACGACTTTGGCGTTTTGGGAGCCGACTGGCGCTTTGCTTTGCCGGGGCTGGTTGACTGAGGCTTGTTGTCCGTCTCGCCGTCATCAGATGAACCGGCGCGGCGCTCGAGGTCTTCCAAACGGCGCTTGAGCTTCTTGCCTGAGACGCAGGCGTGTTAGCCAAGCCAGCTTCCCGGCCCAGGTCAAGCGGAAGGGCACACCACTTACGGTAGTTGCGCTGGGCGATCCGGTTTTGTATTCTCCGGCGTTCAGCAAGGTCTGATATCTTGGTCCAATCTTCGTCAGGAAGCGCAGAGCTGCTGAAGGCACTGCTCGTTCCGTGCGCAGAGTAATGTCTGGCAGGAGCTGCCGGTCCGCCGTACGAGTAGGCGTGCTGTGGCATGGCGAACATGGACATTGTGAAGGTGTATTCTTAGGAGCCAGTGGCGCGGGATGAGAAGGAGAGGAGGGGGGAGATGTCCTTCGTTTATAACGAAACGATGCCGGAGGATGAGAGCTACCAGGCTTGGGACAGCTGCAGCCGGCGAGCCGCGAAACCGTCTTGGGAGCAGGTCAATGTTGGTTCAGAGATGAGTGCAGGTCAAATGAACCTGGCCAGCAACTTGCCAAGCTAATTGTCTTTTGTACAGGAGCAAGTGAAGATGATGGGCTAGACCGTAGGCCGTGATGAAGTGGAAGGGCTGTTGATTATATACCTCGACATGGTTTCTCCAGCAGCACTGCACGTCTTGTCGCCAGAACAGACGGTGTCCAGAGTACCCTTCTCGCGAGTCCACGTTAGGGACACCCTGATACAACCCACGTCCGTCGCCTTCGTTTATTCTCTCACACGCCCTCTCCCACTTGGCCCTTTCTGGGCAGATCTCGTCGCCCTGGGACGGCGCATCTCCAGGGTGGAGATGGGCGTGGACTCGACGGCACCCGGGGCGTGTTCGTCCCCGCGTGCATCGTGAGGGTGTGTGGTCTGCCGGGGCACCGCCCTCCCTCCATTCCCCCCGGAACAAGCTCAAGTTGTCCATGGTCAGCGCCCCAACATTGGACGTACAGAGTACTACCTGAATGTCCACCAATACTTTCATACGTCTCGCACAGGCGCAGGGCAAATTTGACCTTGCACCATGCATTGGTGCTCTCGAAATCAGGAGGGCCCTGGGTACCGGAAATAGCTGCTTGGGTTTCACAGGGGTCCCAGCCTGGGAGACAGTCGGGAGTTTTGCCAGGCCGATCTTTGGTCGTTTGGGGCTTGGGCGTAGGGCTGTGAGGAGGCATCTGAGGCCGATGACGCATCCCAACTAATGGTGGCCCCCAAACCCAGAGATTTGGGCGGTTGTTGTACATGGCACGCCGTCCATCGACGAAAGCAATACCGCTTCTAGCACTTCTGTCGAAGGCTTCCATGCGTGCCGCGCCCACAGCAACATACCAGTATGTACATCGGTACCTGAACGGTTCGGACCACCGTCGTATCTCAGCGCCGTGATACCGACTACCGGCTATCGTGAGAGAACGGTCAGAACCATCTCTGTTCAGGGGCCTGGAGATGCCTAGGGGTGGAATGGGGCTGCAAGTGCCTTGTGCTGCAGTACTAAGGAGATGGGATGGCTGTCGGGGTTTGACGGGCTGAGCTGGAGAGCCATAGAAGACACCCGCCCGAGAGGAGCGCCTACGTTTCCATCATGTCCAGTTTCCCCATCTTCATACTCCGTACTCCGTACTCGTTCATTGTATAACCTGGCAGGGCCTGACTTGTGTATTTTCCAGCACCAGCTTACCAAGCTGTGATGATGGTGTTGATGCTAAAAGGGTGGAGGGTCTGAGGTTTGTTTCTGTCTGTCCCACATATCAGCAGTCAGAGCAGGATTGATTCGGCACCTTGTTAATTCCTTGCAGCAGGGACCGACAAGCTTCCCGCATTCTGCTCTGCCTTGCCCATGTCTGTTGTGCAAGCATGCAGCAGCTCTTCACAGTACACAAGGGGACCACAACACAAGAGGGGCGGAATCCTTCGCGTTCGACGTCGACAGCAACGGCTGGGGACTCGCCGCGCACAGCCTGGAGAACTGAATTCACGGCGGGCGACAACGCTCAGGACGTCAAGTGGTTTCTTCGGTCTCGTTTCTCAACTGATGGCGCACACCCCCCTTCCAGCCCGCCTCGTTCAGAGTGGGTGGACGGTCTACTCGCCTGTAAACTGAGTTGAAGCCAGGGATGAAGCGTGCCGGCCTGTAGTGAGTATGGGGGTAGCCATGCGCATGTACTATACATAACCGTCAATCCACAAGCGGCGTTTGGCGGGCGGGATCGAGTGCCTCGTCTGCTTCGTGGCGGTTGTGGATGTTGCGGGCGTGGAACATTGAACCAATGTCTGGCTGGACTTTGGAATACCACATGTGCAGTCTTGACTTGCAAAGCAAGCAGCCACTGGCAACTGTTCCGGGGCAGCGACACAGGCTATGCCGGAATCAGCCCGCGCAGGCGCATGCAAGTGACTTGCACGAGTGCACAAATGTGCATAAAACATAATGCTGAACTGCAGAGGCAGGTGCTGCGGCAAGCCTCCCCAAGTTGGTCGCGGCTGCCTGAAGTGCCACTAATTTTGCCTGACCCAAGGGCGGGAGGGATGGTAATGGCCCGGAATGCCTGCCAGATTGCTCTGCAACCTACCTGCTTTGTCATGAACCTATTTTTGGCCCTCGACAACTTGCCCAAGATGCTGGCAGCGCTCGGATTGGTCCGCCCGCCCGCCCCGCCTGCGGCCTGTCTAGGTCTAGGTCGGGGTCTAGGTCCGGGGTCGGAATTGACAAGACAAGGGTCATCAAATCATTCGCACGTCAAACCTCCGTCGCTCCTCATTGGACCTATCAAGCGCCCAGGCGCGGAGCCCGTAAACTCGGGCTGAGAGGGCTTAGGGAGGGAGGTTCTGCAGTGTCTGGGTGCTACCATCAGCTGTCGCCGGCTGCCAAGTAACTTGGTGACTGCCCATCCATCCCGTCTTGCCCTCGCCCTCGCCCTCGCCCTCGCTCTCATCTGTGCCTTTTTGAACCTTCCACAATTGGCCATTTCGTGCGACCCCGGTTTTGATCTTCAGCCCAGCCATCATGAGGAGCAAATGTCCTCTCCGCCTCCGACCCCCCTCCTGTCTCGCCTACGGAGTGAGTGCAATGGCAATGCAGTGTGCATGCCTTCACTCCGCCCCCTCCTCATTCTCCTTGCAACTTTGGAGCTGCACTTATGCTTCCTTCCTCACTGCCACATTTTGCACGCCCATTTCAGCAAGCATGGGCTGCTAAGCGCCGCACTGCCCCCTTTGACAGAGAATAGGAACATCTGTCAAGGCTGGTTGGCGCGCTCAATGTCCAAATGCCATCACGAGACGCCACGTCTACTCCGTTATTGTGGCGGAGTCGCGCCGAGTTGGTTGCCGGCTGCTCTTGAGACCTTAAGAGGCACGGCACCTTGTCCGAGCTTCATCCACAGACTCATTTATAGTATCGACGCTGGCGTTGACAGGAACAAACACAAACCTCTCAGATGCGCCTGTGTTTGATTGGCGGTTTCTCTTCAGCGAAGTGATATCCTTGAGCCGAGCCGAAAAAAGGAAAAAGAAAAAAAGCCACTCCAGAACTGCTTGCCCCTGCACACCGAGATTCTTGTCTTGCTTGACACGCCTATTTATCTTGGGTTTTTAGTAGTTTTTTTTTTTTGTTGCTACTACTACTCCTCTTCGTCCGTGGTTGAATATATGCACCTCGTCCCCGGCGAGACAAAGGCCTATGATGTCAGGGGCCCGGCCCAAGGAGATGGAATTTCTACACCGGGTTCTTCAAGAAAATCGTCTCCTTCTAGTGGGCAATACTCTTGTACATTGGCCTCCATTATGTACATTGACAGATCCGCGCACGGGGTAACTACACCAATCGCTTCAATTGCCATGTCATTCGCTGGACGTGGCTTGCGAGCTGAAAGGAGGAATCCTACCTCATTTCGGGCTGTCTTACAACTGCGAGTCCCGCTGAACCGCTACGGGTTCTTCCTGTGTTCCATGCATTATGAAGTCTCCCCCGCGGCAAGGATGCATGCACAATCGTCTCCAAGTGCATGGTAAAGGCAGGGCCTGAGAATAATCTTGATTTCCGTAACAAACAGCAGCAAATCATCGCCAACATTCATCGCCTCTCTGGGAGCGCGACGAGGCATTGCTAGTAGTTTGTGGCCCTCGGCGGCTTAAACATTTGGCAAATAGCCTTGAGCATGTCGGATAAACAGATTAGTCGGGACAACGTGACTCGAACTGACTGATGAAGTTGGTCCCATCTTCCCGTCTCCAGATCACCATTCCCAATCAGGCAGAGTTGTGCGATCCTGCATGCATATGGGTCTGGGTCCGGAGCAGATAAGGGGAAACGAGCTTATTATTGCCATGTATATCTTTATGGCCTGGGATGGTGCCAAGGTGAAGCTAACAAGGAAAATATTTTGATCATTCATTCTTCTTAGGAAGGGGCCGGCGACCAGTGTCCCGCACTCGTCGGAGAAGAAGCGTTTTCCAAATTCCGACCATAGATAGTGACGATCAGAGCAGAAGGTTTGCTGCATTTTGGTTCCGTTGAGATTAGCACAGGGGCCAACTTGGCCGACCACAACGCTCATCGGAACTCGCTCCCACAGCTCAACGGCAGAAAATTATGCTATCGCATTACTGTCATTCCTCTTCCGCTTCATCGAGGAACGGAAGTGCATTCTATACCACGGGCAGATCCATAGTCCTCAAGGGAGAGCTCATACACTGGTCGTGATCTCGGGCTTTCCATACAATCGTACCAGTTTCAGATGCGAACACAGAGGGTGACGACACTAGTGACGATCAATCCTCCAGTCCAAACATGCTCGAGTCCGCGAGAGCCCCTGCATTCGAAGGCAGCACGAGACCCGTTGCCGAAGGCTCTAGTCGGGTGGATGGCGCCAACTCGCTCAACTGCCAAGATCTCAAAGCAGCAGACCGTGAAGGTGAAGGGGGGTTGACGGTGGTACCTGCCCTACCTTGGTCGCCACCAACAGGTCAACCTGGTGCTGGTCAGTGGTGGCCGCTTCCTTGCATTTTAACTTTGCCCTACTCCGTACTCTACTCCTTCGAATGCCCACATTCTCGCAGTCACAATTCGCAACCGAAATCCGGAGCTGCTGGCGTCCTTTCAATTCTGTACGTCTTGTTGCCTACTGCTGCTCACTGAAACAGAAGGTGGGAAATTTCGCCTCCAGCACTGCAAATGAGACGTATGATTTTCTGACGATTGTCCTGCTAAAAGCCACTCGTACTTCCCCGTCTCAAACCCGCCTCGAGGCCGTCGGTTGTTGTCGGTGCTTGAAATACCGGGCTTTGGCAGCCCAAACAGCATGCAGAACTTTAGCACGGGCATTGTCGTGAGCTAGCATGAGGCACGCCAATGGCGGAAACGAACCTTTCGCCAGTACTACCACAACCAGAATCAACACGTGGATCCTGGCCGTCTGCCACTGCAAGCACCTCGGTGACAGTACACATGTATGGCGCAAAAGAGCGGCCCCTCCGACGTCCCTGAACAACCTGTTCAGAAGGCATCATGACGCTGTATGCAATCACAGTGATGGGCAAGCATTACTGTCGTCCCACGACACTATCCTGCAGGCGACTCGGCATCACCGAACTGATGGTCAAGTTGAGACACGGACCAGGGACAGGGCAATGTGGTCATCTACAGACTACGGGCGAGCAATGTACGGAGTACGTACATGGCAGATCGCCGTTCACTGGCCATTGCTGCCCCTCTGCTGAGACTGCATCCCAGGATACGTCTACCGCCGCACATGGCAGTGGCAGGTAGCTCTATCGATAGGGCTGAGTGAGAGAGTCGTGCGCGGCTCCCTGGCTGGCACACCCTTTCATCCACTTTTCACGGAGCAAGACCCATGGCGCCTTGGGTGTGCGCACAAGCACAGAGAGATGCCACTGGTGGCCCATGGTTGCTCCCGCGGCCATCTGGGTCTCGGGCCGGGAGCTGGCTGTCGCGTAGAGCGCTGATTGGTCGCGTCGGACTGCATGTCTTTCCCGCTGCTCTGTAATCTATCAGCGCGAACCGCAGGCCAGACTAGTCCCTCTATTACGAAGTACGGAGTACGAAGTACGGAGTACGGAGTACTCCATATACAGAGGAACTGCACGCAAGCCTGAGCCTTGTTGGGTTGCATCGTGCCTGCTGCTGGCAAACCATATTGTCGAGCGACACGAGATGGCACACAATAACATCAATGTCCTTTTCAGCCAAAGTCAATGCTGAACTTACACGCTACTTGATGCTGCAATGTCTCGTAGATGGCACCATTTCTACCGCTCTTCGGCGTTGGTTCTCAAGTCTGTTTGAAAGACACGCCCTCTCCCTGAAGCAGTACGGTGCCTATGTTTTGGCTGTGGTTGTAGTTGTTGTTGTAGTTGTAGTTGTAGTTGTTGTTTTTGTTTTTGTTTCGCCACTTTCCTCTGATGAAGCCCCGAGATAGAGGGATAGTCGGATGCGTTCACTCGGACACGCTTACAAGGGTGTGGAGGGGCCAAAAGCCTTTTGCTTTTGCGGTGGTAACGCTGAGCTACTTCGTAGACATACCTAGGTACCTACTTAAGCACTTAGTACCAAGTGCGTTCTTGAGTACTTCAGTAGGTACTTTACGTACTTAAGTAGGTACTCGGTACTGCTGGTATGGAGCACTAACATAGTACTCCGTACTTGAGCAAGTACTCAAGTACTTAGATTTAAGCTCCGTGGCTCGACACCGGATTGGTGGATCAACTGTCCGTCGTACTCGACACCCCTCCCATGGCCAACGACCATATACTTTATAGAGACACGTCCCAAGAAAGAGCAATCGGAACATGCACATGTCTCGAGAGGACTCGACTTGACAACGCACTGAGTACAGTGGTGGAAATGAAAGAAAGACGGAGACGGAGAGAGGAGAGGGCGAAAAAAAATCGGCACGAGCGATCAACATATTTCAAATATGCATACCACTGCTACAGAGCAAGAAAAAGCGAGAATACGAGCCATGGCAGAATCGGGATGGTACCTTGTGCTCTGTGCCATGCAGGTGCAGATTGTTGTCAAAAGCGCCTTGGCCCAGCGCCCGCCACTTCTGGGTGAGCGTCGATGCTCTTGGCTGGCGAAGTGGCGGAACACCTTCTAGACAAGCGGAGCCACAAAGCCGGGTTGGCTGTGGACGGCGCCCGCCTTGGGCACTGCGTGTGTGGCTGCGGCTGGCTTCGAACGGTCACCAAGTCTCGCCGACTCGTTGCCGAGGCCATGCGGTTGAGTCTCAAGGGAGGCGTGATTCATCACAAGCTGCGACGGAGTGCAGCGGCAGAAACGATCTGCTCGTTGACGCGAATGGTGGCCCGGTCAGCGGGGTACAGCGGCCAGGCCAGCCTGTGTTTCGGTGCAGCAACCGATCAGTTGATCAAACGACGACCATGCTCGCCGCCCAAGTTGCAACAACCGTCACACGCCAAACTTTGGGCCTTTCGCCGTGTCCATGCGCGTTGCGAAGACACGGGCCGTGTGACCACATCAGCCCTCGACGGGCTCTCTCTGGGGAAACGCCCATTGTGTTTGCCGAGCAGATGAGATTGGGCGACGCCTGTCTGCCTGCCTGCCTCCTGCCTGCCGCCTTCTGCGCCGAGTTCCCTCGCAAGCAAGTTTGGGAATTCACTCACTCCCCTGGGGAGGGTGCACATGGTTGACAGCCCTGACTTTGCTCCACCGAAAACCTGTCCAACCATGCGTCCGTACTCCGTACGTACGCACGTACTCCGTATCTGTCTGTGCCAGTGGCTCAATTCATCTCATTGCCTGTTTCCAACGAGGGCACGAAGGCGGGCGGATCCTGCTGGTGCCTCGTGGCATCAGAACACAAGCTCGGGTGGGGGGGGGGGGATATGGAGAAGCTTTGCCATACTGGGAAAATCGAGGCGACCCTGGCACCCCGGTACCCTGGCGCCCTGGCACTGGCACCCTGGCGGCGAGGTGAGTGACCGACGTACGGAGTTAGGAAGTAACGACTCAAGTAGTCAGTACTGGGTATAACGATCCCGAAACGCTCGAGGTGCTAACTTGCAAAGGCTGCTCGTTGCGCCTGGCCTGGCCTGGCTGGTCCTTTTGTTCTCCTCTCCCGGCCATCGTTCGCTTCCACGCACTTCCGACGCTCGCTCTGCTCGATTCCGTGTGTCCAGGACGTACGTCCTCCGTTCCGTCGAACATCCGTGCACCTCCCAGCGCCATGTGGCGTACTCGGTGTAGTGGCTAGTCTTGGGCAGCACCTTTCTGTCAACTCTGGTTTGATCGTCGTTCTTTGGCGTTGAGCGCCGCCACGGGAGGGTGCGAGCTAATAGCCTTTCTGGCCATGTCCAGACGTCAGGCCTGTGGAATAATAACGGTACAATCAAGCGCCCGGCGGTGCATATGACGCCCGATTCGGATGACTCGAGGCCCTTGTCTCAAGCGGGCTTTGGTGGTGATGGGAAATCGGGATGACGGGTATTGGAGATTGTGCAACGCACATCATGTTGCCCAATGCCGACATCCCTTGCGGTCTACAAGGCCGTGCCGTGCTGTCGACACAGCTTGGTTTGATGGTTTCCGAAGCTGCGCTGGAAGCCTATGGGCTGTTGCAGTCGAATCCCAATCGACTCAGAACCCGGCGGCTGAAGGAAGGGCTAGCACCTCATCTGTGACTGGGCTGGTTGCCCACCACTAGCTCGTTCATTCGAACCTCCCCGGTAGACACACACGTGGACGGCCCTCTTCCTTTGCCTTGCCGGCAATTGGCACGAGCACCGGATTCGTCAAACACCGTACGTCCTGCTGGCGTCGCTGGGGCTTTTGTGCCCTCTGGTTCAACTGTTACCAGTTGCGAGCCTGCGCAGTCAATGTACGACTGATGAGGGCGACCAACAACTCGGCTCGCACGCACAAAGCTCCTTCACCAAGAAGAAGTAGACTGGCAAGGTTCTCCGGCTATCTACACGCCTCCCCCCATGGTCTTCTTCCTGTCCTCTCGGATACCCCTTAACATCCGGACGTAGGAACTTAACTTAGTACCCGCCAACTATCATGAGCACGTGCCGTGGACCAGGGCAGCACACGCCAGATCAGAGGCGGATCTCCGAGACCCCGATCTACAACAGACAGATTGCTGATGCTTGGGGATCTGTTCGTGCTCCGTATTTCTGACCGGTCCGTGGATCAAACCTAGAGGGTGGCCACGAAGCCCGAGCTCCCCATACAAGCCACCAGGATCTTCCAGTGGTGAGCCCGATGACAAATGTTTCGAGGGAGCTAACGGGCCTTGTCTGACCCCTGACATACGCGAGAACAGACGGAGGCTTGTTACAGCATCTGCCGAAGCTGCACATGGCATCAATGTCCATTGACTCGGCCTGACTCAGAACTCTATCGCAGCATTTGGCAAGAGGCGGCAGCGAGACATGACTTTGTAAGTAATGATCGGCAAGCCAAAACATTACAGGCCAGGATGGATGGAAACTTTGGCATTAGTCGCGATGGAGCATCTGACAAGTACAAGTCCCAGATACTTTGTCGTCTCACTGAACTCTGCGGCAGGCTTCTCCGGCGGGGTCAGTGTAGACTCCCTGTGACGCACAACGGCAGAGACTGCCGCCCATTGAGTTTCTCGGAGCCGGCTGCAGACCTCCGGGCTGCGCGAGGCTGGTGGTGGTGGTGGTGGCATCGCTTGCTTTTCAACCCAGAGAAGCTATTGCTCTGATCCTGCTGACCTCAACTTGGCCTGGGAAGCCTCGTATGCTTTCGTCCTCGTTTGCCTCATGCTCTGGGCCTGGGTCTAATTAAGCCTTGGCGTCTTGGGTTTTGCGCATCTCCCACTCACGCCGGCAAAGTCGTTTTCCACCCGGCTCAACGAAAGAGAGCTCTCGAGGAGTTGGGCTGTTCTCGTCGTATCATCCCTTCTCATGCCCGAGAGCGCGTGACTGTTTACAAACATTCGCAGAATTAGCAAAATCCACAACAGAGCATTTGTCTCAGACGGCAGTATGCGCCTGCCTCGCCAACTCGACGTTGGACATGTCATTAATTAGTTTTGGTCTTGGCCCCCGCCTACCACACTGCAGTGTAACGCTGGCCACGTCTCATGGATGCCGTCTCGCGTGTAGGGTAAAGCCCGAAGGGAGTCTTTTATTATGAAGCACCATGGAGAAAAGGGGCATCGCCGACGAAACTTGGCCAGTCAGGCGTATGACCTGCTAATCCTGCACGAGGGACGAGTCGCACAGGCTGGCTTGCCCGCGGCAGCTTCTACAGTACCGGGGGATATGCGTCTGCTTGGGGCTGTTGACTTGATATTCCGGACACATGACATGATCAATCTGCCGCGCTCTCCAGGCGGAGGCGCCACGTAGCGTAGCAATGGAAGCCTTCTGGAACCAAGTTCGAGATGCACAGCAGCCAGCCGTCTTGCAGCGTCGCAACAGAAGACGAGGAATTTGACATGGCCATGTCCGTGTCAGACGCAGCCTCTCCTGGCGTTTTATCCAGCCAGCGACGCATACCGGGGGATGCTGGTGAATGTCGTTGTGGGACCACGACCACAAACGAGCACGAACGAGCACGAACGAGGCATGTGCGAGAACCGTGATGTCAAAATTTAACTTTTGTCCCATCTCGATGACGGCACGTTACGCACGGGGTACGGAGCAGTGCCAGCGGCCGGACATGAAGTGCCAAGTAGTTACTCCGTACTGACTCCGTACACGCACCGCACCGCATTGGGAGTGGAGCGGGTGCGGGAGGATTGGGTGTCCGGAGGAGGGAAGGAGCCAAACGGCGTGGTTGCAGCTTGTCTCGTCTTACAAATCCGCGTCTTTGCTGATGAATCTCCCCGTGAGCGGTTGCAAAGCGATTGTTGTCACCATTTGGGCCATCAACTGCAGCGGATTTCAGCCAACGTACTCAGTATTGCTTGATATAATTCAAAGCTGTCACGGCTCTGCTGTTCGTGGACGCTCAGTCGCCCTCGGTATTATCGTGTCCGTCTGCCACCAATTCCACCGACGACCGTCGTCGCCGAGAGATCGATCGAACAACAGGATTCAAAACGCCGTCTCCATCGCCACCGTCATGGCACGTCCGACTGGTCTCGTCGCCTCCAAGGGCATTGAACTGCTCACCTGGAGTACGTCAGTTCATTTCCCTCTATAATTTGAGTCTCCCCAACCATGTATCTCGTGGGCGGCCCGTTCTGCCAGTATGGTCGGCATCTCTCGCGTCTCCGGCCCACCATCTCCAACATGACCGACTTGTTGCTCCCTACACGCCCCTTTCTTTTGACTTGCCGCCATGTGGCCTCGTTTGTTTCGCTTAGGAATCAAGCTGGGCGGGACAGCCCTTTTGGAAGACAAGTGTCATCCCATCAGAGTTTAAAACAGCCTGCCCGTGCGTCACGATGAGCCTGCACAACGCGACCCTGTGGCAATCAGCTTCTCCAAATTTGGCCGGCGAAAGCACCTGGCACACGCCCGTGGCACAATTTGGATGGATCCGTTGGCTCCGGCTTTCCCCAGCCCGTGTGCCCTCGCGCGTGGCACACGCAGGATGGTGGCGTGTGAAAACCTGGGGGGGAGCAATAGGAATCTTCCCTTGACCTTGGCAATGACACGGTTTATTAGTGCTGACTTTTTGGGCCCCCAACAACGTGTAGGCACTCCCAACGGATACAAGGCCAGCATCCTCCTCGAAGAGTTGAAGGAAGCCTACGGGCTGCAGTATACGACTCAGGGCATCAACATTGGCCAGAATATTCAAAAGGAGCCTTGGTTTACGGCCATTAACCCCAACGGCCGCATTCCTGCCATTGTCGATCACGACCACGGCGGCTTGGCCGTGTTTGAGGGCAACGCAATCTTGTCGTACCTGTCTCGCAGGTATGATACGGACCGGCTCCTCTCCTTTGCTCCGGACGATGATGATTATACACGTGCAGAGTCTTGGATAGGCTGGCAGCACGGTGGCCTGGGCCCCATGCAGGGGCAAGCCAACCACTTTGTGAGAGCTGCCAAGGACAAGATTGCCTACGGAATGCAGCGCTATGTTGGTGAAACAGAACGGCTGTACGGCATCCTCGACGCCCGCCTCAGGGACCGGGACTACGTCGTGGGGCCGGGACGGGGCAAGTATAGCATTGCCGACATTGCTCTCTTGGGGTGGGCCAACGCCCTCGGAGGCACCACCATTCCCATCCATCAATTCCCGTCTGTCCAAGCATGGCTGGCGCGTTGTTGGGAGCGTCCGGCCGTGCAGAGGGGGTTTCGGGTCCCTTCTGCGCCGGCGTCGTCGGCCCTCCAGCCCCAGGAAGGCGAGGCTGCCCAGCAGGCAAAGGAGCTCAAGCAATTGGTTGACGAGGCCAAGAAGCAATACGGCTATGTCTACTCGTCGCCATAATGAGAAGACGGCAGGCATGTATGGTGGTGGTGGTGGTGGCAGTAGGCATCCGCCATGACAAGTAATTGCGGGCAGATTATCACCCGCGGTACCGACCGGCCGCCATTTCGTCGCCCCCGTCATGTCATGACTGAGGCCTCGGGGACTTTGTTGGCACGTAGCTGCCGGTTAGTACGTACATGTATAGTGAGAACACTCTGTTTGGTTCGTTTGCGAATTCCTTGCGGTATGCGCTGGTGACGCGCATGCAATGCAATACACTACGTACGGAGTTGCTAGCAGCAGCAGCAGCAGCAGCAGCAGCAATACCACTACGTAGTCAGCATCAGGAGCGTCAGGACTCGGGACAGCAAACGACCCGAGGCAAGGCGCCGGCGCGCAGGCACCCGGCAAGTCTGGAAGTCTGGAACTCGTCGATCCCGGTCCGATCGTGGCCACAGGCACAGGCAGGACTGACTCGACTGGCTGATGGGGGTGGCGTGCAAGGGGCACCGCACCTACTCTGCAACGTGCTTGCTGGCGGTCCTGCTCGGCCTGCTCTTGGTCGTCATCGTCCGTCTTACCTGCGTGTGACGAAAGCCACCTTGGCACGTTCCCTTGCGCCAGCCACATGGCCAACGTGGATGGTTCGTCTCGTCTCGTCTCGTCTCGTCTCGTCTCGCCTCGTCCGTCCGTGTGGACATGGGGAGGCTCCGCGGACAGGAATTGCGTTTTGGGACGGGCCCAGCGCGAATGCGAGTCGGAGCGTCGGGCGCTCGTTGGGAGTGGCTGCCTGCTGCTCTGCTGCTCTGCTGCTCTGCTGCTCTGCCGCTCTGCCGCTCTGCTGCTCTGCTGCTCTGCCGCTCTGCTGCTCTGCTGCTCTGCCGCTCTGCCGCTTGGTAGATGGGATGCGATACCCTGGGATGCCGTGGCGGGCGGGCGCCGTTGTGTCCAAGATGCTTGCTGGCGGCATCGGGCGATGGATGTATGGACGGACGCACGTGCGCTCGAGGTGTTAAGACGTGTTTGTCTTTCCTTTGTTCCATGTGCCCGCCCGCCATGTATACATGTATATGTGTATATATATATATATATATTCCGGGACGGCACGGGGATGAGACTCGCGCGTGCGTCCGGGGCGAGTCGCGTCGTCAAGTAGACAGTCGCGGTCCCTCCGTCACCGAAAATACCACACCATACAGTCCCTTAACGCCTGCACCGGTCTGCCCGTCTCCTCTCGCCTTTGCGGGTGCAGAAATACAAATACATTCCGTCGAGCCTAACCTGCGAGTCGCGTCGTCAAGTAGACAGTCACGGTCCCTCCGTCACCGAAAATACCACACCATACAGTCCCTTAACGCCTGCACCGGTCTGCCCGTCTCCTCTCGCCTTTGCGGGTGCAGAAATACAAATACATTCCGTCGAGCCTAACCTAGATGTACACCGTACCCGTCCGCAATTCACCGTTCCTCCTCGCCTCCGAACCGTCCCTCTCTCCGATGCATAGATGCCGACGTGACGCGCAAAAAGACACCAGGCGCAAACTCAAGATGTATTCCCCCCCCCCCCCCCCGCCTCCCCTCCCCTCCCCTACCATACCCTACCATACCTTACCATACCCTGCTTGCAAACGCCCAAACTCCGTCATCTGCCCCTTGCCATGAGCCATAAGAGGAAGCCCGTGTTCTCAGCACCGGGCGGTCAAGGCGAACCTCGGTCCCATCATGGCCCAGCTGGAGGACAAGACTTGGCACGTAGCCACGGTCCAATGCTCGGCTCCAATTCCGATGACTGCCCCTTTTGCCGCCCAGAGCTTGCCCATCATACACACCCAAACCATACGACTCCATATCGACAATACCATCGTCAGACCTCAGACCTGGAGTTGCCTCGAGGTCCGCGAAAAGCATTCAAGCGCCAGTGATTCATGGTTCCTTGCAGGCAACCGCTCCCGTCTCCTGCCCGGGGGGGAGAAGCCCCAGTGACACCATCGAGGCAGCGGCAACCAATGGGTATAAACAATGCCACATGCTCCCGTCCAGTGTCGTCCCTTGTTTCTCGCATGACACACAAGGTCTCCTCTCTTGTGTAAAATGCGCCAATATAGTATCCGTAAAAGAAAACCACTCGCTGGCCCGTGGACCTGGGCCATGACCTTGTTTCCCTAAAATTCGCCGTAACAAATGCAAATCGGTCGTTTCTTGTGTTACAAATGCCTCATGAAACATGCTCTGGGTGCATTTTTCTCTAGCCGGGTTCTCCCCCCTTTCACTCCGGAACTCCATCTTGATTCGTCCGTCACATGTTGGACACGGCTTGCGAGTTGTCCACGACATTGTCGGACAAATTGATGAGGAGCTGGGCAAGGCACCGCTTGGTCGCGGCGTCGTCTCTCAAGACAGACGAAAAGGTGGCGTCTCGAAGGGGCTCTGGTAGGCACTGACGGAGAGCCTCCCGGGCTCGGGCATTGTCGCTGAGTCTGCATACACATTGCCGTTGGTCAGCCGACTGCGCTCTCGGAATGTTGAGACAATTTCTTCTTCGTTACTGACCTGAGGAAGCATCGAACGACGTGCTTGAGGAGGCGCGCAGTCTGAGACTCGACAAGCTGAGCAACCATGTTGCTGAGGACAGTGCCCACGGCATAGAAGCGCTCATAGGTGGCGCAGATGTAGTTGAGACCATTGTCGTCCAACAGGATCTTCTGAACGATGAAAATGGCAACAGTCTTGCTAAGCTCTGAGCCGGTCTCCATGATCCGAAGGCACAGGGGGATGATCTCGGTGGTGAGGAGAAAATTGATGACATCTGAAGAGTCGTTCTTGACCAGGGCACCAATAACCCCCAGGGAAGTGAGTCGCAGGTATTCAAACGGCCGGGACTTGGACGTTGTGTTTAGAAATGGGTACAGGAACAGAGGGATATGCGCTATTATACACGGTGTCAGCTCCGTCGTTCAATGACGGGGCCCTCCTTGCAGATGTGAACTGACCGTTAAGAAACAGGGTCCGGGTATCGTTATGCGACGCAACGCACTGGAGGAGTGCCAGAGCATTGCAAACGCGATTTGAAGCAGCAGCGGTAAGTTGCGACGGGCTCAGAAGAGTGTAGACGGATATGATTTCCTGCAGGAGAGACGTCATGACGCCTATATGACCGGGTCAGTTAGTATAGTTCATCATCCCTTGGGCGAGCGGACATCAATCATTTCAGCCTCGGGACAAGACGTACCGAACGAGTGCCACAAGATGAGAGCTAGTTCGGGGACCTGTTCTCTCTTCTTGCTCAGCTCCAGCAGAGCCGCCTCCCTCGTGGTCTCACTTAATAAGTCCGCAATATATGCCATTGTGCGCCGATTATCCTCCGACATGTTCTCGTGACCGGCATCCTGGGCATGAGCACCTCCCATGTTGCCACCGGCGCCGCCAGTAGAATGATTGCCAGCCATACGGTTGAAGTGCGATTGCTGCTGCTGCTGCTGCTGCTGCTGCTGCTGTTGTTGTTGTTGCTGCTGCTGTTGCTGCTGCTGTTGTTGAGCGACAGACACATGACCCGGCTGGTGGTGCGACGGCTGGTGGTGCATCCAGCTGGAGTCGCCCTGGTGGTTGTATTGATGGTGTGCATAAGCGTGCGTCGAAGACATCATCTTGGGCAACCAGGCAGAGTCGAGACGAGTATGTGTGCCCACTTCAATATGCCGTTTCGGAATAGGTTCGACGATGTCGGATATCGCGCGCAGAGTGATCACTGATCAGGTCAGGGAGCCCAGGGTGTTGAGCCCACTGCGGCGCCAGAGGGACGAAAGCGCTTGCGGCGAGTAGATGACCTCGAAACAAGAGTCGTCGGAGACAGGCTCGCCGGTCTCGCAGAGACAGGTTTATGTGTCGTGAGGGGTAGGAGAGGGCCGGAGAGCTGTTTGCTGATACTGGCAGCGAAAGGGCAAGGACAGCAAAGACGGCAGCAGCTCAATGCGCGTATTGGGTCGTGCGACAAACAGGCTGCACGGCCGGGAGGCACGAAGGAAGGCAGACGCGACGCAGAGCTCGGCAGGCTCCTGGTGACGCGGTGGTTGTTTGAGGCTGGTCGTGATGTGGTGGTGTCGCTGTCTTCGTTGTTCGTGCTCGGTCGGACTGCGCTCGCTCCACCGCCTTTGAGTTTGGCTGCGGCTCCGCTTGGTGGTTGATGGCCGAACCGATTGAGGAGCCAGGAGGAAGGAGCCAGGAGCGAAGAGCCAAGGCCCAAGAGGAAGGAGCAAGAACGACCACCAAGAAAGTCTATGGTCCAGCGCTGAGCGCTGAGCCCCTCTGGTGCACGGACCAGGAAGAACGGAGAACGGCTGTCCTGACTCCTCCTGACCAATCAACAGCCAGCCAGGCCCGCGTCGACGTGCGTCGAGGGAAAACCCTCGCTCAGCCTCGCTCGTTGCGATCCACGTCCTGAGTCACACAGCCTGCTTTTTCATCATCAATCATCGTCATCGTCACACACAGCATACGCATCCGGACCAGGCTCGTAATCAGATCAGGCCACAAAGCAACTTCATGCCAGCACCCAATCAACTCAGTTGTGTCATTACCCATGTTGCTGCTCTCCTATGTAACTACCATATATGCTGTCTGAATCAAAACCCAATGCCAGAAAAACAAGACGAAACGAAACGAAACGAAACGAAAGCCCCCCCCACCGCCCCAAAGAGCCAGTCTAGCTCTGGGGTGCCGCAAATGTGCTCTCCACCCCAGTTGTTGCTTCTGGTGCTCTCAGAATCCTGCCAATATAAAGTAAACACGCAGGAGAGAAAAGAATATTACACGATGAATCGTTTGCAACGCTCAATATGCCCTTATACAAACATGATGCTCGCATTATTGTTTTGTAGATGATGTGCCGTCCGAGACCACGGTGTCGTAATGGCCCCTGGGAAAATAAAAAGAACTTGTGTCCGGTGCTCCGTCACTACTCACGGGCTTGAACATCTTCAATCTTCCCATTCCTCAGCTGTGTGACCAGTGTGACGAGCAATACAGCAAAAAGTCGGTCACGGTTGCGTTCAGCAGACTCGCGCCCTCCCCAGCCCCTGCAAACGAACGCCTGAATGGGTTGCGACGTCATCGGTCCTGGTTACAGGGTAGTACTTGTAGCCTTATGATTTCACTTTGGCGCGTGCATCTATAGCCGCAGATCCCGTAGAATCTGGTCTGCCATATTCTTGAACTGCCACGTGTTGCCTGTCATCCGTTTGAACTGGATTCCATGCAGTGACAAGAGAGGTACCTTCACAATGAAGATTTCGAATTCCAGCACCATGCTCTCGCCGAGGTCACTTTGGACCTGGGTGCTTGTTTCGCCTGGGACTCGCCTCGTAGTGCCGCCATTTCGTCGAGGGATGCTATCCACCGACGTCTCCGAGTTGGAGTAGCTGCGATCTCGGTCAGAGCGGTCTCTTTCTCGGTCTGGTCGACCGGGAGTTCGGGGAGTTTGGGGTTGGCGTTGTTCCCGTTCTAGGTCTCGAATCTCCTCACGGTCATCGTTCCGCATCAAGCCACCAAAGCTGAACCGGCGTCGATGGCCCGAAGCTTGACCAGGACTGGTGGGAGGGTCATGTACCTTGTTCAAATCGATACTTGGCGTGTGTCGACAGAAAAAGCCTCCCTTGATCTCCGCGAATCCAACGTTCAATTGCTTGAGAACGCGCTTAATATCGGCTCGGATTGCCGGTACCGACTTGCCAGATGTCGTCGATACACTGAACAGCCCCTTCAGGAATACTGGCTTGGCCAGTTCAGCGCTGTCAAGTCGATCCGTAGACACGCCACTTTGATCTGGTTCAAAGTCTGTCTCCTCAGGCACGTCAGCTTCCTGAACTCCTTCACGTCTCATGCGACGACGTTGGACGCTCTCTCGGCGGGCATGGCTCAGTGATTTCGTCCTCATTGAGACCGATCTGGAGTGGCCGTGGGTTCGCCGTGACGACCCTGATTGGTCATTTGACATGGATTGATCAGAGCTACTGGTGGCAGCGGCCTCCTTGGGTAGTCTACCGCCCTGGCGACGACGCATTTCCGCCGAGTTGACACTGGTAGAACGTCCCAGACCTGACATTCGACTGCCCCTCGTGCCGGGGGCGGACAGTGGAGGGCTGAGTAGCGCACCATGATGAGGTTGGCTGCTTCCTGACCGAATCGGTGGGACCGGAGGTTCATCACGATCCCGTCTGCCACGGCGAATACTGAAGCTCTTTTTGGGAGTTGCAGGCGCTGGTGCTGGATCGGATGGAGAGTGAACTTGCACCATGGGAGGATGAGAACGGTCCTTGTCGAGTCGCTCAGGTTCTCTGCGCTTTCGTGTGCTGAACCTTCGAAGCAGTCCAGCCGCAGTGCCCTCCTTCTTTTGCAGCTGTTCCACCTTGGACTCCGCAGGGGGAGGTGGTGGAGCATGTCCATGCTGTCTCGCTGACTCTGGTGCATCGTCTTCACCATGAGTACGGGCACGAGGCCTTGACCGTCCACCGGTGGGCCTTTCGCCAGGCATCTCGTACGCAGTTGCGTTGGTATGAGCCGCCTGAGGAGGCGCAAGCTCTGGCATGGCGTCGGCGCCTTTGTCACGATCTCTGTAGTCTCGATCTCGATGATCCCTCTCCCTCTCCCTCTCCCTCTCCCGTTCTCGAGTCCTCTCCTTCTCCTTCTCCTTCTCATGAGAACCGCTTGAGCTGACAGGGGCTTGCTGCGCTGGCTCACGATCTTGCTTCTCCTTGACCAGGTAATATATGGAGAGCAGCGGACTAAAGGCGTATAGAGGATCATGGCCAAGCTGCAAGGTATCGCTGCTTAGGCCAGTCAGTGTGTCTCTGCTGTTGGAAGAATTCCGTCTCTTGTAGAAATCGAATCCAAAGCCTCTCCTCCTCTCGGCGTCTTTGGCAGGAGGGGGTGGGGCTTCTCGTTCCCGTTGGTACAACTTGACAGCATGTTGGTAGTCCTCGGAGTCGATAATTTTGCTTAGTTGAGCCCGGATAGCTTCAGGGGAACCAAAGTTGAATCCTTGCATGGCATGGATGACGTCCGGGTCCAAGGGATGCGTCAATGGTTCGCGGGAAGGAAGATAATTGTCCGGAGGTCCATAAAAACCTTTTGTCATCCAAGGATGGTTCATGACTTCTTGCATGGTTGCGCGTTGCTTGGGATCGGTCACCAACATGCGGGACATGAGATGTTTGCATTCTAAAGAGAGAGAAAAAAAAAGAGGAAAGGATGAACAAAAAGGTCAGCCACTTTGCAACCGTGCAGGGAAAATCGCAAGGCATGTTTCCACGTAGACAGATGTGCATGGGGATAATGGTAATGACTCACCGCTTGAAAGCCAAGTAGGGTAATCTACCAGACCCTTCTTAATCTTGGCATGAAGAGCAGGCATGCTCTGGTCGTCGAATGGCACCTTACCACAGACGAGGACGTAAAGCACAATGCCAAAGCTCCACACATCGACCTCGGGACCTGTGTATGCTCTGGCCTGCAAGAGCTCCGGAGCAGCAAAATACAAGCTGCCACAAAAGGTCTTGAGGTGGCCACGGGGCGAGAAGAGATTACTGAGACCAAAATCAATGATTTTGATGTCGCCGGTTTTGCTAATCAAGATGTTTTCGATTTTGAGGTCGCGATGAACTATGCTATTTCGGTGGCAGTAGTCTAGTGCACTGGCGATTTGGCGACTGAACTTGCGGGCTTGTTTCTCCTTCAGCTTGCCGTGCGAGATGATGTAGTCGAGCATCTGGCCGCCATTGACGTACTCGAACAGCATGTACCAGTGGTAGTTGGTGCGAACGACGTCTCTCATGCCGCAGATGTGGGGATGATTCAGGAGAGTGACAATGGCGGCTTCGCGGGCGGTTCGAATTTCCTTGGACTGGTCCGCTCGCTCCTTGTCTGCACGGCTCTGGTGTTCTTCGGTCGAGCCTCGAGGGACTATTTTGCAAGCAACCTGTGGAGCGGGAAAAGGAAGACAAGAAAGATTAGAGCAATGTAATCTGATTTAAAGGGGCGGTGGTGAATGTCCGACGAGGTGCATCCAACGACAAGGCAAGAAGTGACGAGATAGGACGACCCAGGGACATGTAGGGCAGGGACGGAACATGGACAAGACCGGTATGGGAAAAATATAAACTAAAACTGAGGTTTGATCACGAACCTGTTCGCTGCCGTCTTCTTTGCGGGCAAGCTTGACTTTGCCCATGCTACCTGCGCCGATAGTCTTGCCAAGGATCCATTTCCCCGACTGGGTGGGAACAGTGGTGCGCGATCTGTTCTGTTTGGTGGCAGTGTGTGACTGATGGTGAGGATCGGGGGCGGCATATGAGGCGGCATGGCAGGGAGGGGTAGCAGAAGAACCGCCATTGTTTGTAGCGACGGCAGAGGGAGCCATCCCGACCGACGGATGAGGTTGGTGATGGTGTCGTCGAGAGGAGGAGCGGGTGCTGGCCCGGCGAGCAGCCTGCTGGGACGAGGAGACGGAAGGGGATGCGTACTCGGCGGCGGCGTCAGCGCCCCTTGTCGAGGCTGGGAGCGACGTGCGGTCTCTGCTGGAGCTGCGCTTCGAATGAGAAGAATAAGATGCTAGGTGCGCGGTCTCGCAGTCATGATGGGGGAGGATATCCTGGACGGGGCGAGAGGGCGGGGACGCCGCGGACGATGCAGACGCGCGGCGGTGATGACGACGCTGAGGTTGGAGATGCTGATGCTGATGCTGATGCTGATGGGGATGGGGATGGCTCTGGCGGTGCTGGTGCCGGTGCTGGGAGTTTGTGCTGGTGGAGGAGGAGGAGGAGGCGGAGGAGGCGGCGATGGTGGTGACGGCGGTGGAGCGGGCAGCAGCAGCGCTGTTATCCCTGGCGCTGGCAGCACTGTGACGCTGGCCTGGGCGACGCTGGCTGTTGTTGTTGGGCGCTGTGGAGCCTGACCCTGGGGCTGCTGGTCTTGGCAGCGAGGAAGCAGTAGCAGTACCAGGACTGGCGGGATTAGTGGCGGCGAAGGCTGAGGCTCCCGACGATGGGGACAGAGGGGGCCGAGAGGAGCGCGCAGGCGCAGCAATCGCAGCACCGCTGCCGGTAACAGGAGATGCTGGAGCGGTTGCTGGTGGTGACGAGGAATAGGAGCGTGCTGAATGCCGGGATCGCCCCGCCGTGGACCTGGTGGATGGGGACCGGGACGGGGTCAGGACCAGCCCATTCACTCCATGTCGGCCATGGGCATTGAAATGGGCATTGGCGTTGGCATTGGCGCTGCGAGACGACGACGGCGACACTGAGGAGCGGCGATGGTGTGTGGCCATGGCGGCCGCAGGGAGCAGGCAGGTCAGTCAACCAGTCGACGAGTGGAGGCGTGCGTCTGTTTGGTGATGCGACTACTAATCGTCAATCGTAGCAGCGAGGAGGGGAGACGCGTTACCGCCTTGGCAGACAGGGCGAGGGGAAAAAGTCAGAGAAGAAGAGGGAAAAAAAAAAAAACCCAAACAAAATTTCACTGCAAAACTCGTGAAACGACCACAGACAATGAACAGAATAAAAAAAAAAAACAAAGAAAAAACAACTGGATTTCTCTGGGATGATGGCTCCAAACTCAACTCAATGCGACAGGACGCATCGAGCGAGCGAGCATGATTCAAGGCGTCGGCGGATGGGCGCAGGGGGGCCTGCTGCGTACTTTTTTATGAAGTACCAATCGATGCGAAATAAAAGTCGACCAGACGTCACCACGGGCGCGATGCATTAATTTCAATGGTGATGCAATCGCAGTCATACGTACATGTACGTACTGCACATGACGTCCCAAGTTGTTAGGAACAATGTCTTGGTCAATCCGATGTGCCACCGATTGATTCAAGCTGTGAATATCCGGCTTTGGCGCCGATGTCAATTGTTTCAACGTCGACTCTTGAAATTGATGTTGATTGAAGGGCGGGACGGAGTACCTACTTAAGGTAAGTATCCAGGTACTTAGGTAAGTATAAGTACTCATGTACTTTAAGAAGTACTTACTTAAAGTATGTGTGTACTGGAGCGGGCCGCCGGATATCGCGCAGGCTGGGGGCTGGGCCGCCGAGTGGAACACTACTTAAGTACTCAAGTACCTTTAGTACGTACGGAGTACTCCTTGGGAGTCTAGGACCTCGGCACGTATCCCGACCAGTGGTCAGTTGAGGCGCCGCCGGGGGAAAGTGCCAGGGGTCCTGGTCAGCCAGCGCGGGAGTGGTCAAGTCGGAATGCTGCTGGGTAGCGGGAATAAAACGCCGATGATGAAGATCAAACGTTGTTGATGTGGGAGCGAAGGGCCGAAGGCTGAGACAGCCAGACACACGAGAAAGAATTGACAAACACAAACACGGATCAATCAACACTAATAAGTAACCCGTCTCGTCTCGTTGCGGCGTTGTCAACTGGTCCATGCGAAGGGCCAAGACATTGGCCGGTCCTTGGTTCTTGTCAAGCACAGAGCATGTGCATCAATTGATCCGTGTCCATGTCCGTGGGCGGTCATCGCTGACGTGTGAATACTCGTGCCCCGTCAACACTCGTTCTTGGCTTGTTTATTTGTTCCCTCTTCTGCTTCCTTTGTCCTGCTGGACATTGGCTGTATTGGGGACTTCATGCTGCATGCACGGAGTGGCTGTACCCGGTCATGCTTGTAGGCACGTACTCCGTACCTACCTCTCAATTTCTTGGCAGGTGCCTGATACAACACGCTTGGACGTTCCTTTCTGGGTGACTGAGAACCTACACAGGTACATTTGACACAAGTACTCAAATACCAGGTCTACCTACAGGTGCACACATACATGCCTAAGTACCTACTACTCTTACCCAAGTTCCATACTTGCATTGGTTAAGTACCTAAGTAAGTAGCAATGAGGACAGTGTTGGGGCCTGCCTGCCACCACGTCTGCCGGCTCCAGGCCCTTGCGTCATCCTACAACAAGTACAATAAGCCCCTTGGACTCAACCCACCGCGCCGGCATGTCGACAGAGTCATCGTCTCGCCATCGTGGCGGCTCCTGGTGAATTATCTGCAGTTTGACCGCGTGGGTTACACGAAAAATATCCTCCGTCACGAGCGTCGGCGGCCAACAATTCGACATGTCATCTGTACCGTCAATGCTATCTTGAGCAAGTCGGGCAGCGCTGGAGGCTTGAGGCAGGTACAGGTCGACGTACGGAGTACGGAGTAGGCCAACGCTTCGGGCGCCACTGTACACTGCCTGCCAGCCAAGTACGTACGCTTATCGATAAGCCGCATTCCCCTGTTCGGCACATTGATCCGTCACATCATCCGTCCTCTCGTATTTTTAATAAGCGCCCAATTGAGCCTCCAAGGCCATGACACCACAACGACCAAACCTGACGCAGTTTTCATGGCCCAGGAGCTGTCATGTCGTATAAGCGCTCTCGGTCGACGTTTGAGGCAGACCTTGACGCTCCGTATGCCCTGTTTGGCACGCCTCTGCCCCATGAGTCCGACCCGCGCGACCATGGCTCATATTTACCCTTGTGGAAACAAGACGTGAGGGATGAGAAGGGCAGAAGACGGCTCCATGGCGCCTTTACAGGTGGCTGGAGCGCAGGGTACGTGCTGATCGAGGTGTAGCCAAGTTGTGCCACTTTGGAAACTAACAATTCATCTCACAGCTACTTCAATACCGTAGGCTCCAAGGAAGGGTGGACACCGTCTACCTTTGTCTCCAGCCGCTCCAGCCGTCGCAAAGATGAAGACGACACGAAATCGACCACAATGCAACAAAAGGCAGAGGCGTACATGGACGAGGAAGATCTGGAGGATGCAGCCGAAGCGCAGCAGCTCCAGACTTCGCGCGCCTTCGCAGGCCTGGGTTCGTCCACCCAGGATGAAATCCGCGCCGTCGGGCTCATGGGACTATTCAAACCGCCCGGAGACACAAAGGGACTGCATCTGTTACGCAGAATGGGCTGGAAAGATGGCCAGGGAATCGGCCCCAAGATTCGACGTGGTGCCAGGCTCGACGTCGGAAAGAGTGGTGGTGCCGGGTTGGACGACCAGACGTACCTGTTTGCTCCAGATGATGCTCAAATGATAAAGTTTGTTCGAAAAACGGATCGGATGGGCCTAGGACACCAGGGGGGCACGAGGTTGCAGAGCCTGGAAAAGACGGGCGATTCGGACCAGGACAATGACGATGACGACACGCTGGGCAAGAGCGACCGGCCCTCTTTGTTTTCTGCGGGGAAAAAGGAAGTGAAATTCCAACGGGGCGCTTTCGGTGTCGGTGTGCTCAATGACACTGGCTCGGATGAAGAAGATCCGTATGACATTGGACCCAAGATTAGGTACAATCGTGTCATGGGAGGGGACAAGAAAAAGGAGAAGAAGAGGAAGAAAACCACGGCTGCAGTGAATCCGTCTCTTCAGAAGGCGCCAGTATTTCTGTCAAAGACGGTCAGGGCTGGAAACAACCTCCGTCGATGTCATGATGGCAGGCTCCCACTGCACGGCTTCGTCCTGGCAAAAGTTGTCGAGGACTTGGCAGCTGCTCTGTCACAATACGCACCACCCCCCGTTCCCGTGGGCTGGAAATCATCAAAAGATCCGCTGAACGTGGGGGATTCTTCCAAATACACTTCCACTGCCGATGCCGCCAAAGTATCCACCATGGACCCGAGATCTCGAGCGGTCCTTCTTGGTGAGAATGCCCTCCCGGGGAAATCCGTCTTTGACTTCATATCTTCCTCGTCAAGAGATAAGCTAGCTGCTCTGTCTGGGAATCAGAGTCTCCCTCCCGGGTTGGGCCAACTCCCCGAAGGCCACAGACCATTGTCAGAAGACGAAAAACGCCAGGCATTATGGAATCAAATTCCGAAATTGGATCAAACGACGGCGGCGGCGGCCCTATCACGCAGCCCGGCTGGACCATATGCAGACGATGAGGTGAAGCGTGCCAGATACAGAAAATACTTGGTTTCACAGGCGAACCATGGACAAGATCCGCCGGACAAAGCGCCGGGAGCAACGGAAGAGGACTATGTTCGAGAAATGAATGAATTCTACAATTGCGCAAGGATCTTCAAACCAATGACTGGCTTCATGGCGTCAAGATTCACTACCTCGAAGACTGTGCTTCATTCATCATCCAACAACAGCCAGAAAGGCGATGACAAGACGAGTACGGACTTGTTGTCAAAACCCGAACCAAAGAGCAGAGATGCCGCCGAAGAAGCCGCCATGGTAGGCATGTTTGGACGCATGACGCGCTCCGTTGAAGAATTTTATCCGACAAGGCTTCTTTGTAAGAGGTTCAACGTACGCGCTCCCGCGCATGCTGTACCGGATCGCGAAGCAGACAATGCCGCCTCGACAGCAAACAGGAGCGATAATTGGACGGCACCAACGCAATGGTCCAAGTCTGATCCGAATACCCCTGTTTCAGCACCTCGAGCTTTGGAAGCACCGACGTCATCAGGGACGGCAACGCCAGTTCAGCAACTAGTAGAGGTGAATCCAGAGAAGAATGACGCCGTTGAAGGGAAGGCAGCCAATGCCGATGTGTTAAGGGCAATATTTGGAGACAGTGATAGTGAGTAGTTGAGTTGACTGACGTATTATAACCATCTGGTATGTTTCATCCACAACTTCTGTTTCGTACCAAATGCTCACATTATCGAAGCTATGCATGGAACTCTGCTGTCGCGCCGGCTGCCGCAGAGAGGCCTACAGGACAGGAACATTGATAGACACCACATGATGGTTCGCACGACACTGAACCTGTTCGTGCTGATACTCGTGGCCCCGGATGTTTGACATGACAAGGGGTGGTATTCGGCACATTCTCGGTCAAGTAGCTAGTAGCCGGGCATGATGGCGACGAGCCCAAGCCATCCTCGTACTTTACTTGAATCGTATGCTGTCACATTTTCCCTCGGCGCACAGTGAGGCCACTCGATTTCAGCAATGGTGCGAAAGGAACCAGATTACGTATTACCGGACGGCGATTTCGGACTATAACTTTGTGGGCGGTGTCTCGGAGCTGCCCACTGGGGGGCTGTACAACACGATTCTGGAGGACTCGTTTCGTTGCGAGCGCACGTGTTTGAAGACGGCTCGTATAAAGCTCTTCGACCAAGCGAAGTTTGCACAATTTAATCCGTGGCACTTGGCTTGCTCTCGAGACGGCGCTGGTAGCGCCACGACTTTGCCCACCAAGGGCAGCCTGGCGTCTGCAGACCGATGGCGCGACACGTCGGTGAAGTTTACGGAGAATATGCAACCGAAAGCTGGGGAGACGGCGGACACGTCGGCGAAGCTGCGTTTGGGCAGCCAACCAACTTACACGTGGGAGTCGTATCGTCGTCCTGTTTGAGTCTGGTCGCGCAAGTGTGCAGCCACCACTCCGGCTGGCGGTTGACAAATCACAGCACAACCTCCCTGGAACTTCTATGGAACTACGGAGTAAGGGGGTGCGGATGTGGCTGTCGTCGATCCCACGACGATTCGTCCCGTTGGGGAGGCGGCGCTTCCTTCTCCACAGGGACTCACTCACGGGGTCGATGACACACGCTTGGGCTCTTCGGAACATGGCGACCGACGGACACGTTGTTGCCGTCCCCGCATTCATCCGCTCAGCATGCCTCGATGGCGCAAGTGGACAGAGCACTCGCAGTCTCCCACAACCTACGCGGTCCTTGGGTGCCCATTGCTATAGGTTTGCCGACAGGGACGGGGGGGAAACAGGAGGACAAGATCGGGAGACCAGGCGATTTGATATCGATCTTGCTGTGCTGCTTGGTTGAGGTGCCGTGCAGGAGAGGAGGCATTCTCCGACGCCAGCGGCCGTCCCCATCGGCAGCTCGATGCCGATTTGGGAGGGGTGGCTGACGAATTGCGCCCAGAAACAGACAACCTGTTGTTGCCTTGAAAAAAGTTCCCTTGGAAAGTTCGTAACGACGCCGAGGGGGCGTGGTGGCAGGGCGCGCGGCGCCGCCACGAGGAATGCTTGCACCGACGAGCCAGCGCCGGAACAACCATAGAAGCTTTCAGAGAAGAAGCAAACGAGACGGAGAGAGACTGAGCACCGGTATATGTGCCATCTCGCCGCCCGCGGTGGTCCATCTGCAAGTCGCGGGCCCTCGTCACAGCTTTGCTGCCGGCATGGAGAATTCCGAGCAAGTCGCAGAGCACAAGGCTCACCGTCACAACTCTCAGGGAATCGTACGGGATGACAAGGTCGAGCCGGCGGGCGCCGGCGCAGGAATCCCTCCCCGACTGCGAGGTCTTCACGACCCAGACGTCTCGTTCCAAGAATACCAACACTATGCTCGAATCACGCGTACCGAACAGGACGCGTTGCCCGAGCAAACGCACAAGAAGGGCCTTTTGCATTATCTGGTGCCGAATCTGCAAAGGCTGGAAACAGGGCCTGCCGAGGTGGCCGTCCGCTCAGATCTGAACACGTCGGATGTCGAGCAGCGCAGGCTGATTTCCGACGAGGAGTGGACAAACGCCTCGAGGGCCCTGAGGACGGCCGGGACGGGTGCGGTTTTCTACCTCATCACCACAGATATCCTAGGGCCCTTTGGCTTGCCCTATGCCTTTGCAACCACGGGCTGGGGGTGAGACGACGTAGCCGAGACTGAGACGAGACGAGAACGAGACGCGGCTGACGCGGGAACAAACAGGCCGGGTACTGCGCTCTACACCGTCTTTGGCGCCATGGCGGGTTTCTCTGGATATCTGCTGTGGGACTGCTTCATGGGTAAGTTGATCTCTCTCCAGACGTCTGCTCAGCTCGTGTCGTAACTCGACGTCCGACTCTAGGCCTCGACTCGTTCCAATTCCCCGTCAAGTCCTTTGGCGACATTGGGTTCCGCGTCTACGGGACGTGGTGCCGCCACCTGCTCAACAGCCTCCAGGCCATCCAGCTCATCTGCAACGTCGGCGCCATCATCATATCCAACGGCGAGGCGCTGTCGGAAGCCGCGCGGTTCAGGCTCTGCTACGCCATCTGCTGCCTGGTCTGGGCTCTTGCCGGCTTCGTGCTGGGCCAGATCCGCACCCTGCAACGGTTCGCCTGGCTTGCCAACGCCGCCGTCTTCATCAACCTCGTCATCATGTTCCTGACCATGGGCGCCGCCGCCCACTCGCCGCCGCTCTACTCGGCGTCGGCCTCGTCGGCAGGATACACCATCCGCCACTCGCTGGTGACGCCCGTCGGCGGAGTCTACCCCCCGGTCCAGCACAGCGCGGGCCTGCCTGACGAGAACAACTTCGCGGCCTCGCTCAACGGGGCCATGCAGGCCGTCTACTCGTACGGCGGCTGCATGATCTTCCCCGAGTTCATGTCCGAGGTCAGGCGCCCCAGAGACTTTCTCAAGGGCATGTGGTCCGCTCAGCTGTTCATCTACGTCTGCTACATGCTCTACGGACTCTTCATGTACGCCTACCAGGGCCAGTACGTGCAGACGCCCGCGTATCTCGGGATATCCGCCTACGGTCTGCAGACGGCAGGCAACTCCCTGGCCATTGTGTCTGCCCTGATTGCAGCCACGCTCTACGGAAACATTGGCATCAAAGGTATGGACCGACGCCCCGACGACGCCCTCCCTCCCTTGGGCCTCGGCCGTGCCGGGCGGCGGCCTGCCTCCCACACGCGACTGTTGCGCTGACACCGCGGCGGGTAGTGCTCTACAACAACATTTTCGTCGACTTCTTCAGGGCCCCGGCGCTGGAGACGAAGCACGGCAAGTACATTTGGATTGCCCTCGTCCCCGTCTACTGGTCCGTCGCGTACGTCATCGGGGCCGCGATTCCCGACTTTGCCGGCTTCACGGGCATCGTGGCCGCCGTCTGCATCCTGCAGTTCACCTACTCGTTCCCGCCGCTTCTGCACCTGGGATACCAGATCCAGAAGTCCGCCATGGAAGGCGAGGCCGGGTTCGACCCGAGAACGGGCGCGCTCGCGGTGCGCGACGGCGGCGCCCGGCGCTGTGTCCGCGGCTTCCTCGGGCCTCGCTGCTACCTCAACGTCTTCAACCTGCTGTACTTTGTCGGGGCCATGGCGCTGTGCGGCCTCGGCATATACGCTTCCGTCGAGAACCTGATCCAGATCTATGCGATTCCTCAGCTGAACGCCTTTGGGTGCAAGTCGCCGTTGGACGTCTCGGCGTAAAAGGGGGCCCGCACACGAAGACGAGAGGACACGACGAACGAGTCGGGGCCTGCGTCCAATGTCGCCGGTCATGCGTTGCAAAGGGATGATGCGGCTCGTGGCAGTACAGGGTGGGCCGGAAGCACATGATATTTTCCTGCACTTGTTTTCTTGTCTCGTTGTTCAATCTTGGCTCGCGTCTTTGGACACGGCGGCGGAAACAAACAGAGGTGGATTCTTTGCGCGCACGATATCGCTAGTACCAAATGTCTTTTTGAACAAGCAAAAAACACAATGCGGCTTGTGGTAATAAACGTCTCGTCAGAACATGCAAACCATTTTCCTAGCACGTTGATGCAGCAGAAATAGAGATGATGAGAGCCCAATATAATCCCGCCAGTGATACTTTTTTGTTTGAAAAAAAAAAAAAACGCAGTGCATCGGTAAAACGTGGAATCGTCGGCGCACGCTCCTCCTCCTCCTCCTCCACCTCCTCCTCTTGTCCCGCCGGCGTCCGTCCCGACCAGCAGAGCCGCCGGCCCGTCACGACTGCACCGGCCGGCGTCTGGTCGACGAGGCCGGATTGCCGGAGAGATGCTTGCCGCAGCGTCGGGGCCAGCCCGGCCTCGCCACGTAGCACTGCCTGACGGGACCCTCGGCGGCCGGGGGCAGGAACCTGTCCGCGACGGAGCAGTACTCGGAGCGGCGGTCGCGGACGCCCATCCAGCAGTACAAGTGGCGATGCAGCTCGCAGCGGTGGGCGCCGCAGTGGTGGCAGAATCCCGCGCCGCCGTCTGCGTCTCGCCCTCGCTCTCGCTCCCGCTCTCGCTCCCGCGGCTCCGGGGGCGACGACGGGGGCGCCGCCCGGCCGCGCGCCGACGGCTGGCGACTGGGCCGCAGGCGCCGACAGCTCAGGGGCACGGAGCCGTACAGGTGGCGGAGGACGGCGTAGAAGCGCCGGTTGGTCAGGCCGAGGCAGGCGCAGTCGATGGGGTCGAGCAGGTCGAAGATGTGGAAGATCAGCTCCGGCGGCAGGTTGGCCACGGCGGCAGCCGGGCCCGGGGAGCTGTCTCGGCGCCGCGCGTGGAGGGCGACATTGGGGACCGAGGCCGCGCGGCGGCGTCGCCGTGATGGCGACGGCGACGGCGATGGTCCGACAGGAGCCATGGGTGACGCCCTGGGACTGGGGGCTCGTCTCTGCGCAGTCTGGACGCGAGCCAGCGAGACGGGGCCCGATTCGAGGGAGAAGAGAAGAAGATGATGACCAGGATGGAGAGAGCGTTTGGAGAGGGCCGCGACGGCCGCGGCGGTTGTCCTCGACTCCTTGGATCCCGGTGTACGTATCACGTATCATGTACACATGAAACGTCAAACCCACCGCGCGACATGACACGTGGCGGCAGGACAAGACAAGACAAGACTCGACCTCGACCTCGACTGCCTCTTGTAACGACTCGAGAGCGGAAACCTGTCCCAACGGCAACAGGAGCGCCGGCGGTGGTACTGACGATGCATGGCGGCGGCAGGCGGGAGGGCAGGCCCGCGATGATGACGATGCTCAGTCGAGCCGCGGTGCCTGGGGAGTACCGACGACTCGGACTGCTGCAGAGGCGACGGCGTTGGTGTTTGCGAAACCAAAACACCACGCCGAGGCGAATCTTGCTCAGATCGAGAGTCACGGTGCAGCTGCAGAAGTGCGGCTGTGGCGAGTCTCCAAAGGCAAAAGTCTGCCTTTCCTCGGGGGACCCCCACGGCGATTCGTCGCCGCAGTCCAGACTCCAGAACCGGTGGCGTGATTTTCCGTCCTTGGCCGTGTACTCCGTATGGGTCTCAAGTCTAGACCTCGCGCTTTCGGGGTGGCTCATCCGGGCTCGTCTGGTGTCGCGAGACTCGTGCCATTGCCATTGTCCAGTCTTGCCGGGGAAGGTGCAACTGACTGTGCGGAAAACCAACACGCCAAGAACTCGCAGAGCGTCCGCGCAGGTCCATGTCTCGGCAACTCGAGACGTCAAGCAACCGTCAACTCTCTCGAGACTCTCCCGCTCGTCTCACCGGGAAAACGACCAGCACCACCCACGCTGCATTGTGCGGCACGCGCATCGACGCCACCGGGAGCTGGGAGCATTCCTCTCGAGTCTTTGTATCCAACGCGTCCGCCGAGTCGGCTATCTGCCGAGGTGTGGGTGTGGCCACCAGCGACCACAATGTGTACTCTGCCTCTTGGACCACGTCTTCACAACGGCTCCGGTTCTCTCTTTGCCCTTCCTCTTCCTTGTCTTTGTACCGGCGGGACGCCACCGCGCGCAGCAAGCCACCAACTTGTCGCGACAGAGTCTAGCCTTGGTCTTGGATGGCGTCAAGGACAGACACTGGCTCAGGTTGGCGGATGAGCCGCGACCGTTGTATGGCTCACTCGGCAACCCACTCCGATAGTTCCAGTCGAGCAACTGACCATGAGGCCATCTCAGCCATCGGTCGTCCGGCTCGCCTCGGAGCTGAGCTGAGCTGAGCTGGGCTGGGCTCGGCTGGGCTGGGCTGGGCTGGGGCCTCGAGCTCTATTTTGCCCATTTGCCATCGGGCATAAAAGGAACAGCTCGTTGACATTGACGCGAGGCCTTGCGCCCTGACCGAGCTCTTGGCCCCAGACTCCCGGCAACGATGCTGGGTCGAGGCCGCGTACAAGACGTCCCTTGATAAGCATCATGTGTCCTGCCGGCCGGTGCCGCCTCCCGAAGTAATCGACCACGGGGCCAGCGATACAATGCCATCACCGAATCATCAGGAAGACGCCAGCCCACCGTCCGGCAGCAACGGCGGGAGTGTTGCCGTCGGCATCGTGCTCGGTATTCTGGCCGGCATATTTGTCGTCCTGATCCTGTGCTCCAGGTATGCTGTGCCGTGCCTTGACTGGAGCCGTGAGCCCCTGACTCGCCCGTCTTGTTCTCGTCTTCCATTCTCGCCGACTTGGGCCATTGGCTAAGAGTACCATGGCAGGTTTTTGTGCAAGCACCGCGGCGCCAGCAGCCCCGAGGACGTGGAGGCCGGAAAACGCAAGAGAGTAGCCTCGCTCCTGAAGCTCGACGGCGTAGCGCCGAGCCGTGCCTACGGAAACGAGCAAGAAAAGGACAAGAAGCCCGAGCCGCCGACGACGTCGCGCTCCTGTTCCTTTGACGACGTGATAAGCTGGTAGGTCTCTCTCCCTGCCCCCTTCCCGTCTCCCTGCGTCCGCAAGGCAAGACAAGACAAGACAAGACAATCCACCCCTGAGCTCGGCATCCGTCACGACTCACGACCTGCGCTGACTCGCTTCCGCAGCGTCATCTGCCTCGACATCCTACAAGGCGAGGACATGGTCCGCCAGCTGCCGTGCCGCCACTACTTCCACTCCTCGTGCCTGGATACGTGGTACCTGCGACAGCACAGCACGTGCCCGCTTTGCAAGACGCCCTTTTTCCCCGAGTCGAAGAGCGAGGAACCAAAAGCCGCGGCCTCGGCCGAGTCTTCCCGTCGAGCGGCCAGTTCGCAGTCCCCATAGCGAGCCCTGATGTGTCGTTAGAGGAACGTTGTCGCCGTCGGGCATGGCGGCGGCGCTCAGAGCCTGTCGCATAGTCTATACATTCTAGCTCAACGAGTCGATCCATAAACATTCGCGGGAAAGCAAGCCACAGCGTATCAGTGCAGCGTGGTGCAGACGGAGCGGCGGCCAACCACTCAACTTGCATGTTTGATATGAACCAACCCGGCAGCTCCGTAAGCAGGACCAATGTCCGAACCCCCAAAGCTGGCATTCGCACCGTCGCACACGCTCCCGGCGTAAAGAGCTGAGCTCCCCTCGCCCTCGCCCTCGCCCTCGCCCTCCGTCGCCATCATGCCGTCGACTGGCCTCGCCGCGGGAGGCAACGGGCCCGGCTCGACAAGTTGACAACGGTCCTCGTCCATGTGCCGAACTCGCTCTCTGCCGGCCGCGTTGGCCGCGATGGCGTCTGTCGCCTCCGCCGGCTCGGCCGCACCCCCGAGCAGTCACGCCTTCTCAACCACCTGCGCGGCCAAGGCGTACACGTACAATCAACTCGCCGGATACGGACTCGTCCCCAGCGATGCCCGAGACAAGTTCGGAGACACCATCAGCCTCGGTTCGTCCATCGCCATGGCGTCCTGGTCCTGGAAGGGGTTCCGGTACGAGGGAAAGCTGTACGGGTTGCCAGATCGCGGCTGGAACACACAGGGAACGGTCAACTTCCAGCCGCGCATACACGAGTTCCTCGTCACCATGACGCCGGCTCCGAATGCCACCGCCGCCAGGCCCTCGGCCCCAAACGTCGCCCTCGCGTACCGGGACTCGATCCTGCTCGCCGGGCCCGATGGCGAGCCCACGACGGGCCTCGACGCCGACCAGACGTCGGGCCTGCGATATCCCCGTCTCCCGCTTCTGCCGGCGGCAACCTTTACCGGCGACGGCTTTGGCGGCGACGGGCCCCGACGAAAACGCGTCGCGCTCGATCCGGAAGCCCTGGTCCTCGCCGGAGACGGCGGCTTCTGGATCAGCGACGAGTACGGCCCGTACATCTACAAGTTTGACAGGAGCGGCAGGATGACTGCCGCCATCGCACCGCCAGATGCTCTCCTGCCCCTGAGGAACGGCACCACGAGGTGAGTCATCCAATCGTCCAACCTGGCCTGCCTCTGGAGAGTGTCCGGGTTGACAGACGCGAACCGGCCGGCAACGCGGCAGCTTCTCGTCCAACAACCCTCCGGCGTACGGTCCCGCCGGGCACAGGCAGTCTGTTCCGTCGAGCCCGACCCAAGGTCGCCAGAACAACCAGGGGTTCGAGGGGATGACGACCAGCCCAGACGGGACATCCCTATGGGTGCTTCTCCAGTCCGCCGCTCTCCAGGACGGCGGGACGAGCGCGTCGAGCCGTCGATACACGAGGCTGCTCCAGTACTCCGTGAAGAAATGCAACGGCATCAGCCAGACGGCCGTGTACGAGCGAGAGTACGTCGTGCCGCTGCCCACCTTCAAGGACGCGTCCGGCAAGACGGCGGTCGCGGCACAGTCGGAGATGCATTTCGTCTCAGACACGCAGTTCCTCTTCTTGCCGCGGGATTCCAACCACGGGCGTGGACTGCCCAGCTCCGAGTCGGCGTATCGACATGTCGACATTTTCGACCTCTCCAACGCCACCGACGTCGAGGGGCCGGCACGCGATGCCTTCAACGCATCGATTGCGAGCGCGGGTTCGTCCACATCCTGCCTGCCGCTGGCAAGACTGGCGTGAAGGCGTCGGCGTCTACTGACAACGGCAGCAGCTGGTGTCCTCGGGTCCGGCATCGCGCCCGCCACCGTCTGCCCTTTCGTCGACTTCAACCTCAATGCGCAGCTCGCCAGGTTCAACTTGCACAACGGCGGTCCCCAGGATGGCGGCCTGTTGAATGAGAAGTGGGAAGGCCTGGCTTTGGTCCCGGCCGGTGACCAAGATGAAGGGCGCCACGGGGATGAGTATTTTTTGTTCGCCTCCTCCGACAACGACTTTGTCACTCAAAACGGTGCGTCTTTTTATTCTTTCCTGCTGTTGAAAACACACGAGTGTTGATTCGTCACTGATCACAGAGCACCAGGTTTTGTAAACTTTGGCAAGACTTCCTTCTCGGATAGATCAGGATTCGATCTGGATAGCCAGATGCTGGTTTTTCGCATCACTCTTCCAAAGGGCAGCAGGCCGCTCGTGGGCTAGCTTTCTCTTTGCCGTCATCCATATTACATCCGTAGACTGTGTACTTGCATGTGTTGAGCTCACACTTTCCCGGCCATGTGTGTACATGTGTCTACGCTGGTCGTGACTTGATGTGAAGCGCATGCAGACATCTCCACGCTGTAAAGCACGCAGTTCCTCGAGTCACTCACCCGCCCTGTGCTTGCCTGCGTACAAAGCACAAACACGACTATTCTAGACATGTCCTCGTCCGAGAGGCCCCCGTTCGATTTCCATCTAGGTGTCTCGGTACTTGTTTGGTACGCGACGATACACAACCACATTTGTTCCATCTCGCAACGGCTCATTGTGCGGCTCGAGCGTATAGCCTCCCAGCTTGGGCGCCGCAACCCACCAGATAAACCAAGACGCAACCGAGGCAGCCAGCACGCCAATGCCGACGACGCAGTACAGCCAGTACGGGAGAGGCGGCGTATCGCCCAGTCCGCCAGGCGGGCGCAGGAAGGGCGCCACCAGTTGAAACGCCTGACCAACCATGTAAAACGCAGCAACCGGCCACCAGACCCTGAAGGGCCTCGAGGCAGCTGGATTCTTGTAGCGTAGATAGAAGAGGCCCGCCACGACGAGGAAGTTGATGACAGCGCCTGGGTAGCCCTCGAGGTCGACAATAAAGTTGTACGCATTGCCAAACGGGATGGCGACGATGACGATGAAGGAGGGAATGAAGTGCAGAATGAGACCTGCGGACGGGGAACCAAACGGCCACCCGGACGCCCAGAAACGCGGGAACGGAACGACACCCTCTTTTGCCAGCTCCTGGTTAACCCGGGCCTGGGCAAAGGTGACTGTCAAGACATTTCCGAATGCCGAGAGCGCGACGAGGACGCTCAGCGCCCTCTTGGCCGCTGTGCCAAACACCTTGCCCATGAAGTAGGACGCAACGGTGGTACCGCTCTGGGCAATCTCTTGCGGTGTCGCAGCCGCGAAGTATGCCACATTGGCAAGGAGATACAGAACGCCGCAGGTGGCGAGACCGAGCGGCCCTGCGACTTTGATGGTGCGGACTGGATTCTTGATTTCGTTCAGAACGTACATGGCGTTCGACCACCTGCATCCCAGCGTTAGCCACGTGGATGTATGAGACGGCTGGATATGTACATGCAGGGGCACGCTTACCCGCCATAGGAGTTCAAAACTTTAAAGAGCGCCGTCGCGTAGGGGTTTCCGGAAGTTGCAGAGTGTGCAAACGCGTTTCGAAAGCTCGCATGCGGATCCTTGATGGCAGATACACCACCTCCCAGGACCACCCATCCGGTGACCACAATAAAGAGCAGCAAGACGACCTTGAGCATGGTGAACAAGTTCATGCCGTGAACGCCGACCCGTGGAAAAAAGGCATGGACGAGGGTGATGGAGACGATGACTGCGATGGCGATGCCGCGCTCTTGCCATTCGGTGGCGCGGTGCCCGGCGGCGACGACAATGTTGGAGGCGAATACTATGCATCCAGAAGCTGCACCATGTCGAGAATATTAGTCGCCGTGATGCCAGGAGAGCCAGGTTGGGATTCTGGCCGCGCCCTCACCCGTGAACCCCAGCGCAATCGCCTGGACGGCAAAGACGGTGGTTATCAACATCCTTGGGCGGCGATAGGCAGCCTCGAGATAGACCTTCTCTCCGCCGCTCCTCGGAATCATGCAAGCAAACTCCAGCCAGACGCACAGCCCGGCCAAGGCAAGCAGGAGGCCCAATACCCAGAGCAGCAGGGAAGCTCCCACACTACCCACCCCATGTACGATTGACGATGGGGTAGTGAAGATGCCGGTGCCGATGATGCGTCCAATGCTGCCAGATGACAGAGCGTCAGAGATTTCCGACGGCCAGAGGGCAGTCTGCCGGGAGAACACTTACATCAAGGACGTGGTGCTGAAGACGCCGAGGTGACGTCCCAGGCCGCCGGCAGTGTATTGCTCGAAGTTCAGGCCCCCGACCCCTTCTTTCAGCTCCTCGGTAGGTTCGAATCCGCAGCCATCACCGTCATCTGTGACAGTCCCGGGTTCGGCTTCGGCTTTGGACTGGTGCTCGAGCTCGCCAGCCATCTTGGGCAGAGTTGGAGGGAGGGAGGAGTTACGGGAAGACCAAAACGACACATGTAGGCGACCACCATTATGAATTGTATCCTCTCAACCACAGGATTGCTCCGGGTTTCCGACGAATTGAGGCTAGTGCAGTAAACTCGGTGCCTGTCTGTTTTGCTCTCCCGAGGCGTCTGTCTCACGCGCACGCTGTGGTCCGTACACCGCGATAACAAGGTGATACTAGCTGTGTGCGGATCTGGCCGATGGCGTCATCGCAAATAATGCCATCATTGGCGAATCCTACGCTGAGCGGGACTGATGGCAGGAAATTGGAATGGGGCCTTGCCGGGAATGACAGACTCCTGCATACTCAACCGACGCCTTGCCCATCTCCCTAGTGCGACTATCGATGCGTCTTTGGACGAAGTGCGTGGTCGTGGTCGTGGTCGTGCTCGTGCTCGAGTCGGTCAACGGAAGACAGTTCCCTCGAGTAAGAGATTGTCTGATGACACAACCTAGACACGTCTCTCGAGTGGAAGAGTTGTGTGTTTGAAACATGACCAATCAGCAACATGGTCGACATGTTGAATCTCGCCCCGAGGGCCAACAAGTTGTACCTTTGACCAACGCATGAGAACTGCAGCTGCCATTACGGGCAAAACGCTCACAAACTCGACCGAGCCAGCACACTCGGAAAGGCGCCAGCAGCGAGAAGCACCGCGAACAAGTCGTACACAAAGGCCCGTGCAAAGTTGAACTTGATCCGTCCTACCCAAGCATTCTGCTCATCTCTCTCGCGGTCACCAGACCACTGAGACCTGGCCTCGTAAGAACCACATCCGCAGCAGATTTGGCCGCATCACTACCCTCATGCATGTAGACACCCTCGCGAGGGCCGTTAGCCCAACAACCACTGGGACGGTTTCAGGGAGGACCGTGAACGTGTCACCGTATTGACGTAACCGCACATCAACAATCCCGCTTTTCGACGTCTCGCCTCTCACAGCTAGAACAGCAGTCTCGGCTTGCAACGCTCTCACGGAGATGGATTCGACCGCCTTTGGATGGCCAAGTGCTGCAACACATCTCCCACCCTTTATCAACGCGACAAGGAGAGTCTTGCTTCGAAGACCTGCTGGTCAGGCGGGGCACCCGGGCTGCCCGATATCTAAGTGATATCTCTGGTCCTCGCTACCATCGTGCAGGTAGTGACCGAGCGCGGATATCCTTGGACGGCATCGTCTTGGCGTTGGACAAGTTGCATATCGGCGGGAGAGAGGCGGTCGGCACAGACTCGAGTTATGAGACTCACTTCTTCGATGACAGCCATGGAGAGAGAACCAGCAGACTTGGCAGACTGTGTTGTGGGCTTGGAAGACTGCGCGGTGCTTTGGATTTATATGTCTTGCTGTTGTCTGTCCGCGGGCAGATTATCTTGTCGACATGGCGCTTGGTCGAGACTCGATTGGTCGCGGGAAAGTGGCAGGTGCCCGTCACGGACGCACCTGCCGCCTACGCCGCCGATATTGAACTTGGCCTCTCCTCGCCGCCTGCATTGAAGCCAAGTCTTATTACACCGTCGCCGCATCCTCGACAGTCAAGCTTTTTCGACAGACCGGTCCTGTATGGTCGGGGCAGTAGTCATCATCACCCCTCCAGTCAATGACGATTTCGTCCTTGGCCAGCCATTGAGTACCGCGCCGCACAGTGAACAGCCGAGACCGAGCCTGATGAAACCGAAGAATACGTGCTGGACAAGCCAATCTGATCTTAAACGCTGCCTGACAAATTTGCGAGATTATATTTGTCCCCCAACTGGCTGCCTCATGCAACAGCAACAAGGCGACACGAGTAGACAATGTCCCGGAATGAAATCGCATAGAGGGTGTGAACACACGTACAAAGTGGCCTTTAGTAACGAACATGTTTCTTGACTGAACTTTGCTCTGTCGATTTCAGTCAATGTTGATGACAAGGTAAAGGTGACGAAAAGTACCAAAGTAGAATATTATTTTCCCTCGTCGACAGTCTGCCCTCGAAGCATCCATCCTCACTGCCGGGCCACCGAACTATGGGTCCCGAGCGGCGCCGGCGCAATTGCCTATTTTGGAAAGAGCTCATGCCAACTTCGCCGCCGGCAAAGCTGGAATCAATATAAATTTATCATTAGTAATATTTACTATTGGATTCTTATTTCAAATAAGTGCGATGCCTTTGGTTCTGGTTTTTTTCTGTTCAAAAGGCGTGTGCTAGCTCTACTATAGAGCAGCACGATATGTAAACTGGCAACGGATACCTGTCGCTGCGCTGCGTGATGCATCTTCATATCGCTCTCTCCTGGGAACCTACAGTATCACGCCACAAGTTTTGGCCGGGCACAGCACGTCCAAGGGCTCCGCTGTGATGCTTGCAGATTCACATCTGATGCAAGTCTGCTTGGAACCGGCTTGGGGCCAACAGTCTCGGACTTGTGATTCATACGAATCGAGAGATGCTCCATCTGTTTCCGGGTAGCGCTCGTGATATGTCTTCTGCTGTTCCGTCAGGGAAAGTGGAAGTATTTGGATTGATGATGACCAGATCGTCTTTTATGCAAGGTACTGGTACAACGATGGGATGGCAAAGCCTGTGTGGGAAACCCCGGCAGCGATTTGTCGGTGTCGGCACAGTAGCAGGCATGATAGATAGCCTGGGGTGTTCCTATTCCCGTCCACCTACATATCGAACAAGTCAAACTCTCTCGGGTAGTTCCTTCGTGGCAAGCCAGAGGTTGGCACAAGCGACTCAGGCGCGGCGGCGACTTTGGTAGGTGCTACAGCATGAAAAGTTGAGAGACTAGGATTTCTTTCTCTGCATTCTGACCTTGGTATCCCTACAATTTGCGTCCACCAAATGCCAACAGCGCCAAGTGCGGGCGTCGACTCGTCCAACGACCAAACCCCAACCTCCGACCAGAAATGTCTTGATGACGAGTGTCTCGATCAACACCGCCGGGACCAAGCACAGCAGTCGAGTGGCCAGAACTGCGCACGGGGATGCTGTCACCGCTATGTCGCCTTGTACGAGATACATGCCGCCGGGTCCCCGTCGCCACGGCTTGTTCGTGTCGTGCCGGCCACCCCAACTGTCCCACTGCGAGGAGAGCCTCCCTCTTTCGGTGAGTGCCAAGAGAGAATAGAGAATACACATAGATATACAAGGGCCCGGGGATCTGCGAGTCCCCAATTGCCAATGTATTCCCAATGAGCCGGTTCCCCTCGGGGGCTCATGGGCCGGTGGCACCACAGTTTCGTGCCAACCCTAGATTTCGTATCCGACAGGATTTTGCGTTCCTCGTAGTTTTCCTGAATCGCTGTTTGCAGATACGACAAGGCCAAGCCTTGATGGCAAGCATGGCGTCAACATGTGACAATGACCAGATTTGTTGACCCCCTTTTCCACGCGGTTAAATACGAACTGTTCGCCCCGTCGGCGCATTCCACCTGTCCTTTGTCTTCGTATTCTCGAATAAGTGTATGCATAATACATTTCACTTGCTCCAAATTCGAATGCATCTCACATTGCTTCCGCTCACATCCCTCGCAGCATCGGCCGCCGCCGCTGCAACGTCATCCAGAGATGCCTCCCGCCCCCAGCACTGGCTCTACAGCAGCCAAGTCGACGAGCTCGCGCTCAAACTCCTAGACAACCCGGCCCTCGTTGGCGTCCAGGCCCTGTATAGCTGGAAGTCCCTCGAGCCCCGTCAGGACGAGTACGACTTCTCCGCCATAAAAAGCGACATTGCGCGCGTTGGAGAAAAAGGCAAACGGTTCTGGGTGCAGCTCCAAGACAGGAGCTTTTCTCCCGCCAACGACCCCGTGCCCGAGTACATGCACGCGGCGCAATACAACAACGGCAGCGCGCCGACCTGCGACGGCGAAACATGCGACACCGACTTCAAGATCGACGGCTGGGCGGCTCAGCAGTGGAATCCCGAGGTGCGGAAGCGCTATCAGGCGCTCCTGGGCGCCCTGGCACGGGAGCTCGACGGCGACATCGTCGGTCTCAATTTGCCCGAGACGGCCATCACAGTGAACCAGGGCGACTACAACTTCACCAGCGAGGCGTATTTTCGCGGCCAGCTCGAAAACGCCGCCTACGCTGCCAAGGCCTTCGGGGACTCGTACGTGGTGCAGTACGTCAACTTCTGGCCCGACGGGTGGAACGACGCCAACGGCTACCTCAGTAGATCCTTTGAATTTTACGCCCGTCACCAAGTCGGCGTTGGCGGACCAGATCTGATCCCCTTCAAAGCCGCGCAGGTTGACAATTCGTACCCCTTTATTGCCGAGTATCACGACAGGGTGCCCATTTCTGTCGTGGCTGTTCAGGAGCCCGATCTAGACGAGGTGAATCCTCGTACAGGAATGAAATTCACCAAGCAGGAATTCGTCGACTACGCAGATAATGTGTTGAAAGTGCGCATCATCTTCTGGGCCACGGCTTCACCTTGGCTAAAAAGCAGCTAGAGAGCACCAAGTACTGGTTACTTCTGTCATGGACTCGAGCTGAGAGCTCGGGACCATCCATCTTGTTATTTGCAGGTCCCATTCCGGAGTCTTGTCGGGGCCATCTCGGGGCCACACCAGATGCACGTCATGAGAGGCAGGGTATATAGCTACAGAAGAGGTGAGTTTTTAGCTAGCAGGAGTAACGCTTACGCGCAGCAGCCTGAAAGGCCAGTTCTTTGCAACTTCTTGGAAACATTGTCTGTGACGACAAGACCTTGGCAGATCCAAAACTCTTAGGCTGAATGATATTATTGCTCTCTGGGGGGTAAATTGATATATCAACTTTCCCACAGATACCGCCTTTCGTGTTTTGGCCTGGTTTCCACAATTCGTTCTGCGCACACGTAAACAGCCAAGGTAGTCGCAGCACTCAGAATTGGTGATCTGCGAAGGCCAAGGTGATGGAGCTGTCTATGAGGCGTAAGGCGTACACTGGTGGTATCCCGCCACCATGTCTGCTTCTCAAGTTGCGCCCTCGCAGAGACAGGGATTTGGGACTTGGAGGGTCCCCATCTATTTCTATTTGTGAGCGTCATTGACTTTGATATTTCGCGTGAAAACTAATACTCCGTAGTTGAGGCTGAATTACGTTGCAGTCAACACAGCTGCAGCAACGGGCCATGAAACAAACTCTTGTCGATTCTTCCGGGTGGGGTCGCCTCCAGATTAGGTGTCGCATAGCATATAAGGTGGTCTACTCACAAAAGTGTGGCGTGGGCCACGCCCAACTTTTGGTGTGACAATTAGTTCCATCTGGCGACAATATCCAGTGGTACTCCGTACAGAGGGGTCCTAGCGAATATGGGTGTTTGGTTGGTCTTGATCCATGGGAGTCGGGCGGCCACTTGCTGTCGATTCACACAATGTTGTTCAGGTGATGCATGCGTCTCTCTCGCTTGGCTGTGGCGCTCCCCTTTCGATAGTGTCCATTGTCGGGTGCCGGACTCACGAGACCCTACGAAGTGTTGATTTGACTGAATAAACGTCTCCATGCGCTTGATCGTGCAATGCTCTGGATGTGGGATCGTGTTGCTAGTGTGTACATGATTTGCGCTGCTGAGTCCAACAACACCATCTGGCAAATGCGCGGCATGCGTGGTATTTCGCATATGGGTCGCCTTGAAACGAATATCAACGGCTTTAAGCCGAGTGTTCGCGTTTTGGTTGATCCGTATACAGCTTGGTTAACCCAACCCAGTGAAGTCACCATCTTCATGTCATCTCAAAGGCCGCCACGACATCTGATGGTTCGTCCATAGTCGAGCCGAAATCTATGCTGTCTGGAACGGCAGCAAGTGTGTATGCTGCGCTTGCTATTTATTCGTAGGCTTCCTACTACATTGTGAGAACAACGACGTTCCGCCGGGCAGTCACGTTGATGGAATGTGCGCCATTATCGAGAGCGGCTTGTGATGACGAGAACCTTATTATGCTCTTGAGATCTCGATTGGCCGCGCTTGTTTCGCCCAAAATAGAACCAACATCACGGGCAGGCCCGACGAGGGGACCAGAGGAAATGAGAGCCGCAAAACAAGACTACCGGGGTGCATTATCGGCGAGGCGGGCGGACTGTGTAAAGAGAAACCTAGGTGGTGGCGTTTTTCGACCAGAAAGCAGATCCAGACTAAAGGCGACCGAATGTACTCTGATCAAAGAGACAGGATACTATATTATCCATGTAAAAAAAATACTTGTGTCGAAGAGTGAACATGCTGAGTTTGCATAGATTTGGGAAGGCAGTCCAGCCTCTGGGACAGACAAGGTATTTGTGCTATCGTAAGAAGATAGTTGCCATATTAAATAACGCAGTATTTGAAATCGTCTGAAACACCTCCAAGAGACCCCTTGAGTAGGGCAATAGCGACGTGTCTGTGGTTGAATCCTAGTTGAACACATCTGGGCTTGCGAGGCTCACAGCCAAAGGGCAAAAGTGTGTGCGTGAAATTCCACGCGTAAGACCTGCAGTTCAAAAACCGCACTTGGAAAGGGTTGATTGGTTTCTCTGAGTCTCTTCTCACGGAGATCAGGGTAATTCACAAAGACCTGTGTCTCGGGTGGTATGGCGGAGGACTAGTGCCGCATCGCCACGCATTAGAACAAGGCAAAACTCGCCATCCGCCGTAGTCGAGATCGGATAGCCTACTCTTCAGCTTGAAGTTGACGGTGGTCGGAAAGGATGGCGATCTCAACAAGACATCGAGCCAGCCCTTGAACATTTGCCATTTCGAGCAGGTCATCATTGTTGGTACGTCCGATGGCTGAATAGTCACCTAGTCGATCCGGTGGCCGTGGTTTGGTTCTGGTGAACCGTGACGCAAGTACGAAACTGCCGCGTGTCGGAGGCTGGCTGCTGGATGAGCCACTCTACCACATCTGTGGGCAAGGCGTCAGCCGCTCGCTCCTTCTGTCTGGACTCTTGGGTACCCAGGCATTATTGGAGCCGCCGGCCGCCCCTTCCCCCAATCACGCGGCTGGGACGGCTGGGAGTTCGGGACCCTTGGTTCCTGTTCCCCGCCAACCGCCACCCACAACCCCCGTGCATTCTTCCGCCCTTTCACACCCACTCACCCGCGGAAACCTCACATCCCAGCCCGGCACCATCATAGCACATCATCAAACCTGTCTTTGTCGACACGTCACACCAGCATATCAAACGCAATACACCTGAACACCCCAGCGCTCTACCATCTCTCGTGCATCTATTGCGTAGCCGTTACTTCTCTCTATGCTTCTCCCTACATCCGACTCCATGGTCTTCTTCAGTCGCTTCGACCACTATTAATCCCCCTCTCGAACTGCCCGAAAGTGACCTCATCCCCTAGTCCCCAAGGCGATCCTGACTCTCGGTCCGCACGAACCGAAGGCAGTGCTTTCGACGTCGCTCAATTGACTCAGGGCAGCTCTCTTTCTCTCCGAACCGCGACGCCCGGTATCCGCGATCCATCCGCCACATTGTCCGAGTTACAAGACGCAGCTACCGGGCCTTCCGTGTCCTCCAAGTTGGAGTTTGCTGAGCCCGCTGTGCATTGCGAGTACGAGCATAAGAAAGCTTCGCAAGAACACGCCGACGTCACCGCAGCCACCACGGAGGACGAAACCGAACAGTCACCTCCGCCGCAATATCCCGCCTCTGAGGCGTCTTCCTCTCGCCCTCCTCCCTTCTCTTCACTCTTTGCGCCGCTTATCGACGCCGCTGGTGAATCTTCTAGCAAGTTTGTTGGCGCTGCATCAACACAAGCCTGTGCATCCGGGTCTGTAGCTGCTCCTGCGTATTCTAGCAGCCCGTCGCTCCAATCAACACCCTCCCAGCCGGACGGAACATCTTCGAGAGCTTTCTACGATCCAGTTGGGGAAACCAAACGAGCTCTCCCCCAGGATACAAAGGCAGAGCTTAGTCGTAAGGACGAAGACACAGAACCGCCTCCAGCGTACTCAGAGGGCGACAGTCCTCTCCACGCATTCACATACGTCATGTCAGTCGCGGGAGGCGCTGCGAGCATCATTACTCAGGTCCAACAAGGAGGGCCACCCATCAATGCAATTGGAGGTGAGGGATGGTGTAATCGCACAATTCTTCAAACTATATTAACCCCTTTTGTATAGATGGCGGGACCGACGAGACAATTGCAATGGACCTTCGGTACGTCACTGCTCCAATAACTACACGCTACCGAAGCCTTCACCCCTGCTAACCGATGAATACAGTGGTACTAAATTTGTCCTCTCGCGAGAGGAACTCCTAACGTTACCAGAGTTTGTTTTGCTGTCCCTGTTTCCGAATGGACTTTTCCCAGAGGGCCATATGAACGGCTTTTCTGAAAGTGATGCGGTGCAAGTCGATGTGCGTAGTACCGACCTGGTGAAATTTGAGATTGCTGCGTCATATTGCTAGAAGCTGACCACTTATTTAGTATGATCCGGTGTCTTTGCAATACATGCTGGACTTTTTTAGGAATGTGGCCCAGACAATGCCCGCTGAATCTTCGCCTGGGGCGTCGCAGGATGGGGAAGCTATGGCTGGAGAGCCCCTCGGATCGCGGGACGATTCGTCTAAGCGAGCAGGCATCATTGTTTTGAGGGAAGACTTGGACTTTTACGTAATACCCCCGAAAGCGGACATTGGCCATCCAGCTATGATTGAGGTCAAACGTGCAGCCGCTGAAGCATTGCAAAGACAAGATGGCATCTTTTCAGGGTTGAAGCGAAGCGATGAGCCCGGTACCACGGAAGCGCACCTCATCGAGATGCTGACAGCAGGGTGAGTCTTCATGACGCCGCGGCATGTGTTTGTCGAATGACTAACGGATAATCACCAGGGGATTCAATCACGATGACACATGGGGCCATCGAGCTGGTGAACCAAACAAGGCCGTCATTTGCAGTTTGGCATTGGCACGGCTGCGCAGCGATATCAGAGGCAGCGACATGGGAACAAATGCTGTGGGCATGGCACAGAAGTTGTTGCTCTTTTGGAGAAAACCGGCGAGGAGGTGCTGGTGGGAGGGCGTCGAGCTGGACAATGTCGATGGCGTTCAAGGGAAGCTCAAGGTCTGGATTCGACGCGTCTGGACACTGGAGATGAGCGTGATTGGACTTTGCTAACTCAACTCTGGCCATGCCAATTGTGACGAAGCCCGAGTGGAGAATAAAGCAAGTTCAATACCAGAGGGCCTGTACAAAGCATAGCACTTGTTTGTGGGGTTGATATAGTTTGCTTACGTTTGCAGGCGTCATCCGGAGTGGTGTGGGCTGAGCACCTGAGCGCAATTCGCATCATAGGGTCGGGTCGCTCGCTCACCTTTTCTTTTCCTTTGTTTTGATAGCTTTATGGGCGTTTTCTCTTCTACTCTTCTACTGAACGTTTTGTCATTCAACCAACATGTATGCAGACTATCCGTTTCGTTTGTTTATTTTTTTTTCTATTTTTTTTTTTTGTTGCTGTTCTTGTTGCTTGCTTTTTTCCCCATATTGGACATTGAAGAACGACACAGGCAAACTAGATGGCCGTCACTAAGAAAGAAAGATGTTTATAGTACAGAGGATTGATGCAGGTTGTGGCGTATCCTCGTAAGCAGAAAGCCTCAATCCATGATTTAGCTATTCCGCGTGCTTGTCTGCATAACCCGTCTCGCCATCGATTGCTTTTCCCTGGTGTCATGACAGTCAGCTCGGTTCATCCCGGTCGGCCTACAATTAATCATTGTACGCACAGCCCGTCTGGCCCTCCTGCGATACGACTGCTACACCGTCAATTGATGGGAACGGAGGACGAGGCGAGGTTGCGGTCACGCACATCATATTACTGAGCTCCTTGTCTTTTCTGCCTGGAAACGCCTTGCAAAAATTGCGTCAAAGTAAAAAGCGGTTTATCCCGCTGTCCCGCTGCCCCTTGGCCATCACTGCTACACCGCCCTAAGCCCATGTTGGGCCGACATGTTGCATCCTTCACTCTTCAATCGACTTGACGCATTCCCACTCACCCCGCAGGTTCTCCTTCCATAACGAGACCTTGTTGTCCGCTCCGCTGACCGCGAGAACGTTTCCGCTCAAGGACCAGCTGACTCGCCAGACGGGTGCATCAAAGTTGAGGACCTTTGAGTCCCATTGGCCGTTGCTGGAAGGGTCTGACGTCCAAATGCGCACTGTCTTGTCTTGGGAAGCCGAGGCAATGTACGATCTTTGCAAGACAGTGGGTGACCAGGCAACATCACGCACCCAGTCGCTGTGGCCGGTCAAAGGCTCACTCTCCTGCTTGTATGACTGCGAGGCGGGGTCGAACGACCAAATCTTGAGGACGTTGTCGGAGCCGCCAGTGACGAACCGTCGATTACCAACGGAGCCGGGTCCAGGAGCACTGCTCACGATGCTGCCGGGCGTGGTGGCGGGAGCCCATGAGACCGAGTTGACTCCCAAGCCGTGAGCAGGAAACGTGGCGTGGTCGACAGCAGCATCCTTGAACTCGAGAACGCTCACGTTGCCGTCGGACGATGCGGTGGCAAGAAGGCAGCCGGCTTCGTGGGGAGACCAGGACACTACGTTGACGGAAGCCTTGTGTACGGGGAAGTCGTAGATTCTTTGCCACTGGTTGTTCTGGCCTTGCTCCTTCCAGATGAACACCTTGCCGTCGTATCCCGCCGATGCGAGGATGTTGCCGTACTTGGGATGCGCCCAGGACACGCACCACACAGCACCTTCGTGGCTAGGAGCCGACATGAAAACGTTAGCCCACATTCTTCGTGCAGCCAGGTCGTTTCGTTCCGGGCCAGGAGCAGGACCCGTCGTACCCTTTCAAGGTCTCAGTCAACCGCTGTGACTCGCCGTCGATTTCGAAAATCTTGATGGTGCGATCGCTAGAACATGTAGCGAGCTTGCGGCCGTAATAGTCGAGGACGGCATCGTGCTATCGAGGGTTAGTTCATCCCGGCACTGCAAACAAGGGCCAAGTTTGTGCGTGCGGCGCGTCGACAGGCAACAGGTCAGGGCGCCCGCTGGAATCTAGAGGATTGCAATGAGATGGGCATACAATCATGTCGTCGTGACCAGAGTTGGCAATGACTTGGGCCGCCTGTACCCGTCCACGTTAGCACAGCTAGCAAAGCAAAGCTCACACTTGGGCAGGTCGGCATCCATGCTTGAAGCTGGTGGCATGCGCTGAAGGGACGTATAGTACCATTCTGAGCTAGTAGAGCGTCCGGCTGTCGACGCCGAGCTGCAATTGAGGAAAAGAAGATGCGTGGGCGAGACGGATGGTAAAAGGCGAGGGTCGTGATACGGAAAGGACACGGTCTTGCGTCGATCGGTGGACAGCGAAGTTGGCCCAGCCGCCTCTCCTAGCCCTGGCAACTTTCCCCAGGCATGGTTTCACGTGATTCGATACTTGAGCAGGTCCCCAGGTACGTACATATCCAGGTACTCTGCACTCTGTACTCCGTACTGTGTACTCCGTACGTCGTACCGAATTGTGACACTGCGCTGGACGAAAGAAGTTGGTCTCTAGGCGTTCAATCTGACGCTGTGAGCCGTCATTTATTCGTTTGGCCATAATGTCCATTGCAAGCACTACTCGGAGGTAGGTAAGTTACAGTGGCACCAGACAATGTCAAGTACCTAGGTAACTTAGTTACGTACTTGAAATAAATAAACAAAAATCGGGGGCTCTAAAAGCCGGTGCCACTTGAACAGGTTCGTCGAGCTGCGAGCCTCGGAAGCTACCGAAAGAGGCAGCTGCTGCCCGCGATCACAGGCACACCGAAACCGCAGGCACAGGTCAAATGCTCCATGTCTCCAGACCTGTGGGGTGGCGCACCTCGGCCACACGCATCTCAACTCACGTCTTGCCGACCATCATCCCGCCTCTCAAACCTCTCAACGCGGCCGTCAGTCGTCACCGTCAAGCTCTCGCTCTCCTCGCATAGACTGTGCCGTATTGTTGCCATCGCATTCATCCTACCATACATCCCGAGTGCGTCAAGCCGAAGCCGAAGCCGAAGCCGAAGTCGCATTCTCTCCGCCATGGCAGACGCTTCTTGTAGCGGCCCGTCGCCATTCAAGCGCCTGGTAGACCACCAGTCCCGAGATGTCAGCCATCACCAGGATCGCCTGGTTGACCGATCTGCTGGCCAGCCTCAGGGCGTATGTTCTCGCCTTGTGTTTCCTCCTGCCGTCCGGACCAGCTACTAATCTGTACGCCTCCAGTCCTTCCGATCTGCTCGTCACCAACCCCCCGGGCAAGACAGCTTCGGCACCTTCATGGACGCAACGCCATCCACCCTCGCAGGCTTGTCTCGCGACCCGGCAAATCGCTTAGCCGTCCATGCAGCCGCTCTTCAACAACCTGTCGCGCCCATGCATCCCCGGGCGGTATCCCAACAAGCCAGCGCATCACCTGTGCCTGATGTCAGCAACTGGGCGGCAGACTTCAGCCGCTTCTCCGGTCAGCAGCTGCAACATCCTACCACAGTCGCTCCTTCACCGTCTGTACAAGTGAATCAACAGCCGACGCAAATGAATTTCCAGTCCGCCTTCGGCCAAGCATTCGGGGGTCCCAGGTACGCGCCCGGCGCAGCATCTTTCGTGGGATATCCACACCCCGTCGAAGCTGATTTCGGCAAAGAAATGTCCCAATGGATGTCGAACCATGGCGCCGGTGGTAACATGTCCAAGGTGGACGCTGCAATGGAGCAAATGGCTCGCGAGCTTGAAATCAACGGGGCGTCTCTCCCTGCCCAGGCAGCATCTACGACTACCCAGAACATCCAGCAGGCAGAATCAAGCTCGCGCTACACTGATCTCGAGACTCCCGAAATCAGCAGTCTATCCCTTCAGGAGCCAGAGTCGGACCAGCTCCCCGCCGCTGAGGTCGAACAAGTCATCCACGACGAGGCCGCGGCAAAAGGGAAATCTGCCGTCTCTGAAGCGGCGGAGCGCCTCCTCGAATCAGTGCAGCACGAAAACGGCGAAAAGTGGCAAAACTCGGTATTTTTATCTCTCATGCGGGACTTCCGAGATGGCCGGAAAGACATCGTCGATAACGAGATCCGCGCCATGCAGGATGAAGAGCAACCGTCGGACCATCAGCAGCCAACGACATGACTGGCTTCAGGATACCCCCCAACACACCGCAACGCAGGTATACGTGTACAGCAGTCAGCCTTGGGCGTGGATGTCGCTCCCGCCGAGATGCCCTGGATCCCACAAGGTACGCTGCAGCCCATGCGCCCCATCAAGCCACTCGTGTGTTGTGCGCAGCATCTGGCCGAGACGCCATTCTACTGATGGAGTCTGGCTTTTTTCTCTTCCCAGCCTCGTCCCGCGAGCCTCAGTCAGCCCAGCTCAAGGCCCGTATGTCGCGTCAACCTGCCAAGAGTCTGAGCAAGAAAGAAAAAACGCCGCAATGCATGAAGCATGCATGCTAAATGGGGGCCGAAATGACAAGCATAGACTAGAATTCGCCTCGTTCTCATGTATAAATGCCAATGGGGGGGCAGATTATTCATGCATGGCGGGAATAACAGGAAACCTGAGCCAGACAGACATTTAGTTCACCATCAAGTGAAAATGCCATCAAAGATGACACGCCAATTCACTGTAAGAATTGTATTGATTCTTGTCTTCGCCTGATTTACCCTGACACCCTATTGTGTCTCTTCTGTCCTCCGCTGTAAAATAATAGCCTCATCGCTCTCGCTTGTACTATTTACCCTTGAATGCCGCTAGGCACTTTATCACGGATACAACCATTGGCACGCCATCTAGAGAAGTAGGAAATGATCAAGCGCTTTGGATCCTCCTTTGACGGCGGAAACGTATCAACTCGCGTCAAAGACAGTTTCCTACACATATAATTCGCCTCTGCGAGTTCTGTACCACCAGGAATGCTGGCACCGCCAAAGTGAACGTGGAAGAACGGCTGGCGGAGTGACGACAGCGACGAGACTCCAGGTTCGACGTCTGTGCGAAAGCATCGTGGACGACGGTTTCCTCCCCGCCGGAGCGTCACATGAAGACGTGCACATGTTTTGAAGGATACAGGATCCGGACGAGCGGCATCATTGCTCGTAGCAACGAGCCGACGGCACGACGGCGTAACAAAATTTCAAGTCGCCAACGCAGAATACAAACGCCATTGATGCATCCGCCCATAGTGACAAAGCCATCTAGACAGCCAGTATATATATACACATGTGGTTTTGAATTTAAATTTGTGAAAAAGGAGAAGCCGGGGGAGGGATATCGACAATATCAAGTCCTGGCGAATTGAGCGCAGGCTGATCCCATCACGCGCCCCAGCTACTACTGGCTATACAGACCATGAGAACGAGACGCAGCCGCAGGGAGCAAGTTCCACATCCCTACCCTCCAGAGCGAAAAAATCCGTCGGATGACTCGAGTCACCGAAACGCCGCGTGATACCCGCCTTGGCAAGCTTGCCCACTTCTTGGATCACAAAGGTCACGGGTTTTCCATTCTGGAGAACAGGTTCTCTGTCCTGGCCATCATTGGTGATACGATATTGCGTACACGTTGCAGGGGCGTAGTCATCGCTGTAATGTGCGCGTCTCTCCACGACTTTGACTAGTTTGGGATACGGGTCCTGGAATGTCGGTTGCCCACCCGATGGTGATGTCGGTGTAGGAGAGAGCGTACTTACCACCGACTGGTTCGGATCGGATGTTGTGGTGGTTTTGAGTGGTGTGGATGTCTGATTGGGGTAGACGTAGATTTGAAGCGAAACGTTGGGCCATGTGCATGTCCAGGGCTTGTCACCTTCCACAACGGCCATCCCCTTCCTCGAGAAACGCGAGTTGACAACGTCAAGATATGAGCTTTCTGGGTGGTCCCAACGTCGCTGAGGGCTCGACGAGCCAGGAGGTGTGAGCTGACCTTCCGGAACTGTAACCGTTTTGTTGTATTTGATCTCGAGAAACCAAGCCGGACCTCGATTGATTTCTTTTGTGTCGTTTACCAGTCGCATAGGCTGGAAGTCAGGTATGTTTGGAGGCTGAGTTCCGTACATAAACTTGGAGGCTTCGGGGTCAAAGGGCCGCAGATTCATGGCATAGTGTGAAATCTCCGTGCCGCCGTCGTATTCGCTAACGTTCATCGAGTACCAGCGGAAAGGCATATCACAATTCCAGGCGCTAGTCTGCTCTGAGTCCTTGATACAGGACTTTGGCGCCTGAGACTTGTCCATTGGCGGAAGGGAATAGCAACCCGTTGCCAATGGAGGCAATCCCCGCGGCAGATACGGCAGAAATACGACGCCACTCGGGCTTCGCTCATTTTTATCGAATTTCCTGAAAATATTCGAACGTCAATTATGTAAGGCGGTGGGGAGAGCCAAAATATCATGTGTCGACTTACCCTTTACCCTTGGGATTCGAGCCATTCTGTCTGGTCACAATCGTGCCGATTACCGTGCCCATTACGACTCCCATGACAACAATTCCGGAAAGCAAGAGACAGATTGCCCAGTACGGCACAACTCCGCAAAATTTCTTTTTCGCCCTCCGTTGCCACTTGCTCGGGCTTGGCTTTTCCACAAAATTGCGGGCTGCACCATTAATTTCGTGACGGCTTTCCAAGGAGGCTCTGCTGCGAATCGAAGATGTGGTCCTCCGAGGGGAGCCAGCTAAATCTTCTGTAGAGGAGAACTCAGGATTCCGAGTAGCAAGACCAATTCCACCAGCACCTGGTATAGGCTGAATTCGGCGTGAACCAGTCAGTCCAATTGTTCTGGCACCAGCCCCATCTGTATGATTAGCTGTTAATTTATGTTGAAAAGGCTCTTCGGGATAGCGTGAATACGGTGGGAGCTCTTCCATATGGCCGAGCGGCCCAATTAAATCGCCTGCATCCTCGCCATCGGGCCCAATCTGCCTGCGGTAGCTGTTCCCCATGCCATTGAAACCTATGGGGATGCGCTGCTGCGTAGATTCGTCGGGAGTAGTAATGTTTTGGGTATATAAGTCGTATGGATGGGCAGGGACCCGGGTCTCATCAAGTGTCTCCGAAGAAGGGCTGGTAGATGAGGTGGCATTGCTGTACGTCCTCTGCGTATACAGTTGATACGGATGAGACGGCTGCGTGGAACCCTGATATGGACCACCACCCTGGAAGGAGCTGCTTGGCGAGGATGATTGTACTACATGAGCGGACTCCAGCCCATCATTTCGAAGAGTCAGGGTATCGTGGAAGCGTGGAGGTTTGGACGTGCTTGACGGTCGGTTCAAATCGGCAAGGCCCTTGACTGGACTGAAAGCAGGCGGCGGAGGTGATCGGGGAACATTGGATAAATGAAATCGAGTTGGCAGAGGTGATGGAGGCGGGTTCGTTCTCGGGCTCTCTGGTGAGTCGTTGGCTACCGGCCGGAACCCGTCGGAGACGGCATGCGCTGCCAAATCGTATTCATCATCGCCGACAGTATTCTCTGCTGGCACTCGCCTTGATCTCCTAACTGAAGCCCTCCTCTCCGACATTGAGTTCCCATCAGCAGCATGCATGATCGCAGTATGAACTGGGAAACGGCGGGCGGCCTGGATCCTTTGGCACCAGCTGGTGACGCGAGTCACAAAAGAGCCGCAAGAAGCAGCGCTGCTTCTTGCTCTCCCAGGGTGTCGCGCCGTCGAATCTCGACGCAGACACCGTGCTGACCAACGATGAACCAATACGATGCAATTACGTTGTGGTTGGTCGCGATCGAGGTGTCGACTCAGTCCAGGAAAAGGTTGGTCGTGCAGGGAATAGACAGTGATCGATTGAAGGTCTTAGCACGGTAGGCGGTCAATATGGCGATACAAGGCAATGGCGTTGATATTTCATCAATATAGAGGACACGGCGGACGTGTTTTGTTGGTTGTGAGGGCTTTGGGCGTGCTGTGCTTGATGACAGTGATAACGTTGGAAGCGTCTCTGAGCAGGTGGACCAAGGACTGACTATTGGGGGATCTCGACACTGAAAGCTGAAAGGGGAGGCGGAGCAACTGTTCGCTGGCTGGTGCTAGTGTCCTGGTGGGGGGCCCACCAGGCGGTTCGCTTGGCTGAACACACACTGGGCAGAGCCCGTATCGGAGACGGACCGTGGGAGGCATGCCGAGCAAGGGGCGGAGAAAATGGGCACGAAAGAGGAGACGCCATTGGCTGCCTGCCCCATGGGCCCCCACCCAGTGCTGGGGCCAGGAGGGGCCGCCTAAAGCCTGCTTGCTCGGGATCCATTCAATGTTTCCTGTTGCCAGTGAATTGCACACCTCGATGCTGTCCTTCACCAATGCGGATAGCATGCACGCCCAATGATCACCCAATGATCCAAGATTCGAGTGCTGGGCTCGCCTGACGGAGCTTGCAGAAAGCCGTCGGAACGTTGCCAGGCCTTGCCCGCTGGCTGACCTTGCGATGGAGGCCGTGCTGGAGGTCGAGAGCACAGGCACAAGCACAGCATGGCAAGTGTTGTACGCACCGCACCACGTTTCTCAACTATGAGCAATCTCGTCTCTAACGGGCTTGAAGTGGTGGTGGAACGGATCCGTCGAGACTGTCCTTCTAGAGCGGGCGTTCCCTTGGCACTGATGCTGATGTGAGACGGTGTCGAGTCAATACCTACTGCATACCATACTACAAACAGAGCGGAGAAGGTTACAGAGTTGAAGCACGGATTGGTCTGGTGGATTCTTTTTTTTTTCTTCAATCAAGACACTAGCTGACGGGTCACAAGAATAAGCGGGCAAACACACAGATACCGCGTCGTCCGGACATTGTTATATCATCGTACCTGGCACACGGACCATCATCACCTCTTGACGTGTGTCATTGTCAATGAGCGTGCCACTGTGCTTGAAGAACAGACAGGACAGACCGAACTGCGTCGGCCTCTCTCAGACAAAGAGAACAATTGAACACACGAGAGGTTGATGGCGACAGAAGCACCTGGACGGCTGGCCTTTTTGAGTGGTGCGAAGTTGATACCTGACCGCTCTCTGGGCAACCATGCTCATGCTGGTCGACGCCTCGCTTCAATGTTGGATATGATGGCTGAAACCAGTGTGTGTTGGTCCAACAAAGCTGAGATGTGATCAAGGTTGGCTGGCTACTACGTACTAGTAGTTAATTAGTAGTTACCTGCCTACGGAGTACCTAGGTATGTAAGTACGTAGTTGGTTCCCGCCCAAGCTTACTGTACAATCCTTCCCAGACCAACTTGCTTCTGTTTCGTATTCACAGCCAGGCCGTCGATGGCATATATAACGTTAAAGACGTTGGGCCATGGTCTTCATACACTCTACTCCGCTAATGAACGTCGCAGCAGAGCTTCATTGTTAAGGCGTCGCGAGCCCATGACGGTTCAAAGGGCAACTAATAATAAGGCCATGGTTTGCTGCTCCGGCGAGCTCCCAAGTACAAAGAGAAGGCAATTAGTGAGCCAAGCAGCACCATACCGAGTGCTCTGTCCACAGCAAATCAGATGCTGGAGTCCATCCGGTGGGCCTCCTACGAGCCGCACTGCTTCATGAAGTGAAAAGAATATCTCGATGCACCACCCAGCTGCTCATACTTTGGCGTAAAGCCCAAGCTCGAGGACCTGTGCCTCGATCCCGTCCTGCGCGTGGGGATGCTTGCTTGCCGGCCCAACCTCGACACCCGTCTAGGTCGGCTGAAAGGTCAATTTTTGCCGTGGCTGCGGCACAATTCATCCAGGCAGGGAAAAGGGAAAAGAACGCCTCCGGAATAACACACTCCGTACTGTCTATTATATGGTGGCGCTGAACACAAGGCCAACTACTTCCCAATTTTCAGCCATCTGGTTCCTCGAAGGGCATCATCCCGCCTCTAGGCGTGGGGACATCTATTCGAAATCGTCATGTCCTCCTAGGGCTATGTATCTGCCTAGACAACATCGGAACAATATCACTTTATTCGCCATTGCTTTCATCTGCCCTTGGTCATTTCCCACCGCAAGAAGTTGCCAAGCCGAGGCACTCTGGAATGGTCTAAATATATGTGGAATACTCTGTAGTACCTACTAGCCGGCCGGTTTCCCCGAGGCGACTCCCTTTGACTGGACGATTCGGTGCTAGAGGTGCCACGTGTTGAGGATTCTCCATGTTTGCTCGCTCAATTGAAAGCGGTTGGTGGTGCGTTGGCTTCGGCTCTTTCGGGATAGGAAACTATTCCCTCACCTCGGACAGCCATTTGGATCAGACCCATACAGCCATGAAACAACAACTCATAGCGCTCGACGGAATGGTTGCTCCAAGAACTTGTTGGTTGGGACCAGGTCCGTCATCACCAGATTATCTGCACAGGCACGGGCCTTGATATACAAACTCCCTGACTCTCAGCTTCTGGCTCGCCATTGACAATGTCCTAGTCAGCATCATGGCTCGAACAAAGAACCACGGAAAAGAAACTTATGGTCAAGACTCAAGATTAGTTACTCTCGGCTCTCGGCTCTTTTCTTGTAGCGGTGGAGGTCTCGGAGAAACATGTCACGACTCTTGGGGCTAATGGACCTACATATTCGTATCAACCAGAACGACTCGCGGAGATGAGACCGCCTTGGTGGCATCTCGACGCATCATCGCCGTGGTTGAGCCGTTTTCAAGCACCGTTGTATCACTTCGCCAGTCTGGTGTAGACTAGGTGGTTTCACGCAGATGACATGGTGACCGTCTGGCATGTTTGCCGAAGAGGCTTTTTTTCACCTTCAGGACGGTCCGTCACGGGCGACAAGATACTTGAAGCACGCGATCCGTTATATCCAGCTTCCACGCTGCGCATTTTCGCTCTCTCATGCTGATGTTCCAACTTTTCGAAGGAGAAGACACCCCGTTCCATTCCGTCCCTGGGATGGAAGATGCCCTACGGATCTCCAAAGTGGGCAAAAACATGTAGTTACATGATTGGCCGTCTTTGCCCGGCACCTGCACAAGAATGACGTCCCAAATGGCCTCGTCTATGGTTCGACACAAACGAACAATGGCGACATGGTACCAGGACAACAGGTGCTGCTCCAGCCAATCTCACGAGACTATGTGCCGCCGTGACGCACAAGGGGTGCCCAGCGCACGCCCAAAGCTCGCCATGGCCCGAGATTTCGACCCAAACAGCGTGACTTGCTGGCGCCAAGCCATCACTTGCTGCAGTTCCTTTATGTTCTTTCTGTTCACAGCTTGATGCCGCCATGGCCCGTGTCACTAGTCCGCAGACGTGTCAACTCAGACGTGGGCAACCAGGACGCATTTGCCTGTCCTTGTGCCTCGTGGTATCGGGTAGCTACTAACGTCATGGCAATGCCTTGGGGTTACAAAGTTGCCAAGCCAGGTGATCTCGAGTTCAAAAGCAAGAGGGGAGTAGCCTTTTCATCTTTGAATGGAGCGTGCCATCCGGTTGCTTTTCTCCTCATAGAAAAAAACTCGAATATTTGCCGACGTGTTGTCCGACTGAAAGCGACATCCTCTCCGCGCCCTGACCTTGTCACCACGAAAACCAGGGACACGATGGTATCAGCATGGTCCACCGAATCTTTCTCGTCGAGGAACGCAAATGAAGAAGTGTACCCGGCGGGCCGAATGAAGACCATGGACTACATGTACTCCATCTGGCCGATTCCGCGGAATCCCAGCTTGATCATGCGATTCCTGTTCTACATCATGGGCGCTCCGATGGCGGCTACGCATGTCGTGGCCAAATTTCCGCGGTCTCGGTTCCGCGAGAGTCGCTACGTTTATGATCCCCAGGACCTTATCTATACGGAGAAGGGCGCATACGTATACTGGGCCACGGCCCAGGGCACCTACGACCTGTTTCGCTATTGGGGGTTTAGCGACAGCGACTATGTGGAGGAGGGGGCGGCTGTCGAGATGGCCGATGTTGTCGAAGAAGCTGCCGGCGGGAGATGCCCTGGAGAAGAGCCTCCATCGAGTGGAAAGGAGGCGTAGAGGTCTTGGTCTTGTGCGCGTCTTCAGGCTGGGATGGTAGCTGCATTTCCTTGGGAGGGCCCGGGGACGGATGACACTGCAGGAAGTAGCATCGATGACAAAGAATAACTACTTGAAAGGATGCATCGAGACGTGAGTATCAGATTGTGTGGGCTACCGGCTGTGCCTTGAATCTCGTCACGCACACACTCTTTAATAACGTCGGGACTCTTTTCCATATGACGTCGACTGGGGCTTGTTCTCGGGTGCTGCGTGGAGAGTCCTTGGAACTCCCAAACACATAGGCTTGTTGACTACCGGCGGGAGAAGAGGCTGTCGAGTCCATGGGCCGCCGTTCGTCGAGGCAGCGTCCTCAGATGCACCGTCCCAATTGGGGCTGATACCGGATGGCCAAGTGTCAACAGGCCGATGATGAGTCCGTTGCAAAGAAGAGACTGCAAGCCCAAAGCCCTAAACTCTCAAAGGCTGAGGCTGTCGCCCCACGAAGGGATGCATTCGACACGGATCATCCTCAACTTCGTCGTATCATGGAATCCCCAAGCGCAGCACAGCACGTGAACTTCAGGTTGATGGATGGGACACGGGTCCCACGGACGCGGAAGCCATCCGCGCCTGTTTGACTGTGGCTGTCGGTGAGGCGGGTGTGGCGCTGCGCGCTGGACCAGTACAAACCAATTGCCGCCGACTGTCCTGTTCTTGAATCCTGATTGTCCATGGACCATGATTGAATGCTTGCTCGACCTGGGAGGGAGGTAAGTTAGTTACCCTGCGACGATTTGAAGTCTAAATCATGACTCAGTGGGCTGTGTCATTACAAGGCTGGATGGGATGGGCCAGCCGGTGGTCCATCGGATTCCATTCCGCAGTCTTTAACATTCGCCACTCGAAGTTTGAGTGACTTGACCGATAGAGTCATCGCCACGGCGCCCATGTCCATCATGCAGCCCTACGGAGGTCTTAACTGCCTGCCAAGGATCCCCAGGCCTGCCCGGTGCATCTGGAGTGCATCACCAGTTCACCAGTTGCAGCTGGCGTGTTCGACTTACGTGGTGTGCACGCTGCCTCGGCCCTTGTCCTGGTCTCTTACTTAAGTACGCACGAGGCCGTCATCGTCTGCGTCCCGGCTCCCGAGAAGTTGGATCAGCCTTTTCAGATAGGCAGACCAAGTAGTCGTGACTGACCAGTTGACTCTTTCCCGTCTTGTCGCTACTTTACCTGGTTGCGCTTGCCTGCCCCGTCAGCAACCAGCAACTACAGTCTACAAGCACAACCACAACCACAACCACAACAACCGTACGGAGTAGTTGGGATTCTATTCTAGCAGGCTAGCAGTCTGGATTTTGGCCTCATCGGCCTTTTCCACCGCCGTGTGCTGTGGCGACAGCTTCTCGCCATCCACGATTCATCATCATTCATCATCGTCGGAGCCGTCGTCGAGAGACCCCAGTTGTCGTCCGCCATGGATGTCTTCGACCAGGCCAAGCAAGCTTTGGAAGCTGGCGAACAAGCTCATCAGCCCACGCCACGGCAAGACGAAACCGACGTACCGGGCGCACCTTCACCTCAGTTTGCAATTCTGAATTATCTGTTTCCAGGCTACTCCATGGTCATATCCGCCGCACATGCCTACGTTGGTGTTGACTTCAACTCCTATGTCCACTTCCTAATTATCATTATCGCCGCCGCAATGGCCTGGAACTACATCAAGGATCAGTTATGGGTCTTCTTCAGAGACTACTTCATGTCGTCAGTCACCATCCACACCGATGACGAAATTTACAACATGGTCATGCTATGGCTCTCGAAGCAGAAATTCTCGCACAACTCTCGCCACTTTGTGGCAAATACCAACATCAATTCTCGACACCGTTTCATGTACAATTTCAATCGTCCCGATTCCGACGACGAGAATGACCAAGTGTCAGAGGCTGCTGTTGACGTTATTACTGGCCTGTCCAACGATCTGAAGCAGGCTCTTCATTACACGCCATCCTTCGGCATGCACTTCTTTTGGTATAAATTGCGCCCTTTATCATTCGAGCGTCTCAAGAACCGGGATCAGATGGCCGGCATGAACGCGAGCGAAAAGGAAGAGCTGCGCATCTCTTGTCTGGGGAGAAATCCCAACATTCTGAAAGAACTGCTCCTAGAAGCACGGCAAATGCATATGAAGAAGGATGATCGCAAGACTGTCATTTACCGTGCCAATTTGAACGAGACTTGTTGGCAACGGTGCATGTCTCGCCTCAATCGACCCTTTTCGACAGTTATTCTGAACGATCATGTGAAGCAGGACTTGATTGCTGACGCTGCTGACTACCTCAATCCCGTTACTCGTCGGTGGTACGCAAATCGCGGCATTCCGTACCGAAGAGGATATTTGCTCCATGGCCCTCCTGGAACTGGTAAGAGCTCTCTTAGTCTCGCCTTGGCGGGATACTTCCGCATGAAAATCTACATCGTCAGTTTGAGCTCTACTGCTGCGACCGAGGAGAAACTTACCTCCCTTTTCCATGAACTGCCTACTCAATGCGTCGTTCTTCTTGAGGATATTGACAGTGCTGGCCTGACTCATACTCGCGATGACTCTGCCGCTCCTACAACTGCTCGAGGTCAAGCTGCTTCACCAGTCATTACCTCTGCCAACGGCACTGGCCCTGACACGCCGCTGCCGGAGCATGGTCGTGTCAGTCTCTCGGGCCTACTCAATATCCTCGACGGCGTGGCTTCCCAAGAAGGGCGTATTCTCATCATGACGACCAACCATATCGAAAAGCTCGACAAGGCACTCATCCGGCCTGGCCGCGTCGACTCGGTCATTCCATTTGGTCTGGCAGACTCCCGTATGACATCCGCCATCTTCCGTTCTATCTATGCACCGTACGAAAACGAAACCAGCTCCAAGGCGGATGCCAAGGATCCAGACCAGGGAGCTATGCAAGCTCGGCTTGCTCAAAAGCACGCTCAAATAAGTAAACGTGTGGACGAACTGTCCAGGCAGTTTGCCGAGAAGATTCCCGAAAACGAGTTTAGCCCCGCGGAAGTCCAGGGACTACTCTTAAGGTACAAGCGAGACCCAGAAGGTGCTTTGGCTGCGTCAGATGCCTGGGTTGAGCAAATGAGGAAGGATAGGAGACTGGGGGTGGACGAGACTGAAAAGAAGACACTGGAGGAAGGCAAAACAAAGCAAGAGGAGAAAGATGGAGACGGGAATACAAAAGACAAGAATGGGCAGGAGGAAAATAGGACTCCCGACGAGGCTAGCTTGGCTCCGGGAAAGCCTGATGGTCCAAAGAAGAATATATCGGATTCGGGGTACGAAACCCCTTGAGGTCCTTCCATGACTGTTTACATAGCGGGGGCGTCTGCGTATCTAATAGATGCAAGAAAACATTTAGAATAGTTTCAAAACACTAGCACACATTCACATTCATGTGGCCGAGTGGTGTGCCATGGTGGTGATTCAATGGCAGCCAGCTGTTGATGTGCAACGGCCACGTTCAAACCTCGAACCATGGCAACTCCTTGGATTCTCCTTGGCAGATGCTGCTCCGGTTTCCCCAGTACGTCTCCGAGACAGACAGCCCCAGCAACTAGTCTGCTCCCACATGAGCAATTCGCCCAAAACAGACGCCTTTATCAGATCAACGTCCCTCGGGTGAAATCACTTACACTCAAGACATGGCCGTGGCCTCGCGGCTACCCCGCGGCCGTGCTTAGCCTTGGCCGCCACCTATTTATAACCTGGAGGTTTCTTGACGGACTTTGTCGAGGAAACACCCGAGCGCGGCTGGCTATCCACCGCCCGCAGGAGAATCCCGAATTCTCCGTGGACAAGGACAAGGTCGTTGCTGCTTCGCAGTCATCCCTCACATCAACTCTAGTTCTGCTGCGTTGGCATTTACGAGAACATGTCTACGCGCCAAAGGATGCTACAACTTGCGGGGCCCGAAAGAGAGCGAGACTAGTCTGAAGAGCCATTTGCCAGGTCGCCAGTGGTTTGGTTCAAGGTGACGCCGGCGACTGAGCTCCTGAAAGGGAGGCCAGTACATGGGCCATTGGCGATCATCCGTCGAGTTCTACAAGAGTAGCGCCCGCATCTCATGTCGTCTTTGTTCGGCGATTATTCTCGCCAGCATGGTTGGCCTGACACGCAGCACTGTCGGAGAGATGGTTGGCGCGAAGCTATTGGCAGTGCTTCCGTGGTCTATTACTCGGCTGGTGAGACTTGGGCTTGGATCCAGACACTTGATTCTAAGCAGGGAGTTGCGTCCTGTTGCCTTTCTGTCGGGCCGCACTTGGCGGAAAAGTGTCGACAAAGATGAGACGTTTGCTCTTGATGGATTCCCAACCGGCGGGATCCTGCCTGGTGCATCGGAATCGTGCAATCAGCTGCACAAGGCTGACGATATGCCGGACACTTGCCGAGGCTCTGTTGAACAGTTATCGTCATCTCAAGCTTAGCGAGTTGCGGTGACCGGCGCGTGTGGCGTCTACGTTTCCATTGTCGCGTCTCATCAATACTCTGAATCCAGGTTTATCGACCGCATCCTAAACATGGCGACGGGCATGGTCGACTTGATAGGCCGGCCTTGGCCCAGCCCAGCTCATGCATTTTGACCTGCTCGCCGGCAGGGTTCGCGTGCAACCTTCTCAACTTAGATCCGTCGTCCGAGCTCGACCGTGATCGCGACGAGGAAACTTTCCGGCAACGCTACCAACAAGTCGTGGGGATACCAAGCTCGGAGGACCCTTCCATCTTAAGGTAGAGGGTTCGAGGGCTACTGTTGGCATGGTAGGCTTACCAGCAAATCGGGATATACTCGATGCGATACAAATGTCATGGGAGGAATATCTGCACTCGTAGGCGCGTACAAATCTGGGCAACAAACAAGTGGCTGAAGCGAATCTGCGTCGCCGCCTGGCACCCGGGCATGAGGAGACCTTTCCATCGACTTGTCCTTCGGGTATACGAAGTCGGAAATGGAATGTCAAACGCGGCCCATGTCAAGTCCAAAATTGATGTTTCTATGCCCAGGACGGCACTCAGAATATGGCGTCATAGTGGCCTGTTTTTAAGCCCCCCGGCGCGCTGATGAATCTGCCGCCGCCGGCTGACAGGCCCAAAAGAGGCTGAGCAATTTGCACATTGTTCAGAATCACGGCCACCAACCTGTCGTCTGGGAGGCTCGGCCCATCTCTATCTCCCAACAAGGTGCGAGATGGCGCCACCAATGCTGTCTAGTTCCCACGAGTCCATGACACTGTCATGTCGGCAAATGTTGGCCATCTGCAATGCAAGGCGCTCCCAAACCCATACCTTCCCGTCCCGTTGTGTGTACATACACAAACGGCGTAGCAACACAGGGTCGCAGCCCCCCTTGCTCCGTTGTAGTATTGCGACGGCAACTGCAGGCACATGTGGCTTTATGCACGGCTTGAATTATTTGTTGCACGGCACGGATGCCACTCGGACTAGAACAGACGACGGACGCATCGCCACGACAGCAAGCACGGTGGCTTGGCGACGGCGAATAAATTGCCTCGGGGCCACGGCGGGCGGGCGGAAGCCGCCAGAATCTGGTCAAAGACGCGGTCTCAAGACACGTACGTACATACGGTATGTCTTTGGCCTACAAACCACCAATGCGCCTGCATCCTTCCTACACTAGAATCCGTCAGTGAACAGACATAAGAAAGAATGTGTTTGTCGGCAAGAGTTTCCGTTGTGCCCCATTACCACGTTCCTGAAGGGGCATGCGACCACGCGCCCACACTCTTCTTACTCGGTCGGTTTCTTTGCCTTGTCGGTCGGTGCTATGGAGTTCCGGCTCCGCGTGTTCGTGCTTTGACCCTTAAAACAACAAGCGTGCCTTGTGTCGATTCTGGAGAGACAGTTTCCCTAGCAGCTAAAGAAAATTAGCACAGCCTCAATAAGGGCCAACAACGGTCTAGTAGTACGTACTGTGTTCTGGCCCCTGGGTCAGTTCCTAGTTTCAGGAGTCAAGCTGCCACCTTGTTTGCATGGCCCACCATCTAGCCTGACGATGCTGGTTGGCGACGGCGAATTCTGTACGTAGCACGGGGCGGCTGTGTGGGCGTTCGGCAGTCCATCTTCCACGTCTGTCTCTTTGCCATACCAAGTCCTCCGTACCCCGTGAGACGCTGGCAATATCCATGGCATTATCTGCGGCATCCCCTGTGACACCAGAGATGTTACGACCTCCACGGACGAACCAGATAGCACAAGCCTGGCCGCGTGAATAATATCAAAGGACGTGGTATTATTAATGGCATGTTACCATGTCCATGGACTCCGTCCTCCGCACTCCTTAGGCACAAGGCACGAGGCACGAGGCATGAGGCAGTATGTAGATCGGTGGTGTGGGGGGACATGCAAGATTAAAATGAAGAAGAGATTGTGGCTCTGAAGTGGCGCCTCGCATCAAATCCCCTCCAGAGTCGCTGGCATAGCTCCACTTCCACTGGTAGAGAGAGAGATCCGCTCGCTGCTGGTTCGAGAAAGTTGCATGTCAAGAGGTCAAGAGGCATCTTGATTCTGCTGGCTGTGCAGAAAAAGAGGGCGGTGAAAAGTCTAGGGGCGATGACTGATGGCACTGCAGGGGTCCAAGTCTGCCCTGGTCCAGGAGCAGAAAAAGAAAACACGGGGAAAAAAAAAAAAAAAAAAGTCGAGCGTCGTCTGTCAAGCTGACTGATCAGTGAGGGCGGGACGAGGCCATGGAGACTCGGGTTGAGGCTGGAATGTCGAGGACGGCCGCAATTTAGTCGTCGGTGACTGGGAACTACTTGGCAGCAGTTAGCAGGCCCGGCCAGGCCAAGTCCACCACCCCGTCTTCCCTCACGCCCCAAACGGAGAACAAAACGCCTCTCCGCCCGTTCATTTATTCATTCTCCCGTCTGTTGCATCTCCCTGACCCTGATCGCTCTCGCTTCCCCCGTTCCCCCTCCTCGCCTCGGTCTCGTTTGACGTAGGTCTCCTTCCCTCGTCTCTTTGCAACATGGCTCCGCGTCCCCAGAACATTGGCATCAAGGCCATTGAAATTTACTTTCCCAGCCAGGTAAGCTTATCTATCTGGCCCTGACTGTCTCTCATCTGTCTCCAATCCATCTGCCTTGCCTCTCTAGCGCCAGAATCCTGCCTACCAGACCCGTCGTCATACTCTCAAGACGTGTCACCCGCCCTCCTTGGCCGACATCGCTAACTCGTGTTTTCTTCGTTTGCGCCCGTGCAGTATGTCGAGCAGAGCGATCTCGAAAAGTTCGATGGCGTCGGTGCCGGGAAATACACCATTGGCCTCGGCCAGACCAAGATGAGCTTTTGCGATGACCGCGAGGGTGAGTTGGAGCCGCCGCCTCCGCCTCCCCTGACTGCCCAACCCGTCTGCCAGTTTTGCATGCTCGACGAGGGCTTGCGTGTGGCCGGGACGCATCAGTGCAGGGAAACAAGCTGTTTCCCCTTTCCACACCTCGACCTGGGTGCGAGGTGCTCCATGTGCTGACGCCTCCTGCTGATAGACATTTACTCTCTTGCCCTCACCGTCACCTCGAACCTGCTCAGCAAGTACAACATCGACCCCAACTCGATTGGTCGCTTGGAGGTTGGTACCGAGACCATTCTGGACAAGTCCAAGTCGGTCAAGTCCGTTTTGATGCAGCTATTCGGTGACAATGCCAATCTCGAGGGCGTCGACACCGTCAATGCTTGCTACGGCGGTACCAATGCCCTGTTCAACAGCGTCAACTGGGTCGAGTCCTCTGCCTGGGACGGCCGCGATGCTATTGTTGTTGCCGGCGACATTGCGCTATATGCCAAGGGCAATGCTCGCCCTACCGGCGGTGCCGGTGCTGTGGCCATGTTGATCGGCCCTGATGCCCCTGTTGTCATGGACCCTGGCCTGCGTGGCACCTACATGCAGCACGCCTACGACTTCTACAAGCCCGACTTGACCAGTGAGTACCCCTATGTCGACGGGCACTACTCCATCAACTGCTACACCAAGGCCCTTGATGCCGCCTACCGCGATTACTGCAGGCGCGAGGCCAAGCTTGCCAATGGCAATGCTAATGGTGCCGATGCCGGCAAGACTCCCCTCGACCGCTTCGACTACCTTGCTTTCCACGCCCCCACTTGCAAGCTCGTGCAAAAGTCGTATGCTCGACTGCTGTATCACGACTACCTTGCTAATGCCGACGCTCCCGCTTTCGCCGACGTGGCCCCCGAGCTGCGTGACATGGATTACGAGAAGTCTTTGACCGACAAGGTTGTTGAGAAGACCTTCATGGCATTGACCAAGAAGAAGTTCCAGGAACGCGTCCAGCCCGCCACTCAGGTGGCCACCATGTGCGGTAACATGTACTGTGCTAGTGTTTGGGGTGGCGTTGCCAGCCTGCTGTCCTTTGTTGAGCCCAAGGCTCTCGACGGCAAGCGAATTGGTGTCTTCTCGTACGGATCTGGTCTGGCCTCGAGCTTCATGTCCTTCCGTGTCAACGGTAGTGTTGAGGCCATCGCCAAGAACCTGAACATTCCCGCTCGTCTGGAGGCTCGCCGTGCTGTGCCCCCCGAAACTTTCGATGCCGTAAGTTGAAGTCCTCCCGTTTCCCCCTCCCTTTTTTCCCCCATCACTTCTCCGACTTCTTTGCTGTCCAGTGCGCTGATCCATCCACGTCTCTAGATGTGCGAGCTCCGCCATCAGGCCCACCTCAAGAAAGATTACACCCCCAAGGGCGAACCATCGACCATTATCCCTGGCACCTACTATCTTGAAAAGGTTGACGATATGTTCAAGCGCGAGTACAAGGTCCGGGAGTAAGACACACCGACCAAAATGAAATAGACCAGCCATGTTGCTTGGATTGTGTTTTGCATGACAAAACAGGCCCAGTGGAACCTCGCATATCTGGGTATCTCGGACCAATATATGGACATCAAGGAGGTGACCGGCCAACACGACTCACGGCTACGAGGGTAGACATGCTAGGGATTTGGGCATGTCACTGGGAACATAAAAGCCGGGCACTGGAAAAGGATGCATACTTGGAGTTTGGCCCTTTAATTGAGCTACTGAGGAAAAAGGAGACGGGGGACCTCGTGGCTTGTGTAAATACCTGGGCACCAAGAAAGGAAGTTTAATGTAGCGTCTATAGAGCGAGGCACGTTGCGACCAGAAAACACTAGAGGACATGGGAAGAAACAATAAACAATTGAATGAATCATGGACGCCCAGAGCGTATTGTCAAGATTTTGCTTCTATGGTATCTGGTCTAGAAAAATTGAATAAATTCCAACGCACGAATGCTTCGCCACACGGCACATGGCTTCATAATCTTGCCAGCAGGCTGCATGTATATGCCCGATGATGCTCAGTAGGTCAGTCGTCAGCCCTTGTACTTCCACTCGGCACGGCGATGCAAGTGATGGTCGTTGCTTCTGATGGCCTGCCAAATGCCATACAGCCCTCCCACGGGCCACCTGCTCTTGAGCGACTGTCTTGTACGCTTACGCTCCTCCCGCGCGGCGTCGAGATCGATCCTGACCTTGTCATGAACCGAGGGCAGCGTCGTGGCGTGGTACTTGTCCCGCAGGGCCTCGTACCACTGGCGGTTCTCGCCGTACACGGTCCAAAACTCGTCCTGGCTGTAGTACGTGTGCGCGTAGAGCCACTTGCGCCCGCCCAGCTGGACCAGCTTGTCTTCCAGGGCGCGGTTCTTGGCGACGAAGTCGTCGTGGTCGGCGGGGCCCCATCCCCAGAGGCCGACGTTGAGGATGTCCTTGGGGACGGTGGACCCGTCGGCCGCGGTTTCCGCCTCGCCCGTGTACGGGTGGAAGGTCGGGGGGAGGGTCTGCCTGAGGGGGCAGAGCCAGAGGGGCCAGATGCCAAAGGTGTCGGTGGCGTAGTCGATGAACTTGGCGGCCTGGTCGTAGGGGAGGCCGAGGTCCTGGACGACGAAGCGGGCCGACTCGCCCGAGGCGTGGAGCGCGCGGTACAGCATGCGCGTGTGCATGAAGTCGTCGAGGAGCCAGCGCGTCCAGCGGTTGAAGGGGACGTACTTGAAGTATGTCCAGCCTTGGGCGCCGACCCAGAAGCCGGCGCGGTCGTAGCGGAACAGGTACTCCGCCAGGGGGATGTAGTCGACGACGACGGCGCCGGAGGAGGAGGAGGAGGAGGAGGAGGAGGAGGAGGGAGCGAGGGACGCGGTGCGGTCCCTGACGTGCATGTAGAACCAGGGATCGCGGGCGCGGCTAAAGGTGCGCACGGCAGCGTCGGCGGGCTTCTCGTCCGTCATGGAGCCGGTGATGACGGCGCCGTGGTCCGCGGAGAAGAGGATGCCGTCGACGTAGTCGTTGTCGGGGGCCTGGGTGGCCGCGCGCACGGCGGCCACGGCGTCCGCCACGCCCCGGGTGCGCGTGTAGGTCGTGCGCACGTACTTCTTCGCCTCGACGAGCCGGAGCTCCATGAGCGTGGTGGTGCCGAGGGTGCCGACGGATCCTGCCGCGCCGCGGAACAGGTCTGGCTTTTCGTGCCTCGAGGCCCGCACGACGTCGCCGTTGCCGAGGACCATCTCGACCCAGTTGACGGTGTCGCTGAAGAAGCCGTGCCGGAAGGAGCTGCTCTCGCCGGCGGTCCCGGCGTAGCCACCGCCGGCGGTTATGCCGGGGAACTCCATGACGACGGGGGGCACGAGGCCGTGGCGCAGGGTGGACTCGACGAGCCGGTCCATGGGGACGTTGGGCTCTACCAAGGCCGTGCGCGTGGTGCGGTCGACGCCGACGACGTTGCACAGGGCGCTGATGTCGACGATGCGCGCGCCGGCCCGGGGGCGCGGCCGGGTGCTGTTGGTCGAGCCGTGGAAGATGCGGTACGGCTCCTTTTTGTCGAAGAGGCCGCGCACGGCGGTGGCGATTTTGGCCACGGCTTGCGTGTGGCGCTCCATTGATCGGCGACGGGCCGCGACGGGAGCGACGACAACTCGAGGGGGGGGGTGCGGGCGGCGGCTGAGCCTGGGCCCGGGGAGAGGCAGTCGGTGGTTGGGCTGACGAGGAAAACTGGCGATGTCGTCTTCGCGTCGCCGCGAGGGCACGTGAGCACGTGAGCCGAGTACGGAGATGCGGATCTCGGGCTCGCGTGGATGACGGGTGGAGGCAGAACAAGAGGCCGAGTGCGCACACCAAGGAGAGAACATCCACCGCACCCTCTCGGATAGACGTTGCATCTTTTCTCTCGATAGAATGGCCCGTTGGCGCATCCCATAGTCAATGAAGACCAGAGGCCGCAGCTTCGTGCCCCGTTCGGACCTTGGACCTTGGACCTTGTGACAATCTACGGAGTACCTGCATGCCAGGACTCACGAGCCGCAGCGCGACGCTCACACGCGCCCGTCCCAAGAGGCACCACGTCCGTGTTGGAAATGGAAACGTGCTTCAAATACTTGACTCGTTTCAAAGACGCGGGTTGCTCGCGTTGCAGACCAAAATCACGGGTTGTAGCGCCGACTGACGATCCATCCATCCATCCATCCATCCATCCCTCACACGCTCGCTACAAAGGCTTCGTTCTTCCGGGCCTCTACGAATCTCTGCCCCCTTCTACTAGAAGCACTCACTAGGCTCAGGTATACAACATACCACGGCCACCGTCAGGCTTACAGCTTGGGCTCGGTCGGCAGCCAAGCCTTCGTGTCCGCCACCTTGTCCACGACCCTCCTCCTGACCTCGTCCTCCGACACGTCAAACAAGGCCCCGAAATCGAGGGGCGTCTCCTTCAATGTCCTGGCATGGACGGTGACGGCGCTGGACCGCAAGCCAGCCGCGTCCTCCACAGCCCGGCGGATGAAGCCGGCCCAGCCATCCAGACACCTCCGCGACTCGGCCGTGCTGGCCAGCACGAGCGCAAAGCAGTGCGGCATGGCTTCGTACTCCTCAAACACGACCGTCACGCCGTCCCGCTCGAGCTTCTGCGCCAGGAACTTGTCCTCGTACGCCAGCCGTTCCCACCCCGTGCAGGCGTACACGGGAGGGAACCCCGTCCAGTCTCGCCGCATGACGGGCGACGCCAGAGGGTGCGTCATCATGTCGTCGGCTCCGTACAGGAACTTCCGCGGCGTCCGCGCCGGCCAGATGTCGCACGGGACGAGGCCCCGCCGGCCCAGCTCGTCGATGGACCCGAGATAGTCAAACGCCTCCGGGGTCTTGCCGTAGTACGGCCCGGAGCTGTGCGAGATGTCGAGCCAGGGGGAGTTGCAGGCCGCCGCCGCGGGTACGGGAACGGCCCGTTCTTCGCCGTGCCACATGATGCGTTGCCCGAGGCGGTCCAGCTCGACAATGACCTGGATCAGGGCCATGGTCAAGTTTCCTCCGGCGCTGGAGAGCAGACAGCGTCAGCTGGTCAACGCGCAGGCCGGCGGGACGGATGAGAGAAGGGGAGGGGATCACATCTGGTGGGCAGATGGCAGATGGCAGACGGGAGACTTACCTGTCTCCCGAAATGACAATGTGCTCCGGCTTCACGGGCTCGTGGAACGACCCCGGCGGCGGATAGAGGAGCATGAGGTACGCGACCAAGCAGTCGAGCAGTGAGGCCGGGAAAGGACTCTGCGGCACCAATCTGTATCGTACGGAAAAGGCCCGGCCGCCCGTGATCTTGGCCAGCTTCTTCACCGTCGGCCGGTGGCTGGCCGGATCGAGGTACGCGTGCGCGCCGCCATGGATGTACAGTATCGTCGTCGGCTTCTTGACCTCCTTCATCATCTCGGCGTACTTCTCTCTGTCCGACGTGGTCGGGGCGGGCTCGTCCTGTTTGGCGCCGGCCCGATATCCCGTCCATTCGCCCGACACGGGAACAACGTCGGGCAGGTAAATCTTTGGTGGCGGAACATCCGGGTTGTTCAGGGACTCAATCACCTTGCCCAAAGCTGCTGCGACGGACTCCGGCTCCGGAGGAGTCGGGACGGTGTAATTGCTGACCCATATCCTCCCTTTGACGGGCAGCTTGGCCACGGTCCGCCTCTGGGCCTTGGAGAGGGCATGCGGATTTCCGTCCTTGGGCGCCATGAACTCGCGGAAGAAGGCAATGGTCACGGCGTTTCGCAGATTATGGTACGGCGAGGTATCTGCGAGGTTGAGGGCGTGAGAGAGTGACACCCGGGTAATGAGGGGTGCGTAGGAGAGGCCGAGCCGGAGCAACGCCGAGGCCCCCGGCCTTTTGGGGGTCTCTGGACGCGGCTGTTCGGGCGCTGCTGACGGCTCCGACATTATGTCGGCTGGGTTCGTGTTGGAGTCTCGACTGGAGTGTGACAAGAAAGGGACGGAGAGAAGCCAGCCCAGGAGCGCAGGATGGCGGTTTTGGGCAATGATGAGGAGGCAGATGTGACCACGTTATACTAATCACGCCCTTGTGACGCGGCGGAACCCGGCAGAAAAGGCCGAAGCAAGACTAAGAAAACATCACCAGACACCCACCCGAGGGGGGGGGGGGGGGGGGGGGGGGGGGGGGGGGGGGAACAGATGGATCGATGTCACGTCGGCGTCGGAGAGTCGGAGAGTCGGTGTCCAAGCGGCGGGGACGGGTCTGGGAAACGGCCCGAACCCCGGACTCGTGCGCGGCCGTGGGAAAATGCCGAGGCAGACCGGCACAGCACGGACCCACAGCAAGTTGCCACTCTGCGCTCAATCAACGTCGACAAACAAACAAATCAAGAATCGTTCTTGTCAATTGAGACGGATGCGCCACTTGTACGGAGCATGCGGATTCTTTGAAGAGTCTCTAGAAAAGCGTGTTGTATTGGCCTGAACTCTGATCAGACATGGGCTCTGCGCTCTTCGTCACATCTGTCACCACCACCGCCATCGCTCATATCCATTTCAACGACAAAAGGCTACATGTACATTACAGTGGTGATTCCTCAAGAGCTACAGGAATGTCACTCCACGTGCGACGTGCTGCACCATGCCAGTCCCCTGCCCCCGGCAAAGCGCTCTGCGTAATTTCAAGAGCTGGCGCCATCCTCCTTGCTGCCTCCTTCGGTGGTCGCGCTTGACGCGGACTGGGCTGCAGCCATCTGCCATGCAGGAATCGACGCCTTGGTTGAACTGCTGCCACCATTAGTAAGCCCAGGCGGTCGGCTGAAGCTTTGCGCGAGACCCTTGTTGGGTGGTTCGCCGGCAGCTGCGGTTGCAGGCGTTGGTGTGCTGGAGCTCTCGGCAACGCTCTCGACCGTGGCCGCGGCAGGAGTCGTGGCCGTCGAGGTAGAAGGTCGACCAACGCCAAGTGTACCGCCGGACGAGCGCGCGCATGGGCTGCTGCCGGTGGTGGTGGCAGGCGTGGAGGAGCTTGGTGCCATTCTCTGGGAAACGAGCGTTTTGAGGCTGGTGAGCTCCGTGTTGATCTCGGACAATCGATTGTCAGTGACAATCTTCTGATTTTCCATCGCCTTGGGAATGGCGTCCTTCAACGCCTGGACCTCCTCGCGGATGTGCTGGGCATCATCCTCCCGACGGCGATTGGCAGACTTGAGGTCCGACATGACAGTCTCGAGCTCAGAGATTGCACCGTCCAATCTCTCGGTTCTCTGTTGCTCGGCGGCTTTGAGAGCCTCGGTATCTTTGGCCAACTGTTCAACCAAGGCAAATGCTTTGTCGAACTGCTCCTCTATCGACTTCTTGTCCTGCTCCAGTCTTTCGGGGGTGGGAGGTGCGATGAGAGGATAAACATATCGCTGTGATCCCTCATGGTCAGCCACAGTCGTCGACATAGAGCATGTCGTAGGGCGTCTCACCTTGCTCAGCGAGTACAAGCCGTAGCCTACCCCGCTGACGACAGTGGCCATGATAAACCAGTCTCGCCAATCTCTTCGCGGTACAGGGGGAGGCGGTTGCCATGCTTGCTGTGCATAGGGAGGATAGTACTGTTGAGGCGAGCCGGCCGGGGAGGCATATGGCACGGCGCCAGCTGGAACTGGACTGCCGGTGCGAGCGAGAGCGGCGTTGATTTCCTCTTGGGTGAGGTTCTTGGATCGAAGAAATTGGATTTTGTTCTCGACGGTAGAGGACGCTACGCTCGGGTCCTGAAGAACTGCATGTAGTGTTAATGCCGTCGGGCTGAACGATCGGGGAAACGGGCCATGTCCCGGCTATCAACTCACACTGGGCCTGCGATGGATATTTGATCAGTCAATGGCTGACATGAAGTCGGCTGTGAGGCGCAGATCCGAATGATGAACTTACCGCAGAGGCTACCAAGTCCTCGCGAATTGCCATTGTGGTCGCTGTATCTTGCACCTGCTCACATCTGCATCACCAGGCTGAGGCGAATGTGGACGGTTCGCAGAATAGAGACGAAGCGGTGCGAGAGATGGATGAGTCGTGGGCATGTGCATGCGTCAGGCTCATCAGTACGTGCATCGGTGGAGCTTTGAATGAAGGCTTGGATGATGGCTGTGGCGGCCGACCAGCCGAGGCTGCGTTGTTAGCCACCACCATTGCTGCCTTCCTCTCTGCCATTGGAGGAGGTGAGAAACGACCCGCTTTTCCTGAGAGCCTAGGTAACTGGGGAATTCCGTAACGCATCTTTACCTCAATGAGTCACGTGCGCACGTGTCTCAACAACGCCCCACCAAAGGTCCAAGTGGGACTGTGCCCAATCACGGCACGACAGGCTCGGTTTGTTTACTTTCCACGGAGCAACAGAATTGGCGACCCGCAACACCATTGTTGGCTGTATCAGACATCGCAGACCGGCTTCTGCCCTCTCGCATCCATCGCTTGAAGCAACTGATTTTCTCTCTGTAAATTTCTGCATACGAAGCGCTCACCTGTGCCTCTGCACAATGTCTCAGGACACTGGTCTGTGGAGTGTCCGCAGGCCAAGAGAGGTAGGTTGGCAGCCAACACACCCCTTCCGACGCATTGAGAAGCAGACTGTCGCATCAAGACTCGACTTGTGCTGACCTGCGATTCAGACATTGGGAGGTATAGGCACGAACACGGGAATGCCACCGCCGGGCTCAACAATGAAGCGGGCGAATTCGAGCAGCAATGGCCACGCACGATCGGTGTCGGGATCTAGGCAGTCCCTCGCCATGTCAAGACCAAATCAACCAATGTTTCAACGCACATCTTCAGGTACCAACCTCGCAGACTATGGCATATCATCAGTCAAACGATCATCATTCCAGCCCAAAAATGTCCTTCAAACTCCAGGAATCACGAGACAATCTTCTGAAGCCGAGAGGCGAAGCAGTATTTACAGGCCAAGGCAGTCAATGGTGGGAGGCGTGAATAATCACTCAGGCTTCTTCCAGACGACTCTCCAGCCTGCTGGTGTACCAAAGGACCCTCGCCCTCTCAAGGACAGGTCTTTCCAAATGAAGATGGGTCAAGAGTTGATGGAGTACATGGCACAAAACGATTTCGAAATGCAGATGAGCCATACCTTGTCACCCAATGTCATGAAGTCTCCAACACAAAAGGACTTCAACTACATGTTCCAGTGGCTGTACCATCGCATCGATCCTGGCCACCGGTTTCTAAAGAACATCGATCAGGAAGTCCCGCCGATCTTGAAACAGCTTAGGTATCCATTCGAGAGGAGCATTACCAAGAGCCAGCTGGCCGCCGTCGGTGGCCAAAACTGGAGCACTTTCTTAGGTCTACTGTATTGGATGATGCAGCTGGTGCAAATGCTGGAGGGCTATGCTGCCAACAAGTATGCAGACGCCTGCATGGAGGCCGGTGTGGATGTTAGTGGCGACCACATTATTTTTGACTTTTTGAGCACGGCATACAAGGACTGGCTTGCTATGGACGAGGACATGGGCGACGACGATGCCGAACGGGTTCTCGCACCACACATCGACGCCATGGCGAGGGCTTTTGAGGATTCAAACGCCAAGTACGTTTCGGAACTTGAAATGCTCGAGGCCGAGAACACAAGACTGCACAAGGAAATCGAGGACTTGCAAAAAGCAACACCTGATCCGGCTGTGCTAGATGACCATTTCAAAATCATGGAGGAGGACAAGATCAAATTTGAAGAGTACAACACGTTGGCTCTACAGCGATCTGAGAAGTATGGGCATCGCATTCAAGTTTTACATGAAGAGTTGGATAAAATGGCGGACGAATTGAAAGAGGTCGAAGATGAACGAAGGAGACTTCAAAAGGCGGTTGATGCACAGGGTATCAGCATGCAGGATATTGACCGCATGAACTCTGAGCGTGAGCGCCTCCAGAAGGGCATTGAAACTGCCAGCCAAAGGCTCGACGAGATCAAGAAGAAGGTTGCAGAGAAAGAATCAGAAGCCGGCCACAAACTCGAAGACCTCGAGCGCATGGTGGACAAGTACAACACCCTCGCATACCAAATTGCCATGATTCCGCCCACAGCCGCAAACGCCAGAGGTCGAGATTATGAACTGCGACTCACCATCAGCGACAGCTCCGACTTCACGTCGGTCAACCTCAATGCGTCTGGTAGTGTGGCGCCATCTGCCGAGCGCTTATTAGCCGATGCAACAACCGGATACCACCCCGGCCACATTCTCAACCTGGATCTTCGCGGACAAGTTCGAAGCAGCTTCCTGACGCTGCGGAAGGACATCTCCGACCGACGAAGCGCGGCCATGGAAGACATGATGAAAGACCATGACTTGCTGGACGGTATCAAGGAGGCCATCGAGGACAAGCGGAGCGAAGTTGAAGCGCTGGAACATCGTGTAAGGGCGGCGGAGGAGGAGTATGAGAAGACAAAAGAGGTGACGACAGCCCAGAAATTGGGTTCAGATGCCCAGATTGAAAAGATGGAGAAGGAACTGTCCAGAATGCGAGCTGGACTGTCGGAATCTGTTGAATTTCTGGAGCAACGTGAAATCAACACAACCATCGAGTAGGCCCCCTCCCCCTCTGATCCGTACATCAACCGCTGCAGCGTAAGATGAAAACTAACGGCCATCGACTTTAGATACGAACAGCTTGTCCTGAGGGCAAGCTCTTTGCGCGAGGAGCTGCACACGGAAATTGATCGCATGCTGAACGATGTCATCAAGTTCAAGATACATATCCAGAAAAATTTGGACGACTACGAGGGATTCGTGGCAGACGAGCTGGAGAAGGAACTCGGCGTTGACGATTACAAAGACGACACCCGATTGCTGGACTTGTGATGAGAAGCATGACCGCGGACGGATTCACACGACTTTTGACGAAAAGAGGAGGCGGCTCTATGGACATGGCAAGCATGCATTTCAAGGGTATTTTTGAGCTTCTAGGAGGGCGTTGGGTTGGCACTGAAGGCGTGACTGAATTAGATACCACTTGATTTAGGGCACACGTCGTGATTGACGAGGCATAATTTTGGATCAAGTGCTAAAGCTTGTCATCTGCAGATGGAACGTTGTGTTTCAAATGCCTACGAGTCCAGCGGGAGTCCTTCCGCGACGTCACGGGTCAACCTCTGGTGTTTGATCCGAGGTATCCCATGCACCAGGCGACTCCTGAGTCCTAATGCTGGCGCCTAGTCATCCTCCATTGGCTGCGGTCTCACCTCCAACTAGGCTGTGAGAGGTTTGGGGCTCGTTTCTTCTTCTTAGCGCCGTCAACGGTGCGACTGGTTTCGACCAACTTGGCGCCCAGGGGCGTTGGGTTTCGGCTTTCGCAGAACAACCCTTGAAGCGCTCTGCGGGCCATTCTCTCTTGGGAACGGCCAGAAGGCGCGCTTCCTCTTCCCTTTCCATGTTCGGGGTTTCTGGGCCGTGGATAAGCTTCGCCCGACGCGTGTCGCCCACAGCCCACAGCCCACAGCCGCCGGTCAAAAACGGACTGGAATCGTCAGGCTGTCTGTCCCCCGTACACGTCCAGCTACTGAAGCAGGATGACTGGGGGACGACCGAGTTTCGAGTCGGAGACGAGGCCCATCTGTCTCTCACGGGTCCGGAACGAGGCTCAGGCCGTCATGATACCAAATTTGTCGCGGTGACGACGACCTAAAACAGTCCTGGCTCAAGGGTCAAGAGTCAAGTCTCGAGACAACAACAACAACAACAGCCCGGACTTGCCATGGTCCGTCGACGACTGCCCCGTCCACCGGCGAGCAGTACAAAAACCCTCGAGCACCTCGCAGTCTGGGCACTAAACACCTCGACACAGGATCTTTTCATCAGTCTCTCCTCTTCAGCCAAGGCACCAGCAGAGTATAGCCGGTCTATACCACTGCAACAACCAAATACTTTCATACTCAAAGCCCACAAATCACCACAAGATCTGTTTCTGTTCACAATGGTTCGCATCCACAACCTCGCTCTCATTGCTCGTACGTTCCTTCTGATTCATTCACTCGCCCGCGCCACGGTCACGTCCCCGCATGTCCCCAACATCGTGCTGACACTGCCCCGAAACAGTGAGTGCATCCGCCCTGGCGGCAACTGCTCACAACGAGCGCCGCGCAGTCGACGCCCTCGCCGAGCTGGGGGTCGTCGCTCGAGACGCCGCGCCTCTGGACTTGCACAGGCGCCAGAACCAGACACCACCGGACAGCCCCGAGATCCAGAAGCTCAAGGACGAGCGAAAGAACATCTCTCCCGAGCTCGAGCAGGCCCGGCAGGACGTGGCGAGCGCCGAGAAGGACATCGTCGACTCCGTTCCCCAGGACAAGAAGCAAAAGGAAGAGGACGCCTTCCAGAAGTTAAAGACTGTCGTAAACGGCCTCACTGACGATCAGAAGACCAAGCTCAAGGAGAACGGAAAGAACCTGCGAGCAGCCATAAGGAAGGAGTTTGCTTCGCAGGCTTCTCAGACAGCTGCCCCTTCGCAGGCTGCCCCGGCCGCAGCCTCTGCTGCTCCTGCGCAACCCGCCAAGTTCTAAGGCGCAGGCCTCTCCTGACGACTCAGTTCTCAGTCAGGGGATGAGATCTTTTCATGGCGGAAATCAATTCGAATGACCCTCTTTCTGTGAACCGTGGGCTGCCGGTCCGACTCGCATTAGTCTTTTGGGGGACCTAAAATGTCCTGTCAGGAGAGGGTGAGACACTTGCAAGAGGAATCCGACAGGCGTGAGAAAAGGTCGAATAATGGATGCACCACGGCCCGGTTTTGAGTGCGTGTTTGCATGTCTTGCCGTGTGATGATCTGAACAGCCTCTTCTAAGCGTGTTGTTGGCATGTGGCGTTGAAAGGAAATATCAAAGAAGGAGGAGCGAGAAAAATGTTTTAGAAAAAATAGAAGAAACATGGATAAAAACGACCAAAAACCCGTCTTCGCCTCTGTTTCTCGTCACGAATGTGAAGGAACTCTACAAGTCTGACGGCCGCAGTTGCGAGTCTCCATCGAGCATAGTTACGACATTGGGCCCTGCCTAATTCAAGTAGAACCTTGGTTGTATGAAGTTGATGAATTTGAGGCACTTGCTAGGATTTGTTCCCCGTGTCCGACGAGGCGTGGCCAAGGCCTCGGATTGCACGGGAAGCGAGAAAGACACGGTAGAACTACGAGAAAGAAAATCTTGGCCCTGAACAGCCTTGCCCTTTGCAAGGACACAGAATCAATGCACAAGGTGGGTTCGCTGCGAGCAGAACCGGGTTTGTTGAACAGCAGTCCCGGTCGTGAATGTAGTCGAGTCCGGATAGAAGCTTCCGATGCTCGTTTCTCCTTTCCCCAAAGCCCCAGTGAGACGGACAAGAGGGGAGAGAGCAAGAGCGGCGAATAGCTGGATGCCGTTGAAGGGCAAGCTCTAGCACGTACGGCTGGAGGACGGGTCAGATCGACGTCCCGGGTCATTCTGTCCGTCGAGAGACGCTGTCTGGGTGTGGATGGGATTTTGTCGCGAGATCCCGGGCCAGCCCCGGGAGAATGTGTCGGAGGATGCGGTGGTTGAGACGAGCACCTCTCGACGCAACCATTGGATCCATTGGACCGGGCATGGGCAGAAGACCGAATCGAAAGCGAGCCATGGATGATTCTCAAGCGGTGTTCGTATTCGACGTTGACCGAACTCGCCTCGACCCGAGCGAGCCATTACATAAGCGCAACCTCAACGTTGCCTCTCCGTACTCCCGCACCTCGTTTGGAACCGCCTCTGTTCTCTGTTGACGACTCTGGAGTGCGAGACAACAACGGACCACGGCCGGTCGACCGGTCCGGTCCCGCCTCTCGCCAGTCAAGAACAAGAACAAGAACAAGTCCCTGACTGACCAGTGACCACGAACCATTCTGCAGCTCAAGAGTCGAGAGGAAAAGCCACGTCGTCGACGCAGAGTGCAGAGTGCAGACCTCCGCACCACCAAATCCCTGAAACGTCGGCAGGCGAACACGGCGAGCACGCGAGGAATTGAACAGCAAGACGGACCACCAACGTTGACGATGCAGGAGACGAAAACGTCCGCCGGACCGGCCCCCAGCGCCCCCCGTTCCCGAGTATCTACACTCGATACGCCCCTCTTGCACGCTGTCGGACGTTGTACGTCAATGCATCTCTGCAGTCCTGCTCTGCGGCACCGGACTAAGCGACCCTGGTCTCGGCCGGTGATGGCCATAGTCCTACCGATGACGAGTCCTGACCTCGCCGTGCCGCACGCCGCCTGCGCATGAGCTCCGGCGGCGGCGGCACTCAATGACGGCATGCACATGCACATACATGGCTGCATGTGTCCCGGCTCACGCAATCGTGCTACTACGTGGGCACGTGCAAACGACTACGATGGAGCTATTGTCCCGGATGTCGATTCTGTCGGATGCCGCTCAAGACGTAACTCGTCTGGCTGGTCCGGGGCTTGATTTGGCGGTTGTACTGCGAGTCTGCGATGCGGTCGACTACTCCGTCTTCTGGAATCTGCAGGTCGACACATGACATCTACGTACTTGGTTGGCCGGACTGCCCCGTTCACGGCCCGCCCCCACGATTAGGGGCCCCCGGCCCAAGCCCCAAGCCGAAGCCCCAGGACGCTTTCCCCGTCTGGCTCGGAGAACCTAGGAATCGTTGGGGGCAGTTCAGTGGTACGAAAGGAAAAGAAATGGTGGCGCCGGGCTCCTGGCGAATCAGGCCATTTGGTCATGCTCTACGGAGTATGCTCCATGCTATGAGAGGAACAGCGACGAGCTTTCTAGACAACGTCACAAGACTCGTCCATAATCAGATATACCCACTGCATCTATGTACGTGTCGGTACAGCATCAAAGTGACCTGGAGACTTTTCGCGACGTATCTGCTGTTCTCTATTCTCTATTCTATTTTATTCGCCCCATGTGCGTCCATGTGCTCCGGATGCGTAATATACAGTCGGTATGTGATCGCTATTCTCCGCCCAAGGCAGTCATCTCCAAGTTTACACAGTTGGTTTCTGTACCAACTGACGACCAAGTGCATGCGTTGAGTGGGTAATACCCCTTCGTTGGTTGCAATCCATGTAGCCAGTGACGTTCTTCACACCCACAGCGGTCTTGCCGGCTGAGTTCAAGGCTTCGCGTGAGAAAACTGACGTGGGCGGCTGCCAACATACCTCTTTTTTTGGTTTGGGGTTTTTCTTTTTTTTTTGGTCTTAATTCTTACCCTTGGAAAAGCAGGCCATCTTAATATGTGGGGACGACAGGATAGGTCTGAGACATGCATTCATCTTGTTTCAGGTGGAATTGGAGTTGTCTGCACATGACCAAACCTTGGAACTTCCTGGCGTATGGACGATGGTATAAATGGCGCTATAAGTGCCGGCGATCATTAGAAATGTCCCGGAGACAATCACAAAGATGCTGCAAGCCACCCCCCAGTACCATCGTGCCTGTTCTCGGCTGTGGGATCTCTTCCAGTTGTCGTATATCCACATAAAGCCGGGTGGGTGGAAGCATAGAATTGGGCCGAGAAGTGCTCCAATTAGTGCGATGAGCTGGCCGAAGATGGGAATGGCACTAGCAATGATATATCCCACAGCGGTGATGGTCAAGGTTGACCCCAGCCAAACTACCCAGTGTTTAGGGGTGTTGGAGGCCAGGTGTTTCGAGTTGCGGAGAAGTCGAACAAAGATGGATTTGGCGGCAAGCTGCAGAAATGGTCAGTTGACTTTTTTGGGGTGGTGGTAGGTACGAATTGCTTCAAGGGGAGGCTGACGTGGATGAGCAAAAGGTCGGTGACCAACAAGCCCGGAAGAGCGATGCCATATGCGACCTTCTTGATCACGGGGCCGGCGGAGCCGAGGGCAGGAGAGGCAACATGGGATCCGCAGAAGTAGTAGACGACCACACCGACCACGATGTACGCCAAGGTGATGACGGTCTGGCACACTACCAGTGCCTTGGTGTAGTGCTTGGGGTCTCTCATCTCGGACGCAATGCTGAAGAAGGTGGGAGTGCCAGCATAGGCAAAGACGAGAGTTGTGATGGCTCCCAGGGCGTCGCTGAAACTGGGGTGTTTGAAGAGTTCGTAATTGGACTTCCAGGGGCCCTGCAGGTCTTTTGAAGGGGCGTGAGGAGCGCCCCTGACACCGACGGCAATGGTCACGGTGAAGACTAGACGGCGACAAGAGTCAGGTGTGACGGCTCACGGCGGCGCTTCGCGTTGCGGCGTGGTTGCAAACTCACCAGCGACAACAATGGAGGTGACGCCAATCCACGCCAGCGCACTGATCTTGCCAAGCGTCTGAATGCTCGCAAAGGTGAAGCCAAACACGGCCGCCACGACGACAAAGACGGCGGTACATGCTCCGTGGGTGGAAAGGGCGTTGAGAGCAACCGAGATGCCAATCATGGCTGCGGCGGCTGCAAAGGTCATGACTGATGGCCGGACTGGTCAGCAGAACTGGCCGCCTCCAACATCTCATGGACTACTTACGGAGGGTAAAGGAGATGCCAAAAATCTCACGCCCAACGGGGCCGAAGATCAGGCCGCCGGCGTCGTCGATGCCGTATACTTGGCGATGCCGAAGCTTGAAGACGCCAATCATGTGGGCTGACCAGGTGGTGATGGTCCCAACCGCCAGGAGAAGGATGACACCCGGGACGAGTCCCACGGCATCGAAGACGGAGGGGATGGACAGAACCCCGAGGCCGATCTGCGTCTTCATCATGAGAGCCGCGGTCCCCAACCAGCCGACCTGCGCTGGACGATTAGCACACGCACGCGGGCGCCGGCAACAGGGTCAACGGGCCACCAATGCTGCTGACATTACGGTAGTTGGGCCCTGCGTCCGTGATGTTACCAAAGACGGCATCGTCGGTCTTGACGTCTGCATCAAGCACCTCTCCCTCGGACCGCGAGGCGGCAGGCTCAATCTGGTCGGGGAGCGAGTAGTGGGGGTCGATGGAAGTCTTGGACATGTTTGCCAACGACTTGGCTGTGGCAGACGAGACTGAGACAGAGACAGAGACAGACGGCACTTGATTGCGGAGAATACCATGGGGTAAGGGGAACTATTGTTTTTTTATACTCTGGGTCTCCCGTTCGCTCGGCGCGCACACACAATCAATATTGGGCCCAGGCAAATGGGTCTGTCTGTCCCTGTCTGGTGATGGGTGATGGGTCGGGCCTGGTCTGCGCCTTCCGTATGGAATAAATTGCAATTGCAATTGACATCAACTGGTCGATTCAGGAATAGTCTGGCGCCGACGGAGACTGACACTGATCCCAGTCACAACCTAGTCCTGCTAGCTGCGAGAGAAGAAGGGGAAAAAAAAATCTTAAAAAAAATCTCCACTACACATTTCCCTGTTTTGGGAGGGAAAAATGGAGATGAATCATGTCTAGATCAGCATTCAACACTGGGCTTGTTGTACATGATGGTGTCGTCGGGTCATGGTCATGCCTTCATCGACACCGACACCTAGAACCGTCATGCAAACCATGGCGCAACGTGGTCAAACCCTCGTTTGGCATTTACGACTTGGCGCAAGAATGCAGCAATACATGTTCTCTCGCACGTTTTGCGCGTCATCCGGACCCCGACAGCGAAACGAGTCATTCGTGCCTTTTATCCTTGCGTCCTACATCCACCGCATCCACAATATGCATGACAACCGCTGCATCTCTGTACTCCGTACTGCAACTTAAAAAACTTTGCTCCTAGTAATCGTTACCTAACACGTATCCATAATGGTGATTAGCATCATCGCACGGCGCACCCCCCTCCCTCCGACTTCGTTGCCATCAAGGTCGGATGAGCCCCCGGAACGACTCGGCAACTCGCCCGATTACACGCTTCATCGTGGCACGTCCTCGGTGGCTGTGGTCGGTCGTGCTCATCAGCATAATCCACCTGTCCACTGGTCCTGTAAGCCAGAGGCTGTCTTCCACCCCCACGTGGACCTGCGTGCCGGTGTGGGATGAATCCAAGCCTGCTCCGGGATGACTAGCAAACACGGCGCGACTCTGACCTCATTGAGGGTCCCTTGAGATAAGACCGGGGAAGCGCATTCAGTCCTGACAAGTTCCACCGACTCCCTGATGGGGATGCAGCCTGCCAACGCAAGAATTCCAAACAGGGGCATTTCGGATTCCCTCGTTGATACACATCTCCGTATCTCATGATGGATCTCTCTCTTATCCTGGGGAAAAGCCACCTGCCTCCTCAAAGGTCACGAAGCTTTGTGGATATCGAATACTACTACCCCTGACGCCTAGTTTCAACTCCGTAGTGCAGCCAAATCCGGCTGTGCTTGGCGATAGTATATATGCACGCATATCCATATGTAGATCGTACTCGGTATGCATATCTAACGACGACTTGTTGTTGCGGACTCGGCCATCTGCTGGGGGTTCGAGAACGCGAACCAGCCTTGGGGGCTCATTTTCAAATCGAGGTATGGTATTCAGGTACTTGCTTTTCTATTCATGGCCTGGGAAGAAGTTGGGTCAAAGATAACGTCAAAGGGTGATGGCGTGCGGCAAGGTGTAGAGATCGAGTGGGTGATCCTCCAAAGATACCATCACGGTCCTAGACTTCAAAGATTGGCCGCAGCCCAGTGCCGAGTCACGGACCTTGGCGGCCAAGCTCTTTGATTTTTTTTGCCTCAAGGAACTTGCTGTACTCATAAATCGTGCATTCTGAGTCCGCAACGATTAGGAACATCCGACTCTCACTTAGCGCAGTCATGATTATGAGCACTGTACGTTGTAAAGGAGGAAATATCAACTAGACCCAGCCTTTTATTCATCTTCAAAGTCGTCTTCAAGCCGGGCAGAGAAACCCATTCGTACTGAGCCACATCACGTGACTCGTCGGTGAAGCGTTCTCCGCCGTCCGAGATGCTTTTTTTTTTTTTGGTGTGCTTTTTTTTTTTTCAGACTGAGATTTTGTTCAGCAGTCGTCCACCGCAACAACAACTCTTCTTGGAGGCAACAACCGCGTCTCTCTTCCATCTAATTTCACGGCCGTGAACCTATCCAAGGCGAGCCTTTATCGAGAATAATGGCGGAAGACGCGAACGCTGGTACGTGACCACCTGAGTTGTAGGCTGGCCCGCAAGCGGCTACACATGCGACACGGCCAAAGAGCAGCCCGGATTGCTAACCATGATGGTCCAGCTTGGCCCCTGGCCGATGCCGCCTTCGCCCAGGAGATCCTCGACGTTTTGCAGCTGGCAACTCATGCGCGCCAAGCTAAGAAGGGAGCCAACGAAGGTACGTCGGCACTCACGCGAGGAAGCCGGTCGTGTCAGGCGATGGAGCGCACGAATTGCAGCATCGTTACGGCAATGTACTAACGCGAAATGGTAGTGACCAAGGCCCTCAACCGAGGTACCTGCGAACTTGTTATTCTGGCCGCCGATACCGAACCGCTCGCCATTCTTCTGCACATTCCCCTCCTCTGCGAGGACAAGGGCGTCCCCTATGTCTATGTTTCCAGCAAGATCTTCCTGGGCCGTGCTTCCGGTGTCGAGAGATCCGTCATCGCTGCCTGTATCACCTCCAACGAGGCCAGTGAGCTGGCTGGCCGTATAAAGGCTCTCCGTGACAAGGTCGAACGTTTGGCTATTTGAAGGGCTGCCGGTGGCATGACCGACACTAGGGCCGTGACGGCATGGCGGGAAGAGAGGGGGAGGGATTCTCTGCTCTTGCCATGGATTGCATGTTTGCTGGGGCCACTCATCCTCACGAGGGACCCGGCAAACTCGCATGGTTTGGGCATCGTTCACGAAGGAAATGATGGAGATGGCTGCACCGGACTTGATAGGCAGTCTTTTTATCGTCAACTTGGAATAGACTCGTGAAGCAGAATAAATATGGTGAGGGATCTAATCTCATCTGTCGACAAGCCCGTTCGTCCATTCTGTCTGCAGTCGACGCGTGCTCGTATGCACTTGGATGCATCAGAGGTAGTAGGAAAAAGAGGATTAGTAACGACGGCAGAGAGCACAAGTAGGATTCAGTTGCAGCTGAAGCTGGCCATGCCGTCAATTGATCCCTTGCGCGTGCCTTGGGCTAGCTAGGCTCAAGGTGGGAGCGCGGGTTGCTCGCGTGAGCGAAGGATTCAGCATCACATCAACTCCACCGTAACAGAATAGTCACGACAATGTATTAGTATGTGGCAATGTGTTTGCAGGCGGCCCCCAAAGCAATCGACAGGCCACGCGGTAGCGGTCATGGCAAGCAAGACAGTACTACTCTCAAGTACGAGGTCAGATGACATGGACCAATCGATGGCAGGCAGGTTGGTATTTGAGCCTGAAGAGATTGATGCATCGGTACGGAGTACAGCTGAATCGAGGCGGCACGAGGGTCTGAGTAAGCACATGGCTGCATGGCTGCGTGGCTGCATGACTGCATGGACCACGGTCCACGGGTCCTGGGTTCGCCGGCTTGGACACGGACACGTGGAACGGACGACCTGACTGAAGCTGCCAGGCAGAAAGGCTTCAAGACGTCTATATGTGGCATGTTGTTGGCTTGGGAATTGGTAATCAGTAACAAGTTGGCCTGGAACTTGGGAGCCACATTTATCGTTATTTACTTGTACGGAGTACCTCAAGTGCCCAAGGCAGGTTGTACACACGTGAGTGGTTAGCTACTTGGTCGCCGGCGGGTACTCGGTACATGCCTTGATACTGGCATCAGCTCATCAGGGGATGTAGCTCGGTACTTCAGATGATGAACAGGTTCGGGTTCGCAGCCTTGTACAGAAAGTGCCGTGAATCCATCATCCACTCCTCTCTTTGTTTGCTTCCCGGCGCCGTCGCGGCATCACGCCACACAATCCGTCTCCAGTCACCCTTCCGGTAGCTGTCAGAAACAATAAGTACTGTCGGCTTTTCCCCGCCCTCCTCTCTTGCTCCTGCTTGTCATTGCTTCTTATGCTGCTGCCTTCTCGCCAGTCGACTTCTGGTCTCTGGCGTAGATTGCATCCGTGCCTTGGCTCTCCATCACGATCACATCCTCTGACCAACTTCGCCGCCATGGCGTCCACCGACCCGTCAGCCACCGCCGCTGCGGCTCGCCTCTCGACCAGTTCCTATGCTACGGCCGTTTCTAAAATCCCCGGACGGTCCAGCATTCCCGAGGAGGCCACTTTGAATCCGCACCACCTCGTTAAGGCCGGCAGAGTGACTGGCTTTAAGAATCCGTATCCGTCGTGGTCCAATCCGGCAACTGTCTTCTCTCTTTTGAAAAATGTCGTTTGGTAAGTTGCGTTGATGAAAAAAAAAAAGAAGGAGGAAACGAAACGAAAGGGAGGAACCTCGAGGCCAAAACCTCCTAACACGTACACGGCAGGCCAACGATGACGGGCCAACTCAGACGACCAGACACATCACCACCCACAGTGCCCGTTCAAGAACCCGAATGGCTCCCCAGCCGCGCGGCATCGGACAAGCTGCGCGCAACGTGGCTCGGTCATGCCTGCTACTACGTCGAATTCCCCTCTGGCTTGCGCGTCCTCTTTGACCCCGTCTTCGAGGATCGCTGCTCGCCATTCAGCTTCATGGGACCCAAGCGATATACCCAACGACCCTGCGACCTCAAAGACATCCCCGTCATTGATGCCGTCCTCATCAGCCACAGCCACTACGACCACCTCTCGCACGCCTCGGTCCTCGAAATCCAGAAACACCACCCCGACGTCCAGTTCTTCGTCGGCCTCGGCCTGGAGACGTGGTTCCGCAAGTCAGGCCTCAAAAACGTCACCGAGCTCGACTGGTGGGAAGATGCCGACCTCAACGTCAAGATCAAGACGGGCGAGAAGGAAGAAACCGTCTCGGCGAGGATCTCGGCCCTGCCCTGCCAGCACAGCTCGGCGCGGTCTATCTGGGACAAGGACAAGACGCTGTGGTGCTCATGGGCCGTCAAGTCCGCCGACAAGTCAGTCTGGTTCGGAGGCGACACGGGATACCGTGCTGTCCCGGCCCTTCCCGTGGGCACAGATGACTACGGCCCCGAGTATGAGGCGCTGCCGCGGTGCCCGCAGTTCAAACAGATTGGCGAGCTGCGCGGGCCGTTCGACCTGGGCTTGATCCCCATCGGCGCCTACTATCCGCGCGTGGCATTTTCGGCGATGCACGCCAATCCCTTTGATTCTGTCGAAATTTTTGTCGATACCAGGTGCGAGAGGGCCATGGGTATCCACTGGGGGACGTGGGCGTTGACCATGGAGGAGGCTCTGGAGCCGCCTCAACTATTGAAGAAGGCGCTCAGGAGGAAAGGGCTCGAGGAGACGGGCGTTTTTGACGTTTGTAACATTGGCGAGAGCAGGGAGTCCCCCCCCATTTTATCCCTCCCTGCCGCCCTCTCTCTGTGTTGACATTGGGGGTAGATAGCGTTGGCATTGCGTTCTCTTTGCATTACTCTTCTTGGGTCTTTATTGGATGGGGAGGGGGAAAGGGGAGGGAGCTGTATCATCATCTGCACGCAAGCATCAAAAACCAGCCAGAGCCGCCATATGGCGCACATGTCATTTCATCTGTTGCATTACCCACACATAATAATAGATGAGTGCTAGTAATTTGGCCGCACTGTCATGAGCCACAGCCTCGAATGTCACAGCATAAATACCGGGAAGATCCGGTTCGCCACGAGACAGAAAGCTCGTCATCAAGCCGGTTTCGGCCCCGCTTTGACGGAATAAGAATAAAATAAAATTACCCTTGCCACTTGCCACTTGCCACTTGCCGACCGCGAGGACAGGTACTCCGTATTAGTCATGGAGTAGGAGTATCATATCAAGCCTAATTTCCAACCCTCGAATCCGCATCTTTCGCATCACATCTTCCGAAGAGACAACTCTATCCATTTCATCCGCATCCATCCATCCATTCACAAGAAGAAAAAAAAGGACATGGGTCTACCCGTCTACAAGCCCGGCTCCACAACAACCCCGGTCCCGACGCACAAGTCAGCCCGTCAAGGCGCTCCGACGACCGGCACGGCGAGACCCAGGACAAAGGAGGAGGAGGCAGAAGCAGAAGAAGCAGACGCGATGTACAAAGAGGCCATGGAGGAGGAATACGCCAAGCGGGAGGGCGGCGCATGATGCCGCGTCACGTAGGACATGTCTGCCATCAAGAGCCACCACCCCCTCGTGGGAATGTACAGTAGCACGCACGCAGCAGGGGAAACGATGAGCCGGACATGCATTGTACGTGGCACAAGCGCTCCGTGGCAGGCCACTACATAGTAGTTACGTGCTTTACAATTAGACTTGCTACCCTGACGCCCGCACCGCGACGGGGTGCGCCTCGGTATTGTACACAAACTTGTTGGTGGCGCCCTGGCCCTGCACATGCACCGGCCCGTCGGCCGCAAAGATGAGATAGAGGTACTTGAGCGTCTCGGCCATCCAGAAGCTCTGCATCTGGTCGACGAAGCCGCCGCCGCTGCTGTCGGACACGTCGCCGATTTCGGCGTAGGCATCGTTGACGCGGCACAGCCTGCGGATCTGCTGGAACGCCGCCCACGCCATGGCCTGGTACTTGGCGTCGCCCGTCAGCCGGTACGCGTAGTAGAGCGACTCGACCGTCTCCGGGCGCAGGATGTAGTACGGCGCCGTGTTGTAGAAGCCCGTCTTGTTGTAGAAGTCGGCCTGGTCCGCGGGCGGCGACCTGTTGCCCGGGTCGTCGCTCGGCAGGGCGGCGTCGACCCAGTTGAAGCCCTCGGGGCCGATGCCCGCCGCCTCCCGGACGTACGTCTCGTAGTAGGACTCGGTGATTCGCAGCCCGAGCTGCTTGTACTTCTCTTCGCCGAGCATGATGCCGCCCAGGATAAAGTTGCCGCCGGCAAAGCTGGCCACTGTGTTTTTTTGCAAAGGGTCGCGTCAGCGCGTGGGACTCGCTCACCCGGGGGGAGGGGAGGAAATGACGGAGAAGGAGAGAGGGGAAGGGGGGATTTCTCCCCTCTTTCTTCTTCTCCTTCCGCCTCTTCTCACTCACAGTGTCCGGAGGACGGGGTCGTCTTCTGCCCGCTGTACGAAGACAGGAAAGACAGGTCCTTGCGCGTCGTCGGGTGCGACACGAGGTGCTCCATGGTCGAGTCCACGGCCGCAACCCAGCGGTCCTTGTACTCGCCAAACGCGCCGGGGTCGTACACGTACATCTTGATCAGGTACTCGTAGAAGCTGTCGTCGTAGGCCGACCAGCCGCCACTGCTGTCCAAGAAGCTGCCGTCCCTGGTGCTGACCCAGGTGCCGACGAGGCCCGGCCACGCCTCGGGCGCTCCGCTGGGACGCAGGAGATAGTCCTGCGCCCTCTGCGCCAGCTCGGCGTACGTCTGGTTCCCGCTCAGGTCGCTGAGACGCGTCCACTCGAGCACCAGGGTCCCAATCTCGGCGATGTTGTTCCGGTCGGCGCCGCTGTTCCTCCTGGCGGGGTTCAGGACAATGGTCGGGTCCGGAATGCCGCTCGGCGTGTCGAATGCCACGCTGAGGCTGTCGCCGAGGGAGCGCGCTTGCGTCAGGAGCATGTCGACCCTGGGCGGATCGACTCCCAGGTGCTGGTAGGGGCCTTTGAGCAGGTCGTGCGCTGGCGAGGTGAGAGAAGGCATTTAGCTGTCTGTCCGCCTCGAGCTTCTGGCGCCACGTCTCAAACTCACCGGATAGCAGGCCACCCAGGTACCGGATGTTGGTCTCAAAGAGCGAAATGGAGTCGTCGGCCTTGGCGGTCGTCGTGAAGTCAATCTTGGCGATGTGGTCCAGCATGGGCGTCACGATATCCAAGCTGTTCATGATGATGGCCGTGTCGAGCGCGTCGACGACAGTCACCCCCCATCCGGCCCTGGACAAGTACGACGTCAGGACGGTGCCGCGCTCAAGAGGGTGTCGGGACATGGACCTACCGGTCGTCCTCGAAGCCGTTGCTCACGGGGTGCAGGGTATCGTGAGGGAAGGCGTGCTTGTAGTAGCCATTCCACGAGATTTCAAAGGCCTCCTTGACATGACGGGCCTTGGCATGGTCGGCCACGGGAGGCGTAGACGCACGTCTGGCTGGCATGGCCATGGCCGCGCCAGCCAGCGCCAGGACGAGCATCGACCTGTTGGACAAGCGCATGTTTTCGCAAACGCAACCGGAGCGAACAGGGCCTGATCAACACCAAGGAGCACATGGGGATTGACAGCGAGACACAGCAGGCTCTCCGATATTTATAGCACGGCCAGCATTCTCGTGTCTACGGGTCGTGTCGCGGCAGCATCTTCATGTCGGGTGTCCAAGACATGGCGTCACGACAAGGGGCAGGGCGGCAGATTGGGAATGATTACAAGTCCATAAAAAGATGGACCCCTGGAATCATAACATAAAAAAATAAATAAAAAAAAACACGCAAACACAATGCCAAAGGAGGTACGAATGGACGGGGCCAAGACGAAGACTGTTCTGGGAAGGTGTCATTTGGCGCATCGTGACAATCGTGAGACGGTGCCCCTGTCCTGCGTTGTCCTTTTATTGCTCGTTCAACTCCATGTAGTACGAGTGTTGCCGGGAAAAAAGCAAGACACTCCAACAGACTAAAGAGTGACTGACCTGGTCACGGATCTTGTGCTCAATGCTACCCTGACGCCAGCCGACGAGCTCTAGACTCATAAACACAGCATGCTCGGTACACCTGCATGATAAAGTGCCGGCGACATATGGTCTGTGTAGCCCCGTACGTGTGCGGGGGAGGGGGGACCCGAGAGACGGGCTTGCAGGGTTCTCGAGGTCCTGCATCATCTGACGGCATCATTCAAGGTTCGCCGGTGGCCGGTGCTTGCAAGCCATGGTGCCAATGGATGGTGGAAATGCCAAGGGAGTTGGTTGATGCAACCCTGCGGCCGACTCTTGTCCCGGCTGAGCAGAGGAGAGCAGAGCAGAGCAGAGCAGAGCAGAGCAGCACAAGGGGGGACAACAACGTGTGTTGTTTTGGCCGGTTCCATGAGCCTCTGGGGTCCCAAGGGCAACACAACAACGGTGGGCAGAGAAAAAAACGCGAACTAGACGCACCAACCCGAGACTTTGTCTCAAAGACACTTCGCAGCACATGCCGTGCGACGGAGCGTGATGTCGTCCTCGTGCCGGCTTGTCCTCTGGGAGCGTTACTTTGCATTGTCACGTCCCGCAACGGCGTTTGGGGAGACGCAACGCAACGTCAATCTCCACATCATCAACCTAGTCCATGCGCCGTCGACGACCGGCGAGACGGGAAACAAAGTCGCCGACGTTCGCTTCCAACGGAGACGTGGACGGACGTCCAGGGGGAACAAGCTTTCCGACGACGGGCCGTGCCCTACTCGACAGTCGAGACGCCATGGTGGCCCAATGCCGAGTCGACAGCGACATTCGAGTTCCGTCAAAGCCTTTGAAATACAAGCAACAAGGGCGGGCCCGCTGGCTGGCTGAGGCCGATTCTGTTCTGCGGCACAACATTCGATGGCCGACTTGGCAACATTTTTGAACTTGTAGCCGAGCCAATCACCGTGCAGGTTGAAAAGAGGCAAACAAAACTGGTGGAGAGCCAATACCGGTATGTGTGTGTATGTGGCCCCGGAGTGTCCATGTTCATCGTGGCGCTGCATCTTGCATCTCGGCAGCATCATTTCTGGTGATGAGTGTTGCGCCCGTGCTTTCGGCACTTTTGCTGCGCATTCGCCATCTCGGCGCGCCTTGTCTATTATTCGCCGCAGCCTGGGGACGCCGTCCCCCGTTGCGCCGTTGAGCATTTCGAATGCCTCGTTGATGCTGTCGGCTCAACCATTCTCACGCAGTTTGGCGAGAGCTGCCGCAACGCCACCACTCAACCCATCATCCTCCACGCGCTCCGCGCCCGTTGCCCGGCCCGAGTCGGAATGTTCCTCGGCTGGCTGCAAAGACGCTCTCGAATCTCCAACAGCAGCCGCCGCAAGAGCCTCCGCCGCATCGTCGTCCTCGTCCCCGTCCCCGTCCCCAACCTGGTCGTCCAGGAAGCGGAACTGCTTTGGCGCAGATGCGCTGCTCGGCGTGCCCCCATGTGGCGTCCCCGTTGCCGAAGACGCACCAGAACCAGCCGTCGTGGCAGGCATATCTCTGAGAGGCACTCTCGAAAGCGGCACGGCCTCTTCCAACCGCGACACCCGTCCTGCATGCTGGCCGCCCTCGCTGATGCTTGCCTGCTGGGTTCCCAGCTTCGCCGGCTGCATGCCCCGCTTGGCCGCCTTCTTTGCCCGGAACGGCTCCTCGATTGCATCCGACCACCTCTTGACCTTGACGCCTCCCCACCCGCTGATCATTCCGAGCTGCTCCTGCTCCGCGTTGATGGCATTCTTCAGACTGCCAAAGTTGGCAACGAGCGCGACGGCGTCAGACTTGTTGAGGCTTCGGGGCACCGTCACAAAGTCGACCAGCTTGTCGGCGTAGCTGGAAGACTGTTGCCCGCGGATGGCTGCAAAGCTCGCCGTTTCGTACGACTTGTACAACTCGAGGTACCGGCCCGCCTCGGCAGCCGACCAGCACAAGATGATGGTGACGTTGTTCACGAGCGACGTCTTGGAGAGCTCCCGTAGGCAGTCTTCGTGATTGGGTATATCCACCATGGTGAGCAGTATGCGTAGGTTGTATTTGCCTTGCAAGTTTCGTATGCGTGTGTAGATGTATTCGGGATGGAGTCGGTGATACTTGAGACTGCACCAAAACGCAGCGTCAGAAACCAAATCTTGCAGCCTAGTCTCTCCTTTTTTTTTTGGCCTCCCAACAAAAGTTGTCCTTACCTCAGAAACAGTGCGCAAGTCGTGAGCCCCAGGACAAAGTCGGCTGGAATATCACTGTACTCCCATGGCAACGATCGTATCGACGCGAGCACTGGGTTCCCTCTCTGGCGAGGAGATACCAGGATGGTCGATCCGCCCGTTTGTTTCTGCGGGAGAGCCTGTGGCGTGGGCTGCACAACCTTGGTCCTGGACGCATTGACGGGCGGTGCTTTGTCCAGTCGTTGCGGCCTGGGCTGTTGAATCCTTTGAGGGACCGGCTGCCGAACCGTCGTGCGAGTCGACGGGGCTGCGTCGGCGGCAGCCATGGCCGCGAGGAGGGCCTCGTCGGCGCCGTAGTCGTCCTCCATTACGTCTGTCCCTGTGATGGAAGCGATCGGAGGGCGCGGCTGGGGGGCGAGATGCAACCCGGAGCCTTGTTCTGGGCGGCGTCTTGGGCAAACGTTGACGCTGCGCTTTGTCGGAGAAACGAAGAAACGCTGGAGAGAGCCACCTACCCTGGATGTCTCCGTCCGGCCAGCCCCACAGGCTGTCAAGACTCAACAACCAACCCAATCTGCCATGTTCAGGTTACACTGCAGAGATTTAGATTTCATCGTGTCAAGATAAAGCCTCGATGCAGTATGAACCGGCAGCATCACCATGGAGATCAACATGTGATGGGTAGTGAGAACAAGGCATGCTCGACACGCACGCCCCGCTCAAAGGCGCTACACAGGGTTAGGGTTGCGGTAGGGTTTCTAATCGCAGTCCCAAAGTCGTTGCGCGCAAGACAAAGACAGACCAACCAACATATTACCAGTCTTGACAAGCATACCACAAATAGACGCATCCTGTCACATCTACATCTAATCACCCTCATCTCCATACTCACTTTCACTTTCGGCCCCCTCACCCACAATCGTCTTGTGAATCGCCCTCAAAGCAGCCAACCACGAATCAAACATGGCCCTCGCACACTGGAGTTCTGGATCCCGCGTCTCCATTGAACAGACCTGGTCTCTCAATCTCTCATACGCCTCAATCATGACCCAGATCTGGAGACCAGAGGCGTCTCTCCCCACGCGGGACGAACGGTCCGCAACGGCGGTGGATAACTCGCGTGCCAACATGTCGAAACCAATTTGGAAGCGCGACGTCCCTGCATCCGGCGATTGGATGTAGTCGTCGTCCTCGACGACCGGCGTCGGAAGTGGCGAAAAGCTGGGTTTGAGCAGGTTTATATGTGGAGAGGCATCGTGGGATGACGCCAATGTCTCGGCGTCAGATTCAGGCCATGGAGTCTTCTCACATAGAGCCCTTGGCTTTTCCAGGCGGCCTTCAGCTCGAGATGGGCTCCTTGCCGGCCGACATGGAGTGGGTGTGTGGTCGTTGTCGACGTCGTGCAAATGCGGCGATGCAGAGTCCACCAAGGGCCTGCGGTGGACGGCCGGGATGGAGGGAACGTCGGAGATTTCCACATCGTCAATTAGCGCACGGTATTGTCGTGCGATAGTTCGAACGCTTAACTCTCTGTTGATGGCGGCTTCTTGTCGTTTCCGTCCAGCTGCCATCTCCAGTTGTCCAACTTTGAGAACCGGGGTCTTGGCCCTTCTTCGAGTGACTGAGATGGACCGAGGTTTTTTGACAGAAGGACCGCGTATTATACGAGGCTGCGGAGGCCCCAGGAAAGACGATGCCGCTTCAGCTGGCTGCGAAAATTTAACGGCGGAAGGAGACGGAGGAAGTCGATCTGGTTGAGATATCTGTGGAGGGCGACTTGGCTGCTGCTGCTGCGGCGGCTGTCGAGGGGGTCCAAGAAAGGAGCCTAAAGCCAATGGCTCGGGCTCGTAATGGATCTCGAATTTGCGTTCCTGCGTGAGGTCGTTGCGGATTGTTGCAGACACCAATGATGGTATATACGTTGAGTCGTGGACGACAGGTGAGATGGGCATCCTGGGATCACCCAAGGTTCTCGTCTGCACACTGGCCATCCTGATAGCTGAGCTTCGATGGACTGAGTTCCAGTCTTTGATCTCGTCGGGACAAGGGGACTTGGATCTTGCGAAATACTTGTGTAGCTTCTGCCGTGTAGGTTTCAGGCTACTCACCAACATGATGAGCGATCGTCTCGAGTGTCGTCTATTTGCCGCAGTCGGTGACAAGGAGCCATGGCTGGAAACGGGACTAACGGGACACTGTAAAGACATTTCTTCTCAATGGTCTCGATTACGTGTCGGAAGCAAAGAAAAGAGAGAGAGAAAGAGGGTGTCAGGAGCAAACTTGGCAGCGCTCACACGACACTACAGTCGATGTGCCGCATAGGATTGGAAAGATCCTCGAAACCAGACTCGGCGGCTCCGGTACTCCGTACAACTATTTATTATTTCGTGCTACCCCGGGGAAATTGAACTTTGATGCAAAACCCGCAACGGCCAGCCGCCACACAGCCCAGACAGACGATTCAACGAGTGGTAGGCAAAGTGGCGTCTGATCGGTGGCACCAGGGTACGGAGTACACAGATGTTGATGCCAAGTCCAACGCAACTCGCATCATCTTCACCTTGGAGGGCGCTGCATTGTCATATCGTGACGCTCCAACCAAGAAGTGGCCCTGGTGGCTATTCGGGCCCTCCTCGAGTTGGGGGCTTGGCCAAACTGCACTGCCTCGACGTGCCAGGCGAGCGAAGCCAAGCCACTGGTGGCGCCGATGCCATGTTGATTGTTGGCTGCCTTGAATGTTTCCTAAAAAAGCACACACGCACTGGTTGGAGGAGTGAATTGAGGTCAATAACCCGAGTTAGTACTGATTAGTGCGTAACCAATACGGACCACGCACTAGTTTGTATCAAGTGAAGCCAAGAACGACCGCCCCTTGGGTGCGAACACGAGGCAGAGAGAAAAAGAGATATATATGAGGCGCAAGCCAACATCCAAGTCGGTGGTGGTGCGTCCGGAGTGAGTCTCGTGGTCAAATTTAGTTGCCGCTCACTCTGATGATCCTGATGATGCATTCCGGCCGGAGCCGTAACCTTGTTTCAGTATGCTCGTCGATGCCCGGTCCCCAATCCGCGCAGCATCTCAACCACCAAAAAAAGCCATGTTGAATGGTCATTCTGCTGTTTGCGTCGTTGTTCCGGGGAGTCTGCAGTCGACATGTTGTAAAAGCCCGACGGCAAAAGTTGACCGTCGGGAATCGGGATTGCATGCCGGCGTCGGTCTCCACAGCAGAGCATTTCCCCAAATTCCCCCGCATCCCAGTTGGAATCCAAGGCATGAGAGCATCAATGTGCGACGCAATATAAACCCAACCTGTCCAGAGCTGAAGCCCACCTGTCCCGAGCTTCAACAGTACACTAGCTAATGACCGTGGTTCGGATGCGTCGTGGAATTCAAAGTATCACGTCTCGTATTTGAACGACGGCCTGGAGCCCTAAGCCTGAGCCTTCTTCACACTCGAACCGCTGGCGATACAACAACAGACGGTAAACATATGCAGGCTGCTAGCAATGACGCGAGAAATCACAATTACCGCCTTTGAAACCCGTGATGTGCGGTTTCCCACATCGCTGGACAGGACCGGCTCCGATGCCATGAACGCCGCTTGTAATTATTCGTCCGCCTACTGTATCTTGCAGACCGACTCGCAATACTCTGGCCATGGCATGGTGAGTCGCTTCTGAACAGACGTCTTCACAGCTTTTGTGAGCGGCAAACAACACGCTAACACCATATGCCTCCCCGATTAGACCTTCACAATTGGACGCGGAAACGACATTGTCTGTGCAGCCATCGTCCACGTCGCTGAGCGTCTAAAGGGCAAAACGCTGTCGTCTCTCGTGGCCAACTGGGGAGCCACCTGGCGTTACCTGGTGTCTGACAGCCAACTGCGCTGGATCGGACCTGAAAAGGGTGTCATTCACCTTGCACTTGGCGCCGTCGTGAATGCCCTTTGGGACCTTTGGGGGAAAGTGCTCGGAAAGCCCGTCTGGAGAATCGTTGCCGACATGACGCCCGAGCAATACGTCGAGTGCATCGACTTTCGCTACATTACCGACGCCATCACCCCGGAAGAAGCTCTTGCCATGCTGAAGCAAGAGCAAGGCGGAAAGGCGAACCGCATCCGGGAAGCTCTCAACAGCAAGGCCGTGCCCGCCTACACCACCAGCGCAGGCTGGCTGGGTTACAGCGAAGAAAAGATGAAGACCCTCCTAAGGGAGACGCTTGCGCAAGGTTACAAGCACTTCAAGCTCAAGGTCGGCGGTAGCGTGGAGGAAGATAAGCGCCGCTTAACCATTGCCCGGGACGTCCTCGGCTACGACAAAGGCAATATTCTCATGGTCGACGCGAATCAGATCTGGTCTGTCCCCGACGCCATCGACCACATGAAGCAGCTTGCCGACTTCAAGCCATGGTTCATCGAAGAGCCCACGTCCCCCGACGACATCATCGGCCACAAGGCTGTTCGCGAAGCCCTCAAACCATATGGTATTGGCGTTGCTACTGGCGAGATGGTCCAAAACCGTGTCATTTTCAAGCAGATGCTCATGAATGACGCCATCGATGTCTGTCAGATCGATGCCTGCCGTCTCGGTGGCGTCAACGAGGTCATGGCTGTGTTGCTCATGGCCAAGAAGTATGGGGTGCCGGTTGTTCCTCATTCAGGAGGAGTTGGCCTTCCAGAGTACACACAGCACCGAAGCACAATTGACTATGTAGTCGTGAGCGGGAAGCTTTCCGTGCTCGAGTATGTCGACCATTTGCATGAACATTTCTTGCACCCGTCTGTCATCAAGGCCGGCTACTACCAGACGCCCATGGAGCCTGGGTACAGTGTGGAGATGAAGAGGACGAGTATGGATAAGTTTGCGTATCCAGGGGAGAAGGGAGTCAGTTGGTGGACGACTGAGGAGGCAAAATCGATTTTGGAGGGCGAGAAGATCTGAAATATATATCCAGGGCGAAGGAGGTAGAAATACACCGTGTGCTGGGCTGCATGCCGCCCCAAGTCTGGCCCCCAATCACCAGAGCCATCATACCATTGATGCATCGTCGTACGGCAATACTTTGTAGCTCTGGAAAGCGGGGCCATTGGAAGCACGAAGGTGTGTGAGGGAGTGCTTCTTGGAGCGTACGATTGCAGATGTCGGTCCGGAGTAGTGGGCCACGAAACTTCTGGGCATTGAAGCCTCGACCGTGAAGAAAAATGATGGTGATGCCTTGAGGTGAGGAGTTTTGAGAGGCGGAGGGTTGATTGAGGGAGGGAACTCGTCGAGTGAATGCGTGAATGCGTAGCTCCATCGGATGTCGCGTTGAATGTTCCGGATTCCGACTGAACACGTCTGATGCGGTCTCAAATCTCCCCATCACTTCGAAGTACCCGACATACAAACAACTCTTGTGTTGAGGCAGAGTGCACATGAATCGATCAGCTTCCATGGTTTGTGGCTGGTACGTGTATCAAGCCACATGACCCTGCACGTTGTCAGCCACACGCGAGCCAGTTGCAACTTACAAGGACGCACGCTTCGAAGTCCAGACCAAAGAAACATCATCTTTCAGGGCATCGTCACACAGCTTCCCCAATTCGAGTATTTCAATTCAACAGAAACATGCCTCTGCCCAAGTAATAGACCTCGCTGACCAGAATACCCTTGCTAAGGCGTCTCATTTTCCAAAGGCAAACAGTATAGTCGCTGCCGATGACGGAATGGAAACCAGCACTTCATCATCCAACGTCGTCAACGTCCACCATGACAACACGCATGTTCTCCCCGTCACGACCAATCCGCTCACTGACAGCCCTCTTCATACTATGGAAGGGCTTTCTCTTGGCCATATCTCTTGGCGCCTCTGTCGCTCCCGACTATGACACATCCACGTCTCTCTTCTTCGGCCGCGTGTACGGTGCCAACACGACCATCCCAACCGTCGCCGCCAGATTGACGCGATGGGACGCGCTGTACTTTATGCACTCAACCATCCAGGGCTACACCTACGAACAGGAATGGGCCTTTGGTCTGGGCCTTCCGACCACTGTCGGGGCCATTTCGAGGTCCTTGTCGTCCATCACGCCTGAAAACTATGCCCTTGAGCCAGTAGTTGGCATTGCTCTTGCGCACATATCACACTTGGTTGCCGTGCTGGCATTGCACCGTCTCACCTTGCTTCTTTCCGGAAATGCCAAACTCGCATTCATCTCTTGCACCTTACACATCCTGTCACCGGCCGGCTTGTTCCTCTCCGCGCCATATAACGAGAGCCCGTTTGCCGGGCTCTCGTTCATGGGGAACCTGTTGTTCGCCACTAGTCTCAGAAGCAAGGCAAGCACAGCTAAACGGAACGCGTCAATGATGGCATCGGGGATCTTGTTCGGTGTTGCTACTGCTTTCCGTAGTAACGGGCTCGCGAGCGGGCTCTTGTTTGCTGTCGAAGCAGTGAAAGCGCTCCGGCAGTTCGCCCAAGCCCCGAGCTTGTGTATCCTGTCGTCAATGGTAGCCCCGGTCTTTGGAGGGCTCTCTGTCGCAGCTGGGTCGGTGGTGCCACAGACTTTGGCGTGGATAAGGTACTGTGGCTCGGATGGCCTTCGGCGTCCCTGGTGCGAGAATGTGATTCCCAGCATTTACACATTTGTGCAACATCATTATTGGTATGTACATTTCGTTACTGATGGAGGAGGCTATCCCGCGCTGACTTGATGGCATAGGAATGTGGGGTTCTTGAGATATTGGACGTTGAACCAGCTCCCGTTGTTCTTGCTGGCAAGCCCTATGCTGGCAATCCTGATCAAGTCCGGCATTGAGTTCGTGAGGGAGCCCCAGCGAATTACTAGCGCCTCGAGAAGAAGCGCCGCGGAATCAGACCTGAATACTTTTGTGCGGGCTTTGGCCGCGAGTCAGGCCGTCATTGCAGTCCTGGCCATCACCACCTATCATGTTCAAATCATCACACGCATCTCGTCAGGATATCCCGTTTGGTATTGGTGGGTGGGCAGCTGTTTGATGGATAAAGATAGGCAAGGATACGGGATGGCCATTGTCATTTTCATGGTCATGTACGGCGGAATCCAGGGCGGTCTCTTTGCTTCCTTTTTACCACCCGCCTAAAGCATTACGTCAATACCAAGGCAACTTGAGCATTTGATCACGATAAAGCCCGTCTTGCTTCGTTTGATTCAATTCGAGCCCATCACATGGACAGAAAATCTCGTCTGACTCGCACATATCGTGATATAATTGAGAAACACCAAAGCTGACCAAGGCGCACAGAACAATAGCGCTTCGTCCACGTGCGTTCTCCGTCCGTCGCGTGAAACAACGTCACCTCGAGCTCACAGAACATATGTTGTTCTTGAAAGCCTGTCAAGTGATTAGAGCATGGAGATGCAGCTCAAGGCACCTGTACCAATGTGTGGCTTCTTCCAACTTTTGCTCCCCAACTGCGCTGCGCGTCTCTTCACTTGTGTCTCCTCTGAATCATGTTCTCACGAGCGGACACAAGACGAAGTGGGAAAAGCTTACGTCGTACCTATATAAACGACAGCAAGCCCTCTCGTGCGTCTTTGTTCTCTTCAAATTGACACCTCAACCTCACGCTCTCACAACTCCTCAGGTTTCCCGGCCCATGCACTTCTCGTGTCATTTACAAATATGACAGAACACGACAACGCCAACGAGTCTGCTCCGGACCCTTCCAACACCACACCCACCGACAGCTCGGGCACACCGTCTGACGCCGCACCCCAAAAACTTCTCGTGGTTGACGACGAGCTGAAGCTGTGGCTCGATCACACCGGGTTCTTCGACCTCGCCCACCGGAAGCGAGTCCTCGACGGCGTGAGAGAACTGCACGGCCTGGAAGCAGAAAAGGCCAAGGTCCTCAAAAAGATTCAGAGCAGCAAGCCGTCGGGGCAGCCCGCCTCTGAGCCCTGCCCCTCCGCCAACTCAACCTCCATACAGAAGAAGCGGCACACCAGAGAAGACGCGGTCCACGGAGCCGTCAGCCTGCCATGTGAGCCAGGTGCCTACGCGAGTAGCCGCGCAGATGCAATCCTGCCCATGCTGGGAGAAACGAAGCAGCTACCCAACAGGACGGGAGCCAGGCAGGGCAAGTTCATCGATACACATGTCGTGGGCCCTGCTTACTTGCTAAACTAGCCTCACAGATAGCCGCTACTTTCTAGTCAAATCGTCCAACACGACCAACGTCTACATGTCCCGGAGGGATGTAAGTCGCCGGCCGGCACGCAACCGAACCGAATGAGAATCACGACGACACGGCAACGCTAACTACACCAGGGCCTATGGATAACACAAGCCAAAAACGGTCCCCTCTTCACTCAAGCCTTCCGAGAATGCAGGTCCGTCGTGCTCTTCTTCTCGATCAACAAGTCCAAAGCCTTTCAGGGATACGTGAGTCCACGCTCCGCAAACCCACGCCTTCCCTTCCGAATTAACGTCGCGGCCGTAGGCAAAGATGACGTCCGCCCCTGACCGTGGCATCCCGCAGCCCCCTTGGATCGTGCACACCACAATGAACATGCACACCACGGCCCCGTTCCGCATCGACTGGCTCAACGAGTCCGAAACGCCCTTCTCGCAGCTCAGTGGCCTCAAGAACCCGTACAACGAGTATAATGCCGTGTTTGTAGGACGCGATGGCCAGGAATACCCCGAGGACTGCGCCCGATTCATGATGGGCGTCATGGATCGTGTCAAGCTGACGCGGGGGTCGCACGCTCCCGGCATCTCCAGCACCGCGCATGCCGGCAGACAAAAGAGCAAGGCCGACGTGACGAGGAGGCTCGCCTCAGCTGCTGGTCTGTCTTGCCCCGGGGGTCAGCCGCGTGCTGATGGGCTGTCAGGGTCGAGATGGCGGAGGCCCGGAACGCCCTCGCCGTTGTCCCTGAGCCTGGATCTCGAGCCGGGACATGATGGTGACGAGGATCTTCTGCTGGACTATCCCTGAGCTGCCTATGCTCGACCAAGCCGGGGCTTCGGCCGCAGATAAGACAGCCATTAGCGCGATACGAAATCCTCCTCTGTCTGCAAGGTTACAAGAGTATCTCGATTCTGGGCCGGCTAATGTAAAAAGCTACCCACGAGTCATACCTGTCCTTGAACTGATGTGTTAAGTAGCCTGCGGCAGGAGTAACACCGCGCGCTGGCAAGACACAAGATAGAGAAATAAAGAAAGTCGGGGAGAGGCGGTCAAGTTGTTAGACCGTGTACATGGATAAAGGAACCATGCCAGCAAAAGAAATTGCCCTTATTCGCGTGTATCTAAATACTTCGTATACCAAATATCCAATGGAAACAAAACTCTTGCCGTAATACCTGTTCCGATGCGCCAGACTTTAGCAGCAGCGCAACGTACGCTAGATCCTCGCGAAAAGCTGCAGTGGACAAACAACGCTCCAACACACTTAATCATCCTCGTCTTCGGAATCACTGTTATCGTGCACTCGAATAGCACGCCATCTCCTGTCAGTCAAATCCTGAGCGGCAGTACCTTCACTTTCAGGGTCGACGTAGCCGTTTCCGCCGGCGAAACTGAGCGCAACTGGTAAGAACACCAGTGCATGCAGGGCTGCAAAGACGACCAGCGCCAACCACACTCGGAAGTAGTAGATCTCGAAGATTTTGGAACGAGTAAATGCCAAGACGCAGACTCCCAGAAGTTTTGTGACCGTAATGCCAGAGAAGACAGAGCCCCCAACATTGACAAGTGCCGTCCAAGATCTCGCGTCGCGCCCCAGGAGAGTTGTGTTGTTACTCTCCATGACGGTTCTTGACGGGAACATGAATGCACGAGCAATGTGAGCGCAAAACTCGACTGATATTCCCACGCAGATGATGAGATTGACCAAGGACACGGCGTTTAGAGAAACCCCAAAGACTGCCATAGCTCCCATAATATCAACAACACTCATGATTACGGTGGCGGTGAGTACAGCCGAGGTGAGGGCGGATCCCAGAAGTATCGAGGCCACGACAAAAACCAGGCCAACCAGAGCAGATAACAGAGCGGCAGTGAGTGGGACAATGGTTAGGTACTGGTCGAAAAAGATGTAGAACACGCTGTATGGGAAGACATCGGCCCCAGTTCTCCTGCTGATATCGGATGCAATGCGACGAGCTGATGAGTATGCATTGATAAAGTCGGCTTGGCTGCGAAGTGGTGTATGTGCAGATCGAAAATGACTAGCGATGACGCTCTTGTCGTCATCGGAAATAACCACGGCATCGACATAAGCTGCTTGGCCCCCTAGTGGGCAATCGTCATCCGCAGGGGTGTCGAGAAACTTGTGAAGATAGCGAATGAATTCCTCATCCTCTGGCATTCCGTAGAGAGTAGTGTTCCACGCAGGTTCTCGTCCTGCAAAACATGTTGTGTGATTCTTCACGCAGCACCGTTCATAAATCGGATTCAGCCAAAGGAAGAAGTCATCCATCCAACTTGCGGTTGGAGACGAAATGTATGATACATTCGGCCGTTGCCTTTCAAGTTCCAAGGTATTCGTAAGCGAGAGCTCGTGGCAGGTAGTAAATCTCGAGCAGACCTCCTGTTGCTCTTTTCTGTGCGATACGTCGAAGTTGCGGGCGACAAAGTATACAGGTGGCCCGGTTTCCATGTAGTCGTACAAGTCATTGAAATAGGGGATTAAGTATGATCCATCGGGAATGGCTACTCGCTGGTCGAGCCCGATCTCGATTTGAGGTAGCAAAGCCAAGGCAGTGGCGAATAGGCCGAGGAAGAGTGTGACAACGCCCACCTTGACCTTCTTGGCTAATAAAGTAGGGGCGTATGTGTTCTTGATGAAGACCTGCAAAAAGCTTTCCTCTTCAATTTCGGAGACTCTTCCGCCTCCCACGTAGCTGTTGCTGCCATTCAGGTGGATTCTAGCCTTCTTGATTTGCCACCATGGCCACAGCTCGCATCGATGGTCCTCTACCCGCATTTGATTCAGCGACAGGAATGACACAAACATGGTCATTTGCAGGATGGCGTTGACCAGCACCGCCCCGGCTGCATACGCGGCAAAGTTACGCACTGCAGGCATGCCTACTGCGGCGCCCAGGCCAAATGCAACGGTTTCGGTCAGGGCAGAAAACAGAATCGATGGGCCCATACGGCCGAGTGCTCTTGCAACACGTTCTTCGACCATTTCATCGGGGCAGCTCACATTGACTCTTTCAAACTCATGGACGATAAGGAAGATATTGTCCACACCGACGGCCAAGACAATAAATGGAATGACCTCGACAATAATCAACGTCGCCTTCAGGCCGACCCAGGAGAAGAAGCCGATCGACGCCGCAATCGACATGAGGACGATGATGATGCCCAGTAATCCCAGTGTTACTTTCGACTCAACGAGTAGCAGTGCCGGGTTTCTGAACACATGCTTGAAGGGTGTGCCAAGCGCCATGCAAGCGTAGATAAACATGACAATGTAGCTTATCACTACAATCTTGGCATCAGTGTTTGTTGATTTGTTGAGTTCTTCTTCCAGGCTGATTTCAGTGTTGAAGGACAATCGCAAGCCCCGGTCTCGGGCTTCTTCCTGCGCCTCGAGCAAGCGGTCTCGGAGTGAATTTTCCCAATCGATGGCTGCCAGTTGGACAAAGCTGCCCTCTGCTGCATTCCGAATGACCCAAGTAGCCGTGATTGCCTGTGCTTCTGTGACATCATCCTCGTAACCTCCAAACACCATGCGCGGTTCGATAGGCTGGCCAAACTCGGGTCGGCAGTCGACGGGGGTATTGGCACACTGGCGAAGATCGTCTTTCCAAGTCTTGGGGTTGATCACGCCACCCTTGGCGGACCAGTAGCCGGTGACTGACTGGACCACACAGGCATCGTTTGCCGGCTTGAAGCAAACGTCTTGAAGGTTCTTCGCGTAAGTCTTGCTCTCTAGCTGCGCGATGCTCTTCTCGACCTCGGCCCACCATTTGAGAGTATCGTAACTGAGCACTGGTCCAGGGCCGGCAGGCCGCGTGTCATTCACCAGAAAGATCTTTTCAGCGCGGTAGAAGGGTCCGAAGTTGGAATCGAAGTATGCCTTCTCCTGCGCAGCCGGCGAGGACGGGCTGACCCAAAGCCTTGCTGGCTCCTTTTCAAGGTCAAATTTGAACCATCCAGCGCTTAGGATTGCCACGACCAAGAGACTCGTGCCGATGATAAGGCCGGGGAAGCGGGATGCAGTATGGCCAAGCCGGTAAAACAAGTCATCGCACCTGTCATTGATCCAATACCGCTTGGTAGGGCGATCTCTCATGACTTCGGTCAAAACCGGCCCACCCTCGTCTTCATCGTCGCTGTGAGAGGACTCATGCAGCAGTCTAGTTCTTTCCACTCGATGCTGCGCATAACGTCTCCATGCAACATGACCAAATACCGAGGAACCAAAGACAAAGAGCAGCACGGAATAGGCGAGGATGGAGGCAAAGGAGAGACAAGGCAGAGCGCCTACATGACAATATCCAGGCTTTACCACGGCTGGCAACTCGGGGCATACGGCGGGACAGTCGACGCAAACGCACCTGTAGTCGGGATCTTCGTCGTTGCACTTCTTCGGCGTCATACCCAACGGGCCCATGTTGGGTTCTTGGTATGATTCGGGGTAGTTGATTTGAAAGGGAGATCCGACCAGCGGTTTCTTGTCGCCCAAGAATTTGAGCATTTGATGATAATTCTTAGCGCCACCTCCAATCAAGTCCATGGCACGGCTGTTTGCGCCACCAAACTTGACTTCCCTGCAGCTATCATACAGGCCAGTGCCATACTCGTCGGAAATGAGTTGGTCGAGCTCAGTCACGAGCAGCTTGCCGTTTTTAGGGGCAGCATCCGTAACATTGACAAAGAGGGACTGGTCGGGAGAGCATGTAAATTTGCAAAACATGTTGAAGAAATTGTATTTGCAGGCCGGACACGATCCGATAAGTGTGTTGGGCGTGCCGAGCTCGGACTTGAGAGATCGAACCTGGCACCAAGTCAGCTAACTACATTGCAGTTGCCGGGATAGCAGGCAGAGTTTACCTGTTCCAGTGTGCAACACACCGGTCCATCATTCCATTCGGCTCCGCAGAGGTCGACAAGCTCCTTTCGCAGATCTGCGGCGGGTTCTTTGGCCACATCGTTGTCGACGCATGGCAGCTCCTTGCCGAAGAAACTTTGCTTGCCACATTGGCCCCGAAAGGCACACCGGCCGGCTTCGTGTTTGGGTGTCAGGGGAGAGACATCTGCGCTTGCTAGAGCGGCGACGATGGCTGGCGCCGCTCCCAGAAGAGTCACGACTTGGTGACGCATCTCGGGACACTGGGCGGGCCTTGTCGGCCGCACGTAGGATGGGAGCTTGCCGCAGCGTGTGCGTGATGGAAACGGTTGTTACTTGCTCAACTTCCGCGAAGATGTGGGCGAATCCAGAAAGAATGCACAGATGCCAAGTCAAGAAGCAAGTTTGGTGGCGGGTGAGACGCTGATGTTTGTGGGGGAAGGTTTGACCAACAGACCGAACAGCACCAGACTTTGAGCACTTGCACCTGTCGTCATCAAAGCCTGCCGCCGGTGTTGCCGCTGACGCACGAGATGAGTGAGCCCTGCCCTGGAAGCTGTTCCTGATGCAGCATCAGGCTTTGGAAGCTCCGGGCTCCACTTGGCTTGGCTCTTGGCGAGACGACAAGGGCAACTGCGCTCTTGGTCCGTGCGGAAGGTACTCCAGAGTCCAGTCCATACAGCCCTCGCACCTCTCAGACCTGCGTCCCTCACGATGCATGCAGGCAGTCACCTCAGCCTCAGACCTGGTCAAGAACCGTCATCTTCTATTTGCGAAACTTGATAAATCACACCAGTCCAGTCTGTGTTGCGAAACCGCCAGCTCAGACCAGGCGGTTTATTCCATGCTTTGGACGTATTCACACGTCGTCACTCGCGTTGTTTCGGTGCCGTACTGGAGCAACGCCTTGCCCTCGTCACTGGGGGTTCTGCGTGCATCTCCGATCTGCTAAATCCAACCAGGCATTTGACGATTTCACCATCTTCATATCTGCCTTCACACCACTGCCTCCCTCAGGTCCAGAGCTGCTGTCGTTGCAATTTGCGTGACTCTAACTATCTAGCATCTCATTTGCCCTTCTCCACACGTGATTCCATGCACACCGACCTTGGATCAGTCAGGCTTTTAGTGTTTGTTTTCTCATCCACACCCAAGCATCCGTCCGCCCTCTCTCTCTTCTTGGTCCCTGGAACGTACATGTCCTCACTTTTTTTTTGCCTTCGTCTTGGATAATGCCTACTCCGTCGACTCGCTGCACTTGCCCAACTTTCCACTTACTGCATGAAGAGATCTATTCAACAGCCGCGTTATGGCCAGTGAAAAAGAAGATCACTTAGAAAATTTGGTGGTATGTAAAATCCTCATCATGGCAAGGAGCCGTATTGCGCCATGGAATACCGGAATTCACGTTTCCTAGGACTCATTCCGTACCCTTCTCGACGAAGCTCTCATTGTAGCTATAGCAAGCGACTACAACCTCAAGAATCCATCTGCTTATAAACAGGCGCAGCGCACTCTACAGGACTTGGCGCAAGGTGTTCTGTCGGAAGAAGCATCTGGCTTCAATCCCAGCGGCATTCCTCAAGTACCTGAAGGAGAGCCGCAAGCTACTTATGATGAGCTGACGGTAACGTCAACTACCAGTGCAAGTCGCCAGGCCTCACAGGCTCGCATCACAGACAACTCGAGCACGGACAATTCATCATGCGTGTCAGATCTGCCCACTTCCAAGCCTAGATTGACAACATTCAACGAAGACAGCGAGGAGAATAAGTTGCTCTTGCTGCAGAGTATGTTTGCCGATTTGAAGGAATTTGATGTTCAGTATGCTCTGAAACAAGCCAATGGAGACTTTCAGACTGCGCTGGATGATCTCCTGAATGTTCAGTATTTACAGTCGACCGGCCAGCAGATGAAAGGCGTTGATGGCTTCTTCGAGCCAGAGAGCAGTCGGTGCAAGGGAAAGAAGAAAAGGGAAGGCAAAAGGAAAGTCCCGTCCGATGGAGATCAGTCGAGTGATGGCGCATCGTTTCCCAGCTTCGCTAGCGAAGCACGCAGTGAGTGTGTGATCGATTTCATCCGCTGCCGATAACATTTCTAAGTTTGACAAGGCCAGGATGAGATCGACTACATAGCAGAGAGATTCAGCATTCGATCTGATCAGGTATATCCCATCTATTACAAGTTCCAGTGCTCCAAAGCCGCCACTGTCGTTGAGCTTCTAAACCAGTACATCTCCTACGGTATCGGAAGCCAAGATGAAAGCGGCAAAGGAAACGCCGAACGCCTCGCCAAAAATTACCGGCACGTCCCTCAGAAGTACATGCCTGCCGTCGTCCATGTCGCCGGTCACATTCCGCAGTTCGCAGACGACATCGCTGCTCTTCTCAACAAGCATTTCTCAAAGCAACCCAAGATCAAGAAAATGGATCTTTCGTATCGCCTCACGCCTCTCCCACAAGCCGACATCGAAGGCGGGAGGGATATGACGACGCTGTCCCAAGCGGGCGCAACGCCGGCAGTGGAACTAGTTGCAAAGCATTCATCCATGAATAACATGAACTTGGAAGAAGCCATGAGCCGCGCGAATAAATTCCACCAAGCTAGCCGCGATGCCGCGGCGTCCGCAGTGCAGATGCATCGTCGGGGCTCATCTAGTCCGCTCTATAGACAGGCAGCCAGCTATTACTCCGACCAGGCTCGAGAACAAGGCCGATACGCCCAGACTACCACATCTGCAGCAGCTGATATTCTCGTTGCCAAACGCAGCACGCGTTACTGCGTTGATTTGCATGGTGTTTTGGTACAGGACGGAGTGAGAATTGCACGGCAACAAGTTCGAGAGTGGTGGGGCGGATTGGGTGAATCAAGGGCGAAAAAGTTGAGGGACGATGGCGGTTTTACCGTCATTACTGGTCTGGGTCGTCACAGTGCCGGTGGTGTGTCACGTATGAGGCAAGCTGTCGCGGCAGCCTTGCTGCAGGATGGATGGGAGTTGAGGGTCGAGACGGGAAGGTTCGTCGTCACCGGACGAAGATAGGACCGAGGGGAAGTATGCGATGTGCACCATGGCATGAAACGGACGAGTCATGACGGCAATTTCAGCGTACGCGAACTTTGCAGGTACACGCGAAAATGTATACAAATCTGTATATTAGGTACGTCGGTTCGGACGCATAATGAGGACGGGGTAGGAGAATAAACCCCATGTGTATGCATCAGAAACGTCATGTCTAGACTTTCTATACACTATTTACTGGTGGCACTCCTCAAGAACGTCGCTGGTCAATGGCCTGACCACATCTCTCCCACACAGCGTACCCCGTCAGGACTGTACTGAAAAGCATGGCAACGCACACCGTGCCGACATGGATGTCCGCCAAACCAGTAGCCCAGGCCGGGATCGCCATGTCAAGCAAATCAGCGAGCAACTTTCTGGTCAGCGCGCGAACCTTCCGGCTTGTCTCCTTGGATGCCGCCTCTCTCTGTTGTCTGCGCATCACGGCAGCAGCCTTGGGTGTTTTCTCGTCGCCCTTGCCAGACGTCTTCTCATTCGTGGCAGCGCCAAAGCCGCTCCCCGTCTCAGGCACAGCGCGTTCAACATAGGTCTTGAAGATTTTGACCCCAGTACATAATGCTGAGCAAACCAGCGCCGCAAGCCACACACTCTTGGACTGGCCATCGATCCTAACGGCTTCGTCGAGCCCGAAGACGGATAGGCCCCTGACTTGCAACAGATCGAGCAGCGTGACCGACTCCATCAAGCCGAAAAGTCCAAAGAAGCTATCAGCCAGGATGAACAGCCAATCTTCTGTGCTCTTCTCGGGAACGACGTAGACGTTCCAGCTGGATTGGAAGCTGCCGAGGCACCAGAATAGGCGGATAGCGCGGCGAGTCATGTTGAGAAGGTCGCAGAGCTCGCCCATCACTAGCGCACCAGTCTTGTGAGCGGCGGGCGGCCGGTGGGAGAGAAGAATGGGTATCAGGGCTGGATAGGAGGTGAGAATGGAAATGACGGATTGGATGAAGCGCATGATGCGCTCGAGACCGACTGCGACATGTTAGTTGCTCCCCCTCGATGAGACGGCGTAAGCTGCTTTGGGTGTCAGGGATCTGAAAGAAACTTCAACCTCGGGGACGCCAGTCAGACGACCCCTCTCACAACAAACATGTTATATATACATGTGCATTAAGGCCATGGAACGGGCGATGGATCATGATGAGGGAAGCGAGGCCATACCGATATCGGTCCCGAACGCGACGAACTGCTCAAAGTGTCCAGCCATTGTGATTGCTCGGACTACGCGGCTGAGCTCAGTTGTGGAAAAGGGTGCAGAGTGTCAAGTGAAGACAGCCGCCTTGCCGTGGGATTGTGTAGCAGACAGTCGCGTCATGATGGATGCGCTTTCAGGCGAGGTCAAGGATTCCGATTCGGATTCCAAGTTACCAGACGGATGTTGCTTTGACGGTCCCCTTTCGATGTGGGGCCAACGTTGAACCAACCAGACGCTCTCCATTGAACCTGCCAACGGGTCGACGTTCGGACACGGTGACAGATATCGACCCTAACCCTAACTTCACACCGAGTCAAGTTTGGCTCGAGGCTTGCGTCTCAATCCGTAGACGGGATGCTACCTACCTAGGTTCCTTGACATAGCTACATCAGGGACCGTCTTATTGATTTGTTGCGCACTTCAACTCCCCATTTATCGGCTCCCAAGGGCAAAGTCCTCGTCAATGACGAACTCCGTCCTCCCAACATCGCGGCCCTGGGCAAACGCAACCCACAAGCTCTTCAGTTCGTCCCCAACTCTCTCCACCATCTCGTGGACACCATGGCCCTTCAACATGGGCGCGTCCTTCCAGCAAGCCCAAGTCCCCAGCAGGAAGGGCATATCCACCGTGTGCGCTGCGCCCCAGGGACTCTGGTCAGGCGCAATGTCGAACCGATAGAACCAGGGCTTCTCCGGCGGCCCGGCACCTTGAATCTTTCGATACAACTCGTCAGCTTTGTCTTTGAACCAGTTCCTGCCAATGTACTCTACGGCCGACGACTCGACACGTGGTCGCACCAAGGGGTCGATGCTGCGAAAAAACGGCACAAACGCGGACCCCTCGTCCCCGTTATACCCCAGGAAGATGGGCACGCGTCGAATCGCCTCGTCCAGTCGCTTTTCGAACCCTTCCGCATCGGGAAGCGGATGGTGGCCGAGTACCGGTCCAAACGGCAGCAAGGCCGCAGCAAACGACAATGCCCTCTCGGCCAACTTGTCCTGAACCGTCAGCAACTCCTCCACAGGCGCATGACCAGCATCCGCGGGCACCAGTTCCGAGGCCAGCTGCTCCAGAGCACGCAGCATCTCACGCCGGTCAGAAAGACGCAGTCCCAACGGCGGGCTCTGGATAATGGCCCGCTGGAACAATCCCTCTGTCCCGTCCGCCCCCATCAAGCAATATATAGAATCAGCGCCGGCTGACTCTCCAAACACGCAGACCCTCTGCGGGTCGCCTCCGAAGCATTCGATGTTTCCTTGTATCCACTTCAGGGCGGCAATCTGGTCCATCAGCCCCAGGTTGGCGGGTGCTCGTCCCTCGATGCGTTGGTAACCGAGGATGCCTAGGCGGTACGCAATGTTCACCACCACGACGCCCTTCTTTGCGAGGCCCGCGCCCGAGTAGCAGTCGAGGTCGCCGGCCCCGGCGATGTACCCTCCGCCGTGGATGAATGCCATTACCGGCACACACGGCCGTGGCTTCGGCGCCGGCGCGAACACGCTGACGCGAAGACAGTCTTCGGAAGTGGTCCGACCCTCCGCAATGGGGCCGACGAGTGCGTGAAGACGGGATCGGAACTGCGGGCATATGGGAGCTGGCTGGGTACAGTCCCTCAGTGATGACCATTTTGGAACAGGCTCCGGCGGTTGGAAACGCTCCGCCCGGGCGTACGGAATGCCCCGCGCTGCGAGGACGTTGTCGCTTTGGACGGTCGTGATTTGGCCGTTTGCCAGCTCGAGCGTTACCTTTGATACCTCCGCCATGGTGGCCGGGACGCGATGTGTGATGGTGACAGTGATGTCTCTCGGGTGTCCTTTAGGTCCGGGTTTTCTCGCACACAGCCAAGAGAACGTAATCAGTATTGAGAGGAAGCGGATAATGACAACATGACATCTATGTGCCGGGCAAGAAGCAGCAAGTCAACCACTCGAGGCGAAAGCTGTTGTCGGGTCAGGATTTCTCGTGTTTGCCAGGTGAGTTTATTTCTCATCCCTCGGGCACTTTTAGCAACCCCCTTTGCGGCCGGGCAGCCCTGGCACACAACGTGAACATCACGCAAAAACACCTCTTCCTCGTTGACAAGATACACTAGTTGCTCGTGTTTCTCAAACGCCAACACCAGAGCCAACACTTGATCCTAACCATGACACCAGCTCGTTCTTTAGCTGCCACGGCCGCCTCCGGCCACAAAGGGGGTTGCTAAAAGGGCCAGAGAGATCAGAAATACAAACACACCAGTAGACTCTTTACCAGTTGTTTCAAACTGTCGCTTCTGAAAGTACAGAGTAGCGACATCCTCCGTCACTTCCGGCTGCCCGGCTGATCCGTCACTAGCCGCCACAACGGAGGGTACGGAACCCGCACCCTCCCCTTTTTTGCCATTGGGAACAAAATCGCCTGTTCACATTTCCGTAATGATGTCGTGGCGTCGGAATACGAAACGGCAAAATGCGCCGCACGACGATCCGGAGGTGAACCGACAAGTGCAGTGTTTGATCGCGTTGTTGTAGGGGTATTGGCGTCACTTGCCGTGATCCAACAATCATCAAATTAGACAAGATGGTGTGTGACAAGCTTCAAAAATACAATATCATTTCAACCGTATTGAATACAACTCCAGTCACATCTGCAAGTGTGTTTGTAACATGCCGGACCTAAGTGGAGAGCTTACCACCGAAATCCTTGCGGCGCTCTGAAGCGTCGAGCTCTCTCCCTCCATCCGCAGCTATTCCCCCCGTCTAATCTAGGTGGACAAAAGTACCCTTTTCTAATTACTGGCCGGGGGAAACAAGCTTTCCTTGTGACCTCGTGTTGGCCTCCCATCCGCCACCCAGAGCTGCACCGCCGTGCTCCTGGGCATACTTCTGCATTCTGGCCTCTAGTTCGGGTCGGAAGTGACGGATGAGACCTTGGATTGGCCAGGCGAACGCCTCACCCAGGGCTTCACATGGTTTTGAGTCAGCATCGCAATCGGCTTCCGAACTTGTTAGAGATAGGGGTGTTTGTCCTTACCGCAGATGGTATGGCCCTCAACCTGCTTCGTCAGCTCCTGGAGCATGTCAATTTCTCTCTCACGTCCCTGACCGCGCTCAAAGCGAGACATGATCTGTTCGGTCCACTTGCTGCCTTCACGGCAGGGAGTGCACTGGCCGCAACTCTCGTGACGATAGAAGTGGCTAAGCCGGGAAATGGCGCGGACAACGTCGGCGCTTTTGTCCATGACGATGACGGCAGCAGTTCCAAGACCCGACTGGCTATCCTTCAGAGCATCAAAGTCCATGAGCTGCTCGTCGCAGATGCTCTTGGGCAAGATTGGAGTCGATGAGCCGCCAGGGATAATGGCCAAGAGATTGTCCCATCCACCACGGACACCGCCGCAATGCTTGTCAATAAGCTCACGCAGGGGAATGGACATCTCCTCCTCGACCGTGCAAGGGTTGTTGACATGGCCGGATATACAGAACAGCTTGGTGCCCTGGTTGCGCTCGCGACCGAAGCCCGCGAACCAGCTGCCTCCACGGCGACAAATAGTAGGGGCAACGGCGACGGTCTCGACGTTGGCAACGGTTGAAGGGCATCCGAACAGGCCGACGGCGGCAGGGAACGGAGGCTTTAGGCGGGGTTTGCCAGGCTTGCCCTCGAGAGACTCGATCAAAGATGTCTCCTCACCGCAAACATAGGCACCGGCACCACGGTGGATGAAGACGTCGAAGTCGTAGCCAGAGCCGCAGGCATTCTTTCCAATCAATCCGGCTTTGTAGGCTTCGTTGATGGCGTTCTGCAACACGGCAGCTTCGTAGACGAATTCGCCTCGAATGTAAATGTAGGCAGCGGTCGCATTCATGGCTCGGCCGGCGACAAGGCAGCCCTCGACGAGCTTGTGGGGGTCCTTTCGCATGATTTCGCGGTCCTTACAAGTTCCGGGTTCACCCTCATCAGCATTGACAACGAGGTATCGAGGCTTCGTGTCCTTGTCCCAATCCTTGAAGTTCATGAAGGACTTTATTGCGAGCACAACAAAGCGAAGTTGTTAGAGTTCAAGCGTCTTGTGGTGTCCCGGAGGTGAATTGGACAAGAGAAAACATACCCATTTGAGACCAGACGGGAAGCCAGCGCCACCACGGCCTCGCAAGCCAGAGGCCTTTACCTCGTTGATGATCCAATCGTGACCCTTTAGTATAATTTCCTTTGTCTTGTGCCAGTCGCCCATTTTTTTCGCGCTCTTGAGGTCGGGAGGGAATCTGCCGTAAAGGTTCTGGAAAATACGATCTTGATCCTTGAGACCTCCGTAAGTCCGCTTGGGGGTTCCATCCTGCACTGTCGCGAGGCCCCTCACCGCATTCCGCGAGAGGCTCACGGCCTTGCTTGGCGCCGCTCTTGAGGACAGCATTGCGTCGTTGTCCGGCGGCGGATTGGGGTCGGGGATGAGGTCGGGGATTTGTCGTGAAGATGGATGCTCTGCGGTAACCCGGTGGCGAGATTTGTCTAATGTCAGCGTCACAATTGCGGGCAATCTGGTTGGCCAACGCTGGGTGTGGCCGCATACTACCAGAAGTGTTAGCTGCTACTTTGAAAAGCCCCAGATTTATCGGAGCGTCAAAGTACTCTCCATCACTCGGTCATCAATGCCCCACACCATCCTGGTCTGCCTTTCCCGACCGAACCGACGCGCGCGCTAATCTCTTTGACTGCTTTATTAACCAACCAAACCACCAAGCATTGGCTGGCTAAACGCCAAGGACCTCTGCGCAACCTTAGTTGCATCCCAAAAGTCGAGATTGAAGACCTTGCTTATAGCGATATGAATCCCACGGCGGCCAACACTCGAGACATTCACCAGAATAACACGGGTTCCTCACTCGATTGAAAAGCTTGCCATGTCGAGCAAAAGACACTCGATTCTCCCGGCCATTGACCGCAGTGGTCCCAAGCCACCAGTCAATTTCTCATCCTCGCTCACCATATCGGACAATGCTATTTTACAAGGCACCCATTCCATCACGATGCAGTCCGAGACTGTAATACATCCTCGGTCGCGGTTCGAATCCCACCTCGGCAGTGTACTCGTAGGACGACGGTGCATCATCCACGAACGAGCCCACATCGGAGTGCGCCCTTCTGATGTAGACACCGTCAAGCCTGGAGGCGTCGTGCTAGGAGACTACGTCGTTGTGGAAGTTGGAGCAGTGATTGAAGCGGGCGATACCGAGGTTGGCGAGGGGACGACCTTGCAGGTCGGGTGCAAGATCGGCAGCGGCGCCAAAATCGGAAGACACTGCACAATCTCCCCCAAGACGGTTATCCCACCGGGGGAGCATCTACCGGATTACACCGTCGCTTACTCGGATGGCTTACGGCGATTAGATAACCGGGGCGTCACAGACATGCGGAAGCTGGGGCTGGTAAAGCAGATTGCTGTTTTGAAAAAGATGATACCCAGCAACCCGGACAAGTTCAAGTGACGCCGCGAGCGAGCCACAGCATGCGACATCTACCACGTTAATTTGTACGATCAATAGGCTAGACTACATATTTGCATGAGGGCTTAGTGGCTCATGGCGTCTTCGAACAGTCTATGGAGCTGTTCCTTCTCGGTTTGCAGCTCTTTATCTAGTCCGGGAGCCAGCATCAGTACACGAGCCTGAGGAATGGTGCCGTCGACAAGGGCGTCGATGTGCTGTCTGCCAAAACCTAGGTCCTTGAGACCTGCAGGCTGGTCGCCCAGGTCTGCGAGGAACTTGGTCAATGCCTCTGCCAACACCTCCCCGGCACTCTCCGGCTTCACGTTGGATGTGTCAACACCAAAAGCTTCAGCGGCCTCGAGATGTCTCTGGGGGTTAGAAGCAGCAGTGAATCGGAAGACGGCGGGAGCAGAAACGGCGACGGAGACACCGTGGGGGATCAACGGTGCGGGCACATCGTAGCCGGCGTGTCTGTATCCAGGGTTCTGTCCAGAGATGGGGTAAGACATGCCTGCGTAAAAGACAAAGAATCAGTTGGAAGCTCCCGCCACCGTTGCGGCGTGGCGATGGTGTATATTTGACGTACCGTGACACAGGTGAACGCCTGCGTTCCCAAACCCAACACCAGCAAGAGTAGCTGCAAGCAGCATCTCGCTCTGCGCCTCGAAGTCGTCAGGATCCTTGACAGCTCGAGGCAGGTACTTGACTGTGCGGCGAAGAGCATGGAAAGAGAATACGTCGGATATGGGATTGGCGCCCTGGTAAGCGGGTCTCATGATTGGGTTCGGCGGGCGTGGAGTACGCTCATTGTAAGGAATGGCCGTCCAAGACTCCAGAGAGTGGCAGAGCACATCCAGTCCAGAGCTGGCCTTGACCGCAGCAGGCATGGTTCGTGTATTGGTGGGGTCACATATTCCCAGTGTCGGTTTCAAGTTTCTGTGGGCGACACCAGTCTTGGCTCGCTCAGATACAAGATCAAAGATGGCCGTGCCGGTGGTCTCGCTCCCTGTTCCCGCGGTGGTCGGAACGGCAATAAGCGGGCAGAGGGGTTTATCGACAGGCCTTCCCTTGCCAAGGGGAGCATTGACAAAGTCCAAAAAGTCGGCGTCGGGATAGTTCAAGTAAAGGTTCATTAGCTTGGCCGTGTCCATGACTGAGCCGCCGCCAACGGCGAGAAAGGCGTCTGGCCGGTACGGGCGAACCCATTCGATAGCTTCCTTGATTCTAAACACCGTGTAAGCCTCGCATTATACTGGGTGTACGAAAAGAGCGCACGACCGGTGAAGACCATCAACTTACGAGCTGTCTTTGGGTTCAATTCTCACATTCGAGAAGACCTCGAAGCTAATACCTTCTCTTGTCAAGCCCTCCCTCACCTGCCTCATGGCGTCCAGCCTGTCAACGGTAGGGTCCGTGACAACACACACCTTCTTTGCGCCCATGTTCTTGAAATCCATGCCGACTTCCTGCGTAACACCCGGGCCGAAGCGGATAGATGAAGCTGCCATTTCAAAGGCATATTCCTTCAGATCTTGGCTCACGGACGCGGGTGTAGCATATCGCCGGCGACCTGCTTCTCTCGCACGGGGCACTAGAGATGGAGGAGCCTTGTGGTAACCTGGGTTTGAGTGGCATGGGCATGAAGGCGGATGCGTATATTGAATGGTACGAAGAAGGCTGGTTGCCCGCTTCGCGGCCTGTTGCATGTACAGGCTGTTAAGTCAAGTCCGCGTTGGCGGCATTTGCAGGAGGAAGATGAAAGCTTACGTTGGGAACAACACGGACGGGAGCGCCCATGGCGGTTTCGTTTTAGGAAGCAAACGGTATTAGCTCAACTGGTGTAATAGTCGAGGAAATTGACAACGACAGGACAGCAGCAGAAAGGACAAAAGTGATGTGGGATGCTGAGATGGAAGATTGATGATGAGGGTGTGCAGGGAACCCACCAGTGACCAGTGCGGAGTGGTCAACTGGTTCAATGTTAAGCCTCGGCGCGCTCGGGCTCGGGTAATGATTGATTGAAGCTGGTGAGTTGCGGGTTGAAATGCTAGCCGATTGCGGGGGAGGCTTTTTTTTTCGATGGGTTTCACCAGGTACATGCCGGGATCACGGCAACGTTGCAACCTGCAACCACCCCCTAGTGTCTTTCTTGCGTGACGCCTCAAGATATGGACGCACTGGCAACTACGTAGTTAATTCATCAATTGGTTCATTTCATATGCTGCTGCAGGCACGGCGTGATTTGATTGGACCGGTCGGAGCACGACGACAATCCAACAGCCCCTGCAAAGCACCGGCCATTGGAGTCAACGACCACCGTCACGTTATCGTCTACGAGGAGGCCACCACGTGTATTTAAAAATCTCATCATGTTATCCCCGTCGTTGCAGATGCCCATGGCAAGAGATGCGCCTCTGGTTCCCATTCAGCTCCAGAGGCTTGCCACCCGGGCCACAGTTGGGCTGGGCAAGGTTGGCGGTTAAGGAAACAATTCGTCTGGCGACATTCTTATTCGCCGTTCGATGCCGAGAGTGATTCGGATGAGCCACGGTGATTGAGTCAACTGTTTATTGGAGGCGATTAGGTATGCGGTTGACGAGGGCAATCTACGATGCATCTGCGTGGCTGAGACGATGATGGTATTCGAGAGCAGAAAGGGCCGAAACACTGGATTTGGACGAGACGAGGGAGATTGTCGGCGCAGGATTGCTGTTGCGGGTTTGAAGTCTCCGGGTCATGATATCTGATACTCCGTACCTGAGAGTTGGATGGCCGGGAGGCCTTGACGTACATTAGTCGGCTTCGAATTTGACGCGTCGATGATTGACAAATGCAGAGTCATGCTTCCGACACAGGAACTTCGCACCCGGTGAATGGCACCGATGAGCTAGCTGCTCTGGAGTTTGAATGACGAAAGAGGCTGGAGGCTGGGCGGCCATTGAAGTTTCAAGTAGGGACTCGAGTGCCTGGGTGACGACGTGCCACGGAGCACGGAGCACGGAGCAAAATAATCCCACAGTCTGCCTGGCGCCAAGTTCCAACCAACCAGACGGACCACAGGCGCTCGCTGCACGCCGTTGGCCCTTGATCCATGTCCCGCCCACTTCCACTTCGAACAGTCCAACCAGCCCTCCTGATACTTGTCCTACCTCGACCTCGACCTCAACCTCAACCTCCACGGCGACGCTGGCATCTCCAAACCGAACCTACCATACGCGGCTATCCAGCTCCAATCCCTGTCGCACCACGACGCTGCAGCGCGCAAGCACAAGCAACGTTGTCGACATTATCCTGCTGTCCGCGTTCGCATCCTCGTCCCATTCCCCTCTCCGTCTCCTGTCTCCGTCTAGGACAGACCTCAGACTCGACGACCATGCTCTCGCCTTCTGTCTACGTTGCCGACTCTCCTTCATGATCCCGCTGGATAACGCGCATACAGATGGACCGCGCAAATGGAGCCGGGCCTGGCGCTACTGCCGCCTCGAGGGCGCAACGGTTTGAGGATGAAAAGCGCCGCATAATCGACAGCTGCTTTAGCAAGAAGGACACTGACGGCTCTCGTAAGTATTCGGCCTTGCGCTGGTCCTGCCGCTGTTCGGTGCATGGTTTCGGATTGGCGTTCTGGCATGGCATTACTACCGCTGAACTGCTGGCACCTTTGAGCAGCCCAGCTTGACCCTTTCGCAGCCATCGCCTGCCGACTACAGGGCCTATTTAATCAATAGTAAACTGACGTGAGGTTTGCACTAGTTCTCGAGACCTACATCACACACATACGCACCACGGAGTATTCCTCATATCCGTCAACCCCCCCGCCACCGCAAGCTCGTACGCCCGAAGCCGAGAAGGCCAGAGTCATCATTGTAGCAGTGCGCAAGTCAGGTCGCGTCCGCATGCACAAGTCAAAGGAGAATGCAAACGGAACCTTTTCCATCGGAAAAACATGGAACCTCGATGACCTGACCGATATCGGGTCCTTCACCGGACCCCAGGTGAAGCCAAACTATCGAGAATGGGGAGGGGATACCGGCTTTTTGGTGACTCTCGGCAAGCCGTACTACTGGCAGGCACAGACCGACAAAGAAAAGAAGTTCTTCATTGCCAGCCTAATCAAAATTTATGGAAAGTACACCGGTGGCAAGACACCCGAGCTGTCTGGTTTCGACCAAAGAGAGCTCGATCAAGTGTTGGGGGCTGGACGACGACGGGCCGCATCTCCGTCGCGACCTCCGCTGGAGCAAGTCCCTAGCCAGCAGAGCGCAACTTCGGGTTCGTCAGCACCAAGTATTCCACCTGGTCCCCCCGCTCCGCCGTTGGCGCCACCGACTTCGAGCACGCCTGATCCCGCCCGGTTCCAGAAGAGCCCGATGGCGATGCGGCCGCCCTTGAACGGTAGCAACTCACCTGCAGGTAGCTTTGACTCGGCAATGTCAAGGGACCGTCCGGCTGATCGCCCGGTTGATCGCCCGGCTCCAAGATGGACGACGAGCCAGGCAAATAAGAGTCAGGATTCTGTGGCCAACTCATTCACGACTGCCAGAAGCGAGGATACGTCTAGTCAACCCCCGCGCTCTCGAAACGGTATGAATGGAGCTGGAGCATTTGGACGCTTCGGGGATCCCCGAGAGCCGTTTGAACCTTCTCAAGAACCTATTCCCACACCTCCCCAAGGACCGCTTCAATCAGATGGAAAGCCACCTCCCGAAAGACGACGCCCGCCAATGGACCCCACCCGCCCTGATGATCGCGATCTTGTCCCTCAGCCTCTGAACAGCCAAACACTAAGAAAGGATCCCGTTGCTCCACCACCCAGAAGTGGTGATAGAATATCGCCCAGAACCGACACCAGCCAACTGCCTCCAGGACCGCCAGCGCCGCCATTGGACAACTCAAAGGCGGAGAGTATAAATTCCGAGACGCCCGAATCAACCAATAACTCTACCGCCTCATTGTCAGTCACGACATCTAACGATGCTCTATCTGTCCCGGGGGCCCCTCCCGAGCCCGGGGCAGACGCACGGCCAGGATTAGGGCCCATGATCAGACAAAAGAAGTCAAAGGGCGACATTGCCGGGGTGCTGTGGAAGGCTGCCACAGCTGCCTCGGCTTTTCGTCCTCGCCCAGGCGGTGCCGGAGAGCGTTTACGTCAGTTGCAAATTAAACCTGACGGCCCTGACGGCATCACTGGCGTCGTACCCGCGCCACCCCGACCCGTCACTCCTGACATACCTAAGCCTTTTTCTGCTCCCGCGGAAACATCAACTGGAATCCCCAATCCTGCTGCTGGCGAGTCTCCGGCTTCGACTCTGAATTCAGCAGCAGTTCCAGAGGTGACGCTCACTGTCCCCAACGCCAATCAGGCAGCGGCTGTTGAACCAGACAAAGCCAAGGAGCCCAAGACAGAGGAGCATCTCAAAAAAGCCCCCAGAAGGTCCATCGTGACAGGGAACGATGCGAAGTATCTCCAAAGTCTCGGTGTGGACCCTAATCTTCTCGATGACCGAAGTGATGAGTTCAGTCAATGGCTGGACTATTTTGGCTGGGTACCCGGGCAGGAAATGCGCTCTCGTTCGGCAGAGGAAATAAAGGCAGATGTGGAACGGGAAATAAACAGGGCTCAAGCTGGTGGCTGGCTCGCCAGATTTCAAGAGGAAGACGACCGAGTGGAAGCTATCAAACGCGGCATCGATCTAGCCATGGCAGAGTGTGAAGAGTTGGAGAACCTCCTCACTCTATACTCTGTTGAACTTTCGGTAAGATACGCCGACAATCGTGGGGAAGAAAAATTATATGAGATGAGGCTTCTTGGCTAACATATCGAAACAGACGCTGTCAGACGACATCACGTACATTGAAGCTCAGTGTCAAGGCCTTCAAGTGCAAACAGCAAATCAAAAGCTTCTGAAGAAAGAATTGGAATCACTTCTGGAAACCTGTGCTATTACTGCAGGAGACCTGGAGGCTCTGCGGCTCGCCCCGTTGGAGAACTCGCGGGGTCTAGAGGATGTTGAGAGGGCCCTTGTGACGCTCTTCAAGGCCATGATCAAGATCGATCCTTCATTGGGAGGCATTGAACCAGCACCAAAAGCCCAATCCGGCGCCAACCAACCTCCTGTTCTCAATACCGACTACGGCAATATGAGAATTGTGCGAGAAAAGAAGCAGATGTACCTACAGCATAGCGCAGTCTTCATGAAACGGCTCATTGAGTTCATGGCTCGCCAGTTTGATGAGGCGTGCGCCGGTTCAAAACGTGCGCTTGAAGGTGCTCTCTCCAAGAAGGTGGACTCATCCCACTACGACGCTGGCCGAGAGTTGTTGTGGAAGTACGGCCCCCTGATGCTATATGCACGAGACGTTGATCTGAATAATTGGAATCACCTCATCCAAATCTATCAGGACAAGAGCCATCCTCTGTACAAGGGCCAGTTCCAAAACGTCATTAGTGTATGGCGTAAGAATGCAAGAAAATCAACAGGAGAAGAGACCGAGTTGCTTTTCTCATCGCAAGTCGAAAAACAACAAGAAGGTGTGGCAACTGCCGCCAGGAAGATAACAGTGAAGCGCAGTCAGACCTTGGCCAGAGCTCTCCGGTCGCCGTTGGCAGACAGCGGTAGCCGAGCCACTCCAGAGAAGTCGCCCACCACCGACAGCAGAAGCTTTCCCTATGAAGTCTTTGCCGGCGTGTTGGATGACCTGTTGCCATTGATTGAGATGGAGCAGAACTTCATCATCGACTTCTTCCATGCGACGACCTTGGAGCAGGGGGATTTCACTGATGCTGTGGCCGCGAGCGCACCTCGAGACCGACGCGGGGGGGATTTGAAGCGCCACCGTCTCATGGAGCCAGATCGTGACTTGGCACGAAGAGTGACTCGCTCCATGGAGGTGATATTTGCCTTCCTCGAGTCTGAATTACAGAGACTCATGGAATGGGTAGTTGGACAAGATCCCTTGTAAGTTCCGATGTCAACTACGGGCCGCATCCTATACTTATCATGTCCATAGACAAGGAGTTGGTGTTCTCGCAGTGCTGGAAAAGAAGCTGTCTGAAATCAGCCAATCTAACCAGGATTACTTGAACACATTACTGCAAAAGCTGCACAGTCTTCTGGAAGGTCGCTTCAGCAAGTTTGTGGAGGAGCAGATCAAGGCTATCGAAGAAACCAAGGTCAAGATTAACAAGCGAAAAGGAGTCATCTCATTCTTCCGTGTCTTCCCTGCATTCATGACGGCGGTGGAAAACATGATGAGCGGGCTCGGTGGGAACTTGGCGCTTCGACGCATGATCGACCGAGAGTACGATCGCATTCTCAAGTCCATGTTTGACTCGCTCATGGTCATCGCTCGAGAGCGGCCGGCTGTTGTGGGTGTGTCCACTGGCCCGGCTGATCCTGAGGATAAGGAAGCACTCAACTTCCACATTTTGCTAATCGAAAACATGAATCACTTCCTTGAGGAAACAGATACGCGGGGCCTTGACGTGCTAGAGGAGTGGAAAGACCAAGCTAACACCGAGTATCATGAACATATGGACATGTACCTGAGTGCCGTCATCCGCAGGCCCCTTGGCAAGCTCCTGGACTACCTCGAGAACATTGAGGCCCAGATTCAGACGGGCAAATCGCCTACGGCCATTGCACGACAACCGTCCAACGACAAGGCCATATTCAACAAGATTCTTGGGAGCTTTGATTCAAAAGAGGTCCGCAAGGGGGTCGAGGCCCTACGCAAGCGTGTTGAGAAACACTTTGGCGACGCCGATGATCCTGCGCTCAGCCGTGCTCTAGTGGCAAAGGTGACGTCTGAATGTGAGAAGTTTTACCTCAATGTGGAAACCAGAATTGGCCAGGTCACCACGGATGTGTATGGAGGCGACGTACCATTTGAATGGCCCAGAGCGGATGTCAAGCTGGCCTTCAGATGAGCGTGACGAGCAAAGACGGCCAAGACGGGGCGGATAGCAGAGGTTTGAGTAACGGGAGGGAGTGTCGTTTAATCTCTGACGGGAGCCGGCATGCGATAGCGAGGCTGTCGCCCAGACGCACGGGGATGAAACCATGTTGGCGTCCACGAGAGCGTGCAATACTTTCATGGAAGATGACATACGTGACCAATGAAACCCTGTTTGTTGTAGCATAGTGAATTGATGCAGAGAACTGCGAATTGATGGATGTCGGGAACAACACGCAATGGGCTCTCGGTTTGGGGTCAGGGTTAGGGTAACGCCCCCGCGCGGACGTTTCATGGGTTACGTACCCGTCGCGTAAAGTGAGAACGCGTTCGCCGTTCACCATCGCCCCACCACCGACTTGGCATCATCCTTCATCCCGGGGAAGCTCTGCATCTCATCATCAACTTCTCGACATAGGGCCTCGTGTTTCATCCATCTTGCTCTCGCATTTCAAAGTCTCAAGGGGAAAAGGCCAGTGGCTATGGCTCCCGAGACACGTTCTCGTGGCGTGCCTCCTCCCAGCCGGGTATACAACTCCTCGCCCGCCTTGCAGCAGGTCCAATTTCCCGCGCGACGGAAAAGGATTCGCAGATATGCAGGCTCTGAACAGCCGAGCCTGAAGCAACAGACTTTGACTCAGATCGAATTTGTCTCCAGCCTGGGCGAGGACATCCAAATTCTCAGCGACAGCGATGAGGATGCTCTAGATGGAGGAGGCCTTGCCTCGGAGGACAAGGAGAATGTAAAGCCTCGTTTGGCAGACGAGCCGGACCAAACGGCCCAAGAAGCGGAGGACGGGGAAGATGATGACGAAGAGCCCATCCCTACGAGACGCAAGAGATGGGCTTCATCGACAGCACGACAGGGGGAAAAACGACGACGAACCATGGGCGATGACGCAAAGAGAGCCGTTGCGCCCAGGAAGGGGGACAAATCACGGCGAAGGACGTTGGGTGATGTGCCGACATCTTCGAACTATCAAACGCAGACCCTTACACAGTTCCTGGGCCACCAGACATCCTTCGTAGCCGGTTCGGATGATGACGACCTGGATCTCGACGAGGACCATGGAGACGATGGGTTTCTCTCGTGGCTAGGTGAACCGGGTAGTCCGAGTGCTGGGCGAGGCAGACGGAACGATCCGTCGCCATCTGCGAGGCGGCATCACGAAGCAGCGACTGCAGCTGCCGTCTGCGGTGCGGATGAAGTCTTGTCGCGCGAAAATTCTGTTATTCCCCAGACCCCGGCGAAGAGGAACACTTCCATTCGGTTTGATCTTTCCTCGGGGGGACGACAGCCCCCCGGTCAGACCATGGTTGATCGCTACGGGGCACCGGATCAGCAGGACTCACCGTTGAAGAATCACTCTTCGTCCATGCAGCCGCATCCGGTGAAACTCACCGGGGAGCCTTGGCGGGACTCGCCGGGCGCGGCGAGACCGCCGTCTCTGGTTATCAAAGACTCGTATACCACGGACGATTGTACCACGCCCAGCAAGAGCCAGGCGAGGATACTGCAAAGCAGATCACCGACTCCTCTGCGTGCTTCGCATCATGCCCCGTCCATACTGAGCCCTGTAGGATATGAGGACATGCCGACGAAGAAGAAAGGGGCCCAGAGGGGAGCGGAGGCGACTTTGCCGGAGATGCTGGCTGCCGAGGAGCTGTATGAGATTCCCGACTCGGATGAGGACGACGGCGAGGGCGAGGGCGAGGGCGAGGGCGAGAACATGGAGGAGAGATATGGCGCCGGCATCGAGACGCAGCTGGTCTTGAGTGAGCTTGCGTCTACGGAAGAGAAGCTTGGCAAGTCCCAGGATGCGATGCCTCGTTCGGCACGGACTTCAAGGCGGCACACACAACCCGAATCCGCACCATTAACAGTCCAATACGAGCTGCAACCCACGACACCGTCAGAACCGACTCCTCCGCCGCCCTCAAATCCCATCCGCAAACCCATCCCGCACATGTCCAGCCGCACTCAAATCCAGAGCCAACCATGGGAATCCCAACGCGTCCCCGTTTCCATTCTCCAATCCCTCCCCACCCCATCCGCACGCTCAGACATAATCATTCCCGTGTCAGCCGCCTCCCTCGAAGCCCTCACAACCGGTCACACGCTGCATATCACCGCACCCTTCAAAGTTCCCTCCCAGGTCGTCCGCTTCTGGCTCTTCGAGAACAACCTCCTCCGGTACATGGCCTCTGTCGAACCAGCTCAGCAAGTCCAGCCAGCCGGCTCCTCTTCCTCTTCCTCATCACAAGGGCAGTGGCAATACCACGCCACCCAAGTATACGAACTAAACAACCCCGTTTGCGAAGAGGACATGCGCGAAGAAGCATGGCTGCGCGGCCCAATCACCCGATACAAATACCTGCCGCCCGCTGTCATCGGACAACTACTATGGAACTTGAGACATGCCGTCTTTGGCGAACCACTCCTCGAGCAACAACAACAACAGCAGAAACAACAAGTCACCAGCTCCCTCGTCCATCCCAGCCCCCAACCTCAACCTCAACCTCAGCCGCCTCGAGGCACCGACATGGACCACGCGCGGAACCAGCTCCCCAGCGTCACACCACCAGGCAGCATGACGGTATCGCAACAAATATCAGCCCAGATCCACAGCGACATCGCTTCGTCCACTCAGTTCCCGACCTCGGACGACATGGTTCCATCAACACCAGACTCCAACGAGCCCATCAAGCTCCCCTCCTCATCAACTGCAACTACCAAGACGAAAACGCTCCCTGCCCCCCGCGCACCCAGGAAACCGTCAAGACTCGTCCGGCCCTCCCAGGCCACCACCCTCTCGCAGCCATCCACCCCCGGGAAGCAGACTCAGCAACGGGCGAGCAACCCCTCCCAGAGCAGCGTGCAGTTCGTTGAAAGCGGCTCCCTCGGCAGCTTACCTTTCCCGTCCTCCTCGGGATCCACATCGCAGCTCTTGACCAAGAGTCAGATGCTGCCGGATAGTCTGATACAGGACCATGCTCCGCCCCTGCAGCCCGAGATATGGGACTCGGATGACGACAATGTTTCTCTGTAGCCGGCGTTGCGAGAGAAGCCTATCCACATTGGCTTGAAGGAGATGCACGACGACTGATGGGGGGACGCAGTCTTGTATAACACGTACATTTTGAATGACTTACGGGGTGCTTAGGCGTCGCGTTACTTTTGTCCCTGTTCCCAGCCTGCATGTTTTCTATTAGCAGATGCAATTCAGCAACTTGCCTGATTCATCACGTGGGAACCACGTACACACTCAGCATAGACGCTGCGAATTTAAGTCAATTTCTATACCTAGCTGCCATGCCTGAGTTATGTATTGCCTGTGTCCACCTTGTCACTTTTCTTCGTACAACAGGAACCAATTTTCAACGGCCTTTAGAACCATCCGTCCCGACTCTGCTGGGGAAATAATCGCTGGAATCGGCGTCCGTCAACAAAAGCCCGCAAATGCGGTGACTACGTCGCAAGGTTTTCATCCCTCTATCCATTTTCTTCATCGTCGCTTGCCAGGACCAGTATTACCTTCTCCGTCATGTCATCAAATGCGCCAATGTTTGATGGGGAATGCTTCAAATGTGTAGTACACGGAGACGACTCCTGTTTTCAGGGTTTGATGCGAAAGAATTATGTATGACATGGTCATGTGCAGTTTCATCCAGGTTTCGCGAGGTTCTGCAGGTCTTTCATCAAGAAAGAAAGGCGGCGTGTATAAAATCCTCACGAACGTAATTGCATACGTTTTTACGACAAGTGAAAGGCGCCTTGACCCTCCTTCATTGCCTTGTATAACTGTTTTTTCATCGTCTCAATCGTAGTGTAATCGGGCAACTTCAAGTAGTTGACGCACGTCATGACACTGGGTAGGTAGTCATCAGACGTGTACGGTTCCTCGCTTGGTTTGCATACAACGGTAAACATTGGGGTCAGGCTTCGGAAGCCTGTCGCAGTCAGTTGTTAGCATCTCCTTCCTGTTCTTAGCACACGGGAAAGTTTGGTCATGAGAGCTCTCACCTCCAATTGGAAGCTTGGGGCTACCCGTTGTAAATTGCAGAAAGTCGCGTCGCTGTTGCGCGTCAAACTCGCTCATGGATTGTAGCAAGTTCTTCACGCTACGACTGTCCATGTTGAAACCGTGATCGGCCTTGATAGAATCGGTAAGAGCTGAGGGCGAGTCACGTCAGCTAGAGCCTCCATGGCAACGCGTATGGCATATGTGGAAAAACATGAATAGCTTACTCTCTAAAGACCAATCCTCTTCAACTTTTCCAAACAAGCTCACGAGCTCATCTGGAGTGAAAGCACTCAGCGCAGAATAAGGAAAGACCTGTGAAAAGCCGCTTCGGAAAGCATCGACTTGCTGACGCACACCAGATCCGAGAGTCACATCAATGACCTTTTCGAGGTAAATATCCACGTTCTCGATAGTCACGCGTTTGTGAGATCCGTGATCCTCAAGTTCAATATTAGGATAACCAGGTAGGGTGAAATCCAAGCATAAATCATCCAGGCGAACGTTATCAATCACAATGGACTCTGTATCTGCTACTTTCTGCGCAGGTGTGCGATTGGGATCCTCGTCAATTTCCTTCTTGGCCAGTGCGAATTTCTTGATCGTCTTCAAGGATCGAGCAAGACCAGGGTCAACTATTTTGACGGCGCCGAGAGACGGCTTGATGCCTGTGCTCGGGGCATCGCCGATGCGAAAGAAGATCGGATTAAAGTGAATATCAATAATACGAGAGTCAATCATTGATCGAGCAACAAACTTGCCAAGCATCTTGAACAAGTGGAGGATCCGCTCCCCATTAGGTGCTGAGAGCTCCTCCTGGTTCAGAGGACGAGGAAATAGCCCAGTCTGGCCAGTCACGAACTCCTCAGAACCAACCGAGTCCATTTCACGCCACAGCTTGAGCTTCTTCTTGGAGAATTCCTTGGATACCGTCGAGTAGAACTCCAGGGTTGGTCCCAAGCCAGTACCGACTTCCTCAAAGTACTCAACTTCCAGTATGCTCTGCGAGGCACCATATAAGTCCATGACCTTGAGAGCAGACTCGAGAATCTTTAGTCGCGAGATCCGTACTTTCTGCCGTTGCAGTCGACCAAGAAATGGCCGGTCATTATTGCGGTCTCGACGGGTATCTTCAGACTGCGCATTCTGCCACCTTGCCATCGATCGGGCGTATCCGAAAGACGTGGACTGGAGGAAGAGATGTCTCGTCTCAAAAGGGAACAAGAAGGGATACAAGCGAGCCAAGTCCTCGGACCAGCCAGGGAGGCAGCTGCTGGCTACAATCAGGGGCTCCTCCAGCTGCCTGTTCAGCTTGGCCGTCAACTTGGTGTTGACAAACTGGGACAAAGGCTCCGCATTGAGGCTGACAGAACTATTCCTATTCTCGGCCAGGACATCCTCGATGTTTGCATTTAATTCATGTAAGATGTTAAGCAACCGCAGGATAGAGGCCGTCGTTGGGTTCTTCGCTAGAGATGTAGGGATACCATTCACAGTCTCGCCTTCACTGTCTGGGTTGCTACCAAATGTGGCAGGCTCGGCAGTAGATGGTCCAGGGACACGCCGGAATTTAATGGGATGCGTAGCAGACCAGATGCTGCGACTGACAAGCTCATCGGAGCTGGAAGTCGATGTGTGGACAGCTCGATAAATGGTGGTCTCGTTAGGTATTACTTTGCTGTCGAGGCTAAATTCGATATGCCAGTCCTGGGGTACTGCTTGGAGAGCCAGAGCATACGACATGGGTGGTCGTGATGTCGCAGGTGTCGGAGTTCCCTGCCCTGACGATGGAGGTGGAGGAGGCGGCGCTCCAAAAACGCCAGTATTGCCCCCACCACTGCGACTGCCGTGGAGAGCTGAGCTGGACGGAGTAGGAACCCTAGTTCCATCATCCTTTCTTGCAGTTATTTTCCCGCCCGTGGCCACCTCAAGATTCACGGCAGAGGGGTCCGGCCCAGATCCGGTGGCATCTGCGCCGTCCATATCCTCATCGAGCTCCCCTACGATAGCATCTAGGGTGCTACCATCAACCAAGTCATCTTCATCAGACATCTGTTTCTCATCAGCACACTCAAGGGTGTTCTGTGTGTCGTCTCCATCGGTTGGTGGTGGTCGTGACAACGCAGTTTCTTCGTTTGATACTACTTGACGTCTTGAGGAACGGCGCAGAATACCCTTGTCATGGGATGGCCCAGCAGAAGGATCTTGCGGGGTCACCGGGGTGTTGGAGAGAGGCATTGACCGATTCTTAGACCTTCGTGAGTACCGGGAACTCGACGGAGTTGCAGTAGCCCCAGGAGGTGGTGGTGGTGGCGGTGGCGGCGGCGGCACAGAGCCAAATGGTGATCTTTCAGTGAGCCTGGGTCCAGTGGTGCTGAATTGTAGCCCTCCCATCCCAGCAACAGCAGCGAGAGCTCTAGAAAGTCCATCTCTGCGGCCAATCGGTGGCCTCTCTGCCAAACTGATCCGAGGTCGAAGATAGTCGTCTAATGACTTGAAAGTAGCAATTGCATGAATTGATACCATGATATTCCTGTAGGGTCGGGGAATGTTGGACTCATCATCTGCCACGAGGCGAAGTCGGATCTGTTTACCAAGCATCGACGCAGGGCTGCTGCGGTTGCCATCAAAACTGTTGTGATGAACGGTAAGCACTTCAAAATGCTCTGACCTACTGAGCAAATCTTGCATCTTGTGTACCAGCACGCTAAATGGGGTAGCGGGCGAGTCTACCGTCGCTGTTTTTGGCTTTGATTTGAGTGAATAGCCCATAAAGACTTCAAGGAAGGTCGATTGGGCTGTGCGAGCAAGTTCCTCGTCAGGGTTGCTGAAGATATCAAGCAAGGTCTGTACAAGTCCAGAGGCCAACAGCTCAGCACTAGTAACACTTTCAAGAACGTCAGTATCAAAATAGGACGCAAGCTTTGCGAACAGCTCTTTGTCCTTTTGCGCTCCTCCGAGCGTAGCAGAAGTCCGTTTCAGATAGTATGTTTCCAGCTCTGTAGCCAGGTCGGACAGGTCATTGAGGATGAGCATTGCCTTGTTTTTCATGGCTTGTGCATGCTCTCCTCCTTCATGAGTTTCAAGGAATCTTTTGGCGACGTTCCGAATCCGAGATGTGATTGACTTCAAATCCGAGATATAACGATGAGGTGCCATGTCCACCGACATGGTAGACCCACGGGAACTAGCAGGAGACATATCGCCAGGGACGTGATCGCCATCGTTTTCTTCATCATCGTCCGCGTCTTCGTCATCATGATCATCTTCATCTTCGCCACCAGAAGAATTATTGTCGTCGGCACCCGCTTCAGCCTCTTCCGCGTCTTTCTCACGCTCCTCTCCGCCTGCAACACTACCGCCGCTTACAGCATTAGATGAAGACTGCATACGATTGTTAATCTCATCTTTTGTGGTGTCCTGCGATTTTTCTTCGCCATCGCCCTCGTCTTTTTCGTCCTCGTCTTCACTTCCCTGTTCCTTGTCGTCATCGGTTTCTTCCTTTTTCAAATCCAAGGGGTCCTCTTGGGATGCCAGCTTGTTAATCTCGTGAATGACCCCCTCACGATAAAGTTGATACCGATAAATGGACTCAAGCCTGCTTACGAGAAGCTCTGTGGCTTGCAAACCTAACATGACAAGGGACGGGTGGTCTTGTTGTGATAGAATTGATGCTAGAAATGATGCGTAGGGGACAGGAACCAAAGCTTCTGTAAGAATATCTTCATCCAAATTAGACAGCATTTTGAGTTGAGCTGTAAGCACCTTCTGTCGAACGCTCAGATTAACAGTGCTGGAAAAGGCATCTGTAAGAGTAGGGAAGATGATCAAGGCAAACCGGCGAACTTCCGGCTTGCATTGTTCCAAAAGATCAAGCCGCTTGTCGTTTGGGCTCCGTCGGCTTCTGCCGCCAACAGATGAAGGAGTAATGGGTTCAGTGGTAGCATGAAGCTCAACGAAGTCCCCAAATGCAGGGTCAGCATTCCGGGGCAGATTTGGTAGTAATTCGCAAATAACGTTGAGCGTCTCCACGATTTGCTCCCTCGGACGGTGAATCAGAGCCTGCATTACGACGACGCTGTCCAGTTTGGAGGCAACGTTCTCAGTTCCACTTGGGGGGGAAACGCCGGTCAGGATTTGATATAAAGTTTCCACCACGTTTAGCTTGAAAAGCTCCGCAGACAGTCGTGGACTGGCCCGTGCCGTAAAAGCCAGGACTCGAAGAAACTGTGTATGGATGCCAGACCCAATGAGATTCGTCGTCCCAGGAACAAGAAGACGCAAAACGGCGCAAAGAAGATCAACGCTGACGAGCTCCTCAAGCTTGGCTGGCTGGTACTTGAAACTCTCAACAATGCCTGACACACAAAGAGAGGCCTGCTCCACAACCCTTTGATCGCTGCTGTTGAGGACATTGAGAAGGATAGGCATGACGTCTTTAACGACGGGGAAAGAGTCGTCAGGGATGTTGCGACAGCAGTTTGCAGCTGTGGTGACTGCAGTTCTCTGAGTGCTTGTAGCAAAGAAGTCAAGGTACGACAGGCACGCGGTCAATCCACCTTCTCTCACAATATTCGCCGGATACTCCATTGATATCTTCTCCAGTGTACTCAGTGCTTGCTCGGCTAGGTCGATGAAGGAGATTTCCAAAAGCTTTTGACATAAGACCGGAACAGCCCCTCCGTAGACCACGTTGGCAACGCTGGCAGGCAATGCTTCCATAAGGTTAGCCAGGCATCGGCATGCCAGCAGCATGACTTCTGGGCTTTCTTCTTTATTCATTAAGAGAACGAGCTCTTTGACGAACGAATCTGGCGAGAAGTGTCCAGAGAGGTTATCCTCATTGGACACGAGAAGAATCTCGGAGAGCTCCTGAAGCGCAATGACTTGAACCGAAAGATCGTCCTCTCTCAGATTGTTGAGAAGCTCACGTAGCCGACCGGTCAAACCGGACATCATGCCTGTCAAGGCCCGAAGCGTGCTGGAGAGACCAGCAACGGCTCCCCCTGAGCCACCAAAACCACCGAATGGGTCTTCCTCGTCCTCGTCGTCATCTTCTTCGTCTTCATCATCCTCATCCTCATCATGGTCTTCACCATGATTGTCTAATTTGCCTTGATTATTTTCAGGTCCATGCTCGTCATGATCTTGACCATTATCATCGGCAAGATTCTCGACGGGAGGTGGCGGAGGTGGTCCAGGTTCATCGTTTTCATCCGTGCCGGTCATTGCGGTGTCCTGATCGGCACTGCTGCCGTCATTACGTCTGGATCTTCGTCTGGCAGAAGTGGGAGTAGTGGAGTCGGACTTTTTGCTGCGACTTGATTTTCTGCTGGAAGTAACTGGTCGGCCAGTGACCTCGGGGGGTTCCGCTGGGGAGGCCTGATCACTGTAGGATTGCGGTGCTGGGTTAGCCTGCCCACACGTACATAGTTTGCATAAAAAAAATAAAAATAAAAAAAGGAATGGAGATTGGGAGTAGGGATTGCTTGCAGATTCAGATTCAACATACCCGTTGCCATCCATGGCGGCAGTAGCCTTACCCTTCCTCCTAGCTCCTTGAGGAGGAAGGTTGAGGGTGTCCTGCGTCGTTCCCTTGGAGGGGGATTCGGAAATCTTCTGTCTCTTGGACCGTCGACCCGAGTTAGGATGCGGTGCCGCAACAGGTGTAGGGGGCTTTTCTTGACTAGTGGAGGAGGATACTTTTCGCTTTCGGTCACTTTGCGAGGTTGAGGCTGGTGCGATGGAAGCAGATACAGTTCCGGGAGCGGACGGGGAAGCTAGAGAACCAGCTTGGTGAGCTGCCTGGCTCGCAGCTTGGCGGGCCGAGGACCTAGTGATTCTGGGAGACATGAGTTAATGAAGATCTCGACGAAACCGACATCTGCGAGGTGCAATGGGGACGAAAAGAGCAAGTGTAACGGGAAACTGCCCAACAAATTGAGCAAGCCCAATGCTGGGTGTGTCAAGGAAGGTCTTGCCGAACGGTGATACTCTCTACCAGTCGGACGTGACAAGGGGGTGCGGGGATAAACGGAGTGACAGGAACTGAAGACGCCGAACAAGCTTTTGTGGCAAGTTATTGAGCCGCCTCGTGTGTGCGGTGTCGTGGCGCCTGCAAATGACGAAGATGAATAATCAAAAGTCTGCCTGTGGTCCGATGTCGACTTTGGCCGTAAAGCGTGATCTGAAATTTCACAAGAACAGGGCGAGAGAACAGCCGGGTTTCAGTAGGAAGCGCTTTGAAGTAGGGACTCCCGAGAGAATCGATCGCCAGCTGTAATATCACCAAGATATGTATCAAAGGAGGCTGATGGGCGGGCAGGGCAGGCAAAGCAGCCAGCCAAGACAGGCTATTGTGTCAAGTGCAACGCAAGAGGTGATGCTGGGTCGAAATCTTTTGTCCGAGGTGGGAAAGTCGGGCCACAGGCAAGGTCAATCAGAGCCAAGGAGAGAAAGTAAAAAATGATGATGGATGGGGACTGACGGAAAGAGGGCGATGACTCTGACTAGATTGCTGGTCGCGTTTGAGCTCGTTGCAAAACCCATGCAAGGCCACTTGAAGCACGGTATCCTAAGCGCAAGCAAGCCAAAGAACTGAGCATATGACTGGGCACACGGAGTATGAATGCGTCGAACACATGGGCAATTCAGGCAACGAGTAGGGAAGGTCGCTCTTTCCCTTACCTTTGAGCGGGGGCGGCAGCGGCAGTCGCAGCACCGGAGGCTGTCGACGTCGACGAGGCAAGTCGCACTTCGTTGTCACCTGCCAATGTTCGTTCTGCCATGCCCGGACTACGCCATCAGGAGGGCAGGCGCGGGTTTCGCTGAGAGGCAACGACGGGGAAGGAACGGCGAGAGGAGACCGAAGATGTGTGTGGGTATGTGGTTATGTACTGTGCGGCCGTGTGCCGGATGCCGGGTGCTTGTACTTGCGATGTAGAATGAACAATAAACAATGCGTGATGTACAAGGCACAATGTGCAATGCGTGGCTTGGCGCGGTGATGAGTTTGCACGAGTTTTGACGTTGCCCTGTGGTCGGGCCGGCCGTTGGGTATTGAAATGGTACGGGCGAGCGACGAGAACGGGGATGGCACAAGGCGAACCGTGACGTCTCGGCGTTTCGTTGTTCCCCGTGCTTATGCTAGCTCGGCCAAGCAATGCCGTGCGGTTTCGACGATACGCATCAGTGCGTGGCAGATGTGAAAGCGGGAGCCGGGCGCAGACAGTCGTGAGGATGGTGTCTCGAAGGCTCGTGGACAGAGTGGCGGGAGATGTTGATGGATGGATGCGTGAACTGCAGTCACCTATGTGTGGTCGGGGCGATGGGCCATGTAGGATGTGTCATGGCGGCATGGTAGTCTAAGGCCATTGTGCTGCTGTCGGGGCTTCCGCATCCTGAGTGGTTGGCCCAGCTCCAGCCGATCCTCGCTTCGCCAATCAGAGATGAATGTCTTTCACGCCTCCCGTCGTGGCCTCGCCTTGTCCCCGTCCTTTCTTTTTTGACGTCTTCTCTTTTTACCTGTACATCTCCTGGCAAAATGACTGCTTTTAGTCTCCGACGTTCAATTCCGCGCATGTGTCGGCATTGATGACCAAAGCAATTCTCGGTAAGGCGAGATAGACCCCGCTCCCAAGCTGTTTTCAGCCTTTAAATCTAACTGGATTTTAGATACTTTATGACTTTGATTTAAAATATGTGCAACCACGCTTCGAACACGCTTGATGGTAAGATGTTTCTCCATGGCTTGGGAAGAGGCAAAAGCTCATGGGATGCGGGAGCAACGCAGGCCGGGGCCAGCATTGTGCCGACATTGCTCGCTGGGTGGACATTAGGAGCGCGATGCCAGCTCTTTTCGTCTGTCGTTTGCCTGATGTCCAACAAGAGAAGAGAGTCCCCAGGCCTGACTCCGCGTGGCGTGTGACTTGTTTCGCGGCTAACAAAATGCCCTGTCTAGCCAGTAGGGACATGGCAGCCCAGGAGACAGCCATACGAGGTCAGTGACGCAGATGGGGACGATGACTGTTTGGCAACACGTGTCCGTGAAGCTGCGCTGCCCTTTTGGTAGAGGGCCAGGAAACGAGCAGCCTGACCCGGCTACGCTCATAAGCTTGTTGGCGACTTTCCCATCTTGAACAATGCTGGGTCTTCTCCGGGCCAGATCGACACGACTGCCCAATATATGTTCCCCTGAGCTTCTGATCGAGCACATCAAAGAGAATGATCCACAATAAAGGACACTGAGAAGCTTTGGGGGAATTCTTGGAAAAACTCGCTTCATACACCCTTGCGATACTTCTATCCGTCTAGCTAGGCTATACCCGTACAAGCCGACGAAATACCGGGTGCAATGACTTTTGGCCGTCGACGCAAACATGCACGTCGCATAACAAAGGAGCAAAAAGAGCCTTCCATACTTAGCTTGACGCAGTGGCCTCCAAAACTGCGTTATAAAATGAGTACAAGTAAAACTTAAAATAAACCAGAAGAGTCATATCAAATAAGAGCAGAGAAGGAGGGCTGAGGACAAACTTTTAGAACAACCATCTTGTCCCTGCTCAAGAGGCCTGTCTTTTTCTGTGCTGGACCAAGACTGTTTGCCCTCTCCTCTTCGCGCCCTCCTCCTGGCCGGGTCGGGTCGAGACCACTCATGCGTCGATTCATTCCTATCATTGTTTCTTTTCTTCCTCAAACCCATATAAGAAGCGCCAACGAGCAACCCTGGACACTGTTGCCATGCTGTCTTCCTCAGCGGCTACTAAGGAAGGTCTCTAGCAAGCAGGAGCTCAACGTCCGGCCCTCCGGCCCCGATATGGATTGCCAGGCACACTCAGCCAAGTTGTTGCATATAAATGTGGATCTACTCCGTACACGGTGGCGAGTTCTGGATGCCGATGCTCGGGCACATGCGGACGATGGTGAGAGCGCGTATCCGCCCAGTCCGGGGTGTTGCCATGCCTGCAACCTGACCAGCCTCATATAAACTCTCAAGTCGGGAGGGAAAAAGGGACCGGGGGGACAGACAGCCAAGTTGTGCCCAGAGAAAGCGTAGACATACACGAGCGTCCACGTCAGGGCGACTTACATCCTTGGGGGTTAAAGTAGAAAATTGGAAGAAAACGATGATTTTGAGCCCCCGTCAGCCCTCGACGCGTAGTCCTCAAGGCAAGCGGTACAACGGCTATTTATTTTGCTGCCGGTCATGGGACGACTAACTTGACATCGTCTTTTCGGCATCTTGCCAGAATTCTACATTGTTTATTTATTCTTGTCTTTTCACGTTTGACTCGTTCCACGTGCCAGTCGCGTGCTACACCTTCAAGGACTCCTTGCCGCCGTCATATTGTGAAAAGTCATACTCATTGGGATACTTGTCCAGCATGTCGCGAAGCTCCTTGATCTGCGCCTTCAAGTCGGGCGTCAACTCCTCGTAGACATCCTCAAACATAGTCCGTAGCGCAGGTTTCTTCTCCTTCTCCGCCTCGGAGAAGCCCTGGAGGATCTCTTTTCGCAGGCCATCTCTGGCCTCCTTCTCCTTGGCTTCGTCCCAACACCCCTTCGCTTCCATCCACTTTCGCAGGCGTGTGATTGGGTTGTCGCGCCTCTTCCAGTCCTCCACCTCAACGCGGGCACGATAGGCGAAGGAGTCATCCGAGGTGCTGTGGTGGGAGACGCGGTACGTCATGCACTCAATGAGGACGGGCTTGCCGCCATCCTCGAGGGCCATTTGTCTGGCCCTCTTGACGGCCTCGCGCACAGCCCAGATATCGTTGCCGTCGATGCGGATCGTGTCGATGCCGTAGCCGATGCCGCGGCTGGCGATGCCGTCTCCTCGGTACTGGTCGAGCGTAGGCGTCGAGATGGCATAGCCGTTGTTGCGACAGATGAAGAGTACGGGGCATGAGCGCGTCGCGGCAATGTTCATGGCGGCGTGGAAGTCACCTTCGCTGGCGGCGCCCTCGCCGAAGAAACATACCGCCACCTTGGCCTTGGAGCTGGGGTCCTGCAGCTTTTGCATCTTCAAGGCGTAGCCGGCTCCCGACGCTTGGGGGATCTGCGTTGCCAGCGGTGAAGAAACAGTGTGCTTTATGGACGCGGTTAGTCTTTCGAAGAGAGGGCGGGAAAGAAGAAGACTTGACGAGGGGTCAGCATGGACGGCGTATACTCACAATGTTTAACCTCTTGCTGCCATAGTGGACAGGCATGTTCCTCCCCTTGCCGGTGTCATTCTTGTTGGCAAAAAGTTGCGACATGAACTCCTTGGTGGTCATGCCCCGTTCCTTGAAAAAGCCCTGCTCTCTATACTGGCAGTATACGGGGTCTTCTGGGTCCAGAACACTCGAACTGCCAACGCTGACAGCCTCCTCGCCGGCGCTGACCATGTAGAAGCTCAGGCGGCCCTGGCGCTGGGCGTCAAACATGATCAAGTCCATGATGGAAATGAACAGCATGTCCTTGTACAGCTTGACGACGGTCTCGTCCGATATATCGGGCTGAAAGGACGGGTCGACCACGGCGCCATTCTGATCGACAACCCTGTAGGTGGGCAGGGCCTTGTACGACTCGGGATGCTCAAAGCTCAATTGTGTTGTGAAGGCGCTCTTGAGAGCACCGGGGAAGGATACATAGTCAGAATTGGGTCTCTGGGAGACGCTGCTCGCGGCGCGGACGGGTGCAGCAAAGGCCGTCTTGGCGATGGACGTTGGCGCCCGGGGGGTCGGGGCTCTCACAAGTCGATGTAGCTGTTGTGTGAAGATGCCGCAGCCGCCCAGTCGAAAAAGAGAGGAGAGAAAAGTCAAAGAAAATCAACGGTGTTTTCGGCACGGTGGACGCAGAGGAGGGTCGTGGCCGTCTGTGACTGTCATTGATGACGGTGGCTGTCGACGGCCTGCGGCGGCGATGATGATTGAGCCGATGGAACCCGCTGAAGCAGCGGCGTACAGAGCACGGAGTACGTACTTGTTGGTTGCACTTGACGTTCAAGCTTGTTGTGTTGTGCATTCGTAAGGCACGCAGTCGCGATGGATTTCACTGCCCCTCGTGAATCTACCGCCCTGTGTTCGGGACTGTCTGTGACAGCTGGCAGCTTCTGTTGACGGTTGCGCGGGTCCGTCATGTTACATGTATCATAATTTCAAATGTTCAAACTTCCATTTACAGCAGTCTTCATCTACAACGTTGCCGTACGCACGTTGAAGCAGTCGACGCCAACATGATGTCCCCTGGCACCACTCTCGGCCTTCTCATTCTTGGAATCATGGGCCTGAGCGGCATCATCTTTTGGTTCTTCAGGTCCCACGTCAACGAGCTTGTCGATGCTCTGCTCTCCTACAAGCGCAAGCTCACCGATGCCGAGCGGGCTGTTGGGAACTCGACCGCCGCCCCATCTTCCTAGACAAGAAAGAATTTATCGAATCTTTCTTTATCCGTTTCCTCTTCAATTTCCCCTCTTCTCGTTTGATTCTTCATTTCATCGTTTTGCTAGCAACCCACATGATGCCGTCCATCTGCAGCTCATCACCCGCCGTCTAAACGCCACAAGACATCACCGACTGTGGCTCAAGCTCCACTCACCAACCCAGTTCAACTTCCCACCGACAAACGTCACACAAGCCTTGCTTTCATTGTCACCACCGCAATTTTTCCCCGATCATCACCACCAGTTGCAAGTCCCAGGCGGACCAGAAACGGAGCTAGAGAGAGAGACAAAATGGCGGCCCGCCGAGCTGTACGAAGATGCACAAGCAGCTTCTTCCAACAACCGCCACCATGGCTCAACCGCAAAGTCTCCCGCGCCTTCTGCACAACCCACCTTGGCCAACAGCAGCAGCGCACTCCAACTGCAGATCGCCCAACACACTTTGGCTATGAGACGGTCACCGAGAGCGAGAAACAGGACCGTGTAGCAGGCGTCTTCTCCAGCGTCGCCGAGTCCTACGACAAAATGAATGACTTCATGTCGCTCGGCGTTCACAGGTTATGGAAGTACGCTCCCCCTTCCCTTCCCTTCCCTTCCCTTTTAAAGCTGTCAGAGCTATCAATTTGGCTCTTTCCCACGCCATGTGCCATGCCAACACTGACACGCCTCGCAAAAGAGACCATTTTGTCTCCTCCCTCAACCCGGGAGCAACCACGCCTCTCGGCCAGCCCCAGAGAATGCTCGACGTCGCCGGCGGCACAGGCGACATCGCCTTCCGCATGCTCCGGCACTCGCACGTCCACAACGCAAACCCAAACATTCACATCACCATCTCCGACATCAACCCCGACATGCTGGCTGTCGGCAGGCAGCGCTCCCTCCGCCTCCCCGCCTCCTACCAGTCCGGCCTTTCCTTCCTCGAAGCCAATGCCGAGATGCTCCCTGCCCAAATCAGAGACAACTCGCTCGACCTCTACACCGTCTCCTTTGGCATCCGGAACTTCTCCAACATTCCCGCCGCGCTGAGGGAAGCCCACAGGGTCCTCAAACCAGGTGGTGTCTTTGCGTGTCTGGAGTTCTCAAAGGTCGACCACTATCCCCTCCTGAATGCCATTTATAAACGGTGGTCGTTTAGTGCCATTCCCATGATTGGCCAGCTAGTCGCCGCAGATAGAGACAGCTATCAGTATTTGGTGGAGAGTATCGAGCGGTTCCCCAGCCAGGAGGAATTTAGGGATATGATTGTCCATGCTGGTTTTGCTGTGTCGGGTGATGGCTACGAAAATTTGACTGGTGGCATTGCAGCTATTCACAAGGGAATCAAGCCCTTGTAAAAGGGTACCAGCAGCTACCTCTTGCGACTGATCTCGCTGTACAATAGTGTGTGTATTCAGCTGCAAGCGTACAGAAACCACGAAGCGAATGTAGACTTTTCATCTTCATCTTCACCTTCACCTTTTTTTTACTCTCTCGTGTTGGCACAACTCAAGCGATTGGTATCACCACCACCATCACCTTTAGCCCATCAATAGTACTCTCACTGCACGCCAACCTGTTTACCACACTCGGCTGCCCAGTGCAGCAAACAGACAAGCATCCTCACGCCAAAGGCGACGGAGAAACGGGACCAAGTTGCGAACAAATAAACTCCATACAAATCAAATTAAAAAGTAAGAAAAAATAGGTGGCCGAAATCCGCGACTGCGAAGCCCCGGCAGGCTCAATATCTCATTAGGTACACGTACATAGAAACGCGGTTCAAAACGGCGGACCCTTGCGAGAAGCGGCTGCTTTTCCTCTCCCTCCTCCCAACCTTGCTCCAGAGCTACAATCAAATACGACAAGAAAATTGATGCCAAGGACTATGGCTCGGTTTCTATAGGTGCCGGAAAAGCGGGGGAGGGCAAAACAGTGAGGATATTCAATAGCCCATGAGCAACAAGTGACTGATGACAATTGCTTCCTCATTCCGCTGGCGTTGAGGGGACAGCAGCTGGAGATGAGGCACCAGCTTCGCCCTTCATGCCACCACGACCGCGCCCACCACGTCCTCGATCAGTTCCCCGTCCACCTCGGCCACCTCGTCCGCCTCGTCGGTTGCTGTCCGAGTCGCTGTTACCGCCTGCGCTTCGATATCCGCTACCTGTCGTGCCCCCACGAACATTAGCGCCCCAGGTTCCCGCACCACCGCGGTTACTAAATGTCTTTCCATCTCTGTGTTGGAAGATTTTTACAAGGGGTCGAGACCTGTCTTCCTGAGTGCGTGTCTTGATCTCCTCGGGCAATCGAGCCATAGCAGTGTCTCTGTCTTCGGTAGTCTTGAATTGAACAACCTTGTTCTGGCTGCCCCATTTCTCAATCTTAACGATCTTGCCCTTATCGGCCTCATCGAATAGGTCGCGACACTGGTCTTCACTGCTCACATTCATGATGAACAGACCAATGATGTCAGAAGTAAGAGCCTTGGGGGCAGGAGACGAAGCAGGCTCAGGGCCGTTGTTGGTAGACCCATTCGGAGCAGCCGGGGTCTTTTCACTGTCCTTGCTGCCACCAGACTTAGTAGATGTCTGGCTCGGCTGGGGGGTAGCAGGCTTGGGAAGGCCGGGTGCCGGAGTGGTTGCAGAAGCACTCTCAGGCTGCTGTGTTGATGATGCCTGTCTGCTGGCCGGGGCCGCAGGTTGTGCGGCAGCAACAGGAGGAGCAGGAGTGCTAACAGTAGGCCCGGCAGTAGAGACAGATGGGGGAGGAGCACTAGTAGCAGCAGAAGGGGGAGCTGCTCCGGGCTGCTGCTTGGCACCACGATGGGAAAAGTTGAAGCCCTGGGCGCGCATTTCAGTACCAATACGTCCATCATGAATTTCCAAAACAAGATAGCCAAACGCGGCATCAGCAAGGTTGAAGTTCCACATGTTCTTGAAAGCACTCTCATCAACCTGGCCCAATGCAGCTTGGCCGGTCACCGGGCCACCAAAAGGATTACCGCCGGCAGCGGTAGTGGGCATTTTTTCGACAATTTGTAGCGCGTTTTTGAGCAGATTCTGCTGCGCTTCGTTTTGCGAAATGGCAGGCTCCACCTCACCCTTCACAGTCTCCCATACGTCGTTGAAAGAGGCCTTGGAGGCAGCCAATTTTCCGCGGTAGTGGTCCAGAGTTGGGTTAACGCTAAACTCATTGTACGAGCTTCCATATCGGAAGTGCAATCCAGCGGAAATGGAAAAGTCCGCCTTGAGAGCAACAGAGAGCTGATTCAAGATACCCTCTCTCGCAGGCGAGGCATGCGTGATGAAAATTCGGGTTTCGGTAGGATCGTACACTCGGTGTGCCGTGTCGACAAGCTCTCCCATCTGTAACAGCGTTGTCCACATAGTGCCTTGGCCACCAGCAATCGTGGTTCGGCCTTCACCGTTGTCAAACAACTTGTGCATGACAACAGCACCACCAAGACCCAAAAGTCTGAGCTTGACACCACCAATCTCGAGCAGCATGGAGCGAGCTTCATCAATTATGTGTAGGTTGGGAACCTTGTACTCGGAAGACCGGAATTTTTCCAATACTCGAACGTCTTCGCAAGCACCCCAGACGGTATAGACTGGGACATCTAGCTTCACCTCTCCACTGAGCAGAAGGGGAAGCTCGGAAAGCGGGAGGTCGCTGGCCGGGAACCGAGTCTTGACAGGTCCATTTCCGCCTTGTTGGATTGCCTTCTTGACTGGATCGGGAATCAGGGGGGAATATTGAGCGACATGCTTGAGAGTCTTTTCCGCAATACGTTCCAGCGACGTGTCGTCATAAAAACCGAAATCACCAGTGTGAATGATGTGATCAGCGCGAGCTTGCTTTGCGAGTTCGTTCAACGACCTCAGGTTTCCTGTAGCACAAAAAAATGAGTTTGAGTCCACTGTGGTTGCTCAGCAAACTTGAGCAAGGGAAGTGTCGTGCAAATTCTCACCTCGAACATCGGCAATGCAAAGAACTCGAATGGGGCCTGTCTGGATAACTCGTCCTTGGTTCGGTAGTAGGGGGGCGGCGCCAGGTGGCAAGCTGCTGCCGCCGTTTTGCAGATAGCCCTGGTTATTGTAGGGTCGTGACTGTAGCCCGTTAGTAAGGGTTCGTAGAGCAGACGTCCTCACTCCTGTTGCTCCTGGAGGAGCAGCCCTTGCAGCGCTGAAGGCGGCATCCATGTGAGGCACGTGGGGATGATTGTGTGATGGCAGCGAAAGTCTGACAACGTTGAGTCTTGCACTGCGCCGGTGATGAGGTGACGGTGATGCGGGAAGGGAAAGGAGAAAGGGGATGTGACTCGAATATCACGGCGATGGAAGGCAAAACGCAAAGTCATGCACCAGCCAGCTTCGTCAGACAGGTGTTTGCCAGCTGCCGCCAGCTGTCCGATGTGCGCAAGGATGGAATTGACAGTGCGCCAGCAGGAAGGAGCAAACGACAGCGCTTTGGGAAAAGCAAACTTACAGCAGCCATTCTTCAACGATCAGTTAGTCGATCGATCAATCAGACGCGCTCCGGGGGTCGGGCCAGAGGCTACAGGCGACGGGCGAGAGGCGGGGGCGGGAGGCGGGAGGATTGATAACTCCAAGGCGCACGAGATGTACAGTCGGTCGTCGAGGAAAAGGAGAAGGAGGTGAAGGCCCGGTGGGAGATGACCTGGGTATCAAAAAGGATGACGGAAGAGAGGGTAGATGGGCCGCAGTCAAGGAGGTGTTCGGGTGAGGTGTGGTCTTCGCGGCTCCGGCTGTCAAACAAGGCTGGAGATAATTTTCCCAGTTGCAAAAGTTGGCTGATCTAACACCGGGCTGTCCTAATACTTACCACCAGACAGTCTTGCGTCTGGTCAACTGGTTCGTACTGTGCTGCGTGGCGTCCATCCCCAGCAGTCAGGAGGCGAGCTTTGAGCTTGGCCACACTGGGATTAGACACCAAGTGTGCTGTGGGCTGGGCTAACAGCAGGGCCCCCTCGCCCAAAACCACTAAAAGTCGCGACTGATGAGGCGCATTTTACAGCGTGCGGAGCAACAAAGGGTGCCTGTGCGCTCGAGCCCCAGGTGCGTTCTTGGGTAGACACGGACTAGCACAAGTTGATCCTTGCTCAGCACAGATGGCTACCCTATAGGGTCCAGATGGCCTGATAGAATTCAACATTGGTGGTGCACATACGAAGTAATACATCAGATTGTGACTAAGGCGTTAAGCTCCCAAGCCCGGAAACAGGAACAAACGATATTATATTGAAATTATAGGAGTACATCTGTTGTGGCTGTACCCGTGTTTCACAGGGGGGGCTAGTAATATTAGGTCAGCGAACTTTGGAATAACAACAAGGAAAATAATATAAACCTAATAGCATAAGAATGCGAGGCACGGACTCACTCATTCCGATATGCATGTCCTGCCTTTTGCTTCATCTACAGCCACGCGGCAAAGGCCCAAGTGCCGAGTTCGAATGAGTAGGAAGTCAGAAATCGAAGCTTCAAGGCAAGTCGACTCGTCAATTTAGAAAGCAACGACAAGCTGGACTTCGATGGTTGGTGCCTGGCGGAAAGCCTGATGCTTACTGCTTAATTTAGTACCTAGGTACTTACTAATTACTTGAGTACTGAGTACCTAAGGACTTCTTAGTAAGTTCAGCTCTGCGTGGTTCGGCGCCCCCCTGTGCAGCAGGCATCGATTGGCGCTGGGCGGCCACGTGACGCACCAGACTGCGGGTTTGGACGTGCTAAAGCCCCGAGTCAATTGGCTGTCTGGTACTCCACACTTGAGCACCGGACCATTGATGAATGTATCGACTTGCCGCCAAGGCTCAATGTGCCCAACTTGGAAGTCCACAACTTGAGAAGGCGGCGCAGCACAAGCCCTCCGACACGGCAGTGACTGGGGTCCCGGGTTCAAGTGGCACGTTCGACCCGTCGGACATCTCTCCTTCCCATCCGAGCCCCGAGTCGCAGGCGCTCACAAAACATATCGCAGCTAACGACAAGACGACCAAGTCTAGAAACGACATCGACTCACTCGAAATCACGCGCCCAACACTGTTCCCCATCGTCGGAATCCAGCTGCATCGCTCGTCCGGTCTCTCTGTAGCCGGCTTTCCACTGCAGGCGTCTCCTAATTAAGAAACCCCCCACCATTTTGAGCATCGACAACACTCCGTACGCCCCCTCAAGCCTCGTATCCCTCATGCGACGATAAAGCTCGTCGACGACAGCAAGGCCCGAGCTAGGGAGGCCTTTAGTTCGCCGCCCTGTTGTCGACGATTCGACATTGGCAACCGCTGCGAGACCTGCTCCGCGTTGTTGACTGCTGGTGAATGACAGGAGGCGGCCTCCTTACCACCGACGCCGGGGCGTTGACTTGTGCAAAAAGGTCGTTGGAAACAGCTCCGCGGCATATCAGAGGCGGCAGGAAAGCCGTTCTCTTTGCCCTTGATGATGGTAAGTCCGCAAAACACCGCTTCGTAAAGACTAGTAGCACGACACGAGAGCCTATCTGTCTGCAGGATATGCCGTCCATTCTGGATCCCCGCCTCCTGTACCGGTTGCTAATACTACGCCTTCCCGCAGACCTCATCTCGACCTCGCGACGAAGCTGCGGGCAGCTTCAGCAGCCGTCGCGGCCATGCAAGTCAACTTTCCATTTCAGACCCCAGCCATCATGTGACCGAAGCGATAGGGACGCTTTATGGCGATGAAGACGACTCTGGGTCCGAAAATGGCGGTCGACCATTAAGTTTTATCGATGGATCTTCGTATCGGGAGCAGATACATCGGCCAGCTCATCTGGACTCACATCACCATGCTCACGCTCGCTCCCGACATCAGCAGCAAATGGACTACGATACCCGCGAGCCCTTGACGCGGTCAACGTCAGACGAGCCATATGGCCCACAGCACTCTGATGAAGAAAATGGCGGGAGCCTTGAAAAGTCACAGACGCCAAACGCCCCATCGCCAAATCGTCGAGCCAGTATACAGTATGAAGGAGGTTCCAAGCCGCCTGCGCCGCCAACGTTGTCACTACGCGACGCTCAAGCCGACGAGGTGGCATCCCAGTTCCCGCTTACCAATATTGAAAACCCAAATGATATCGCGCAGGAACTGAGCAACCTCCAGGCCCTCAGGCGCATGTCCATGGATGTCGGAAACAGTAGTGATCCGGACATACCACCTATCGGACTCTCAGCAATGCCAGTCATAGCCCCGTCCGGAAATGACGATAAGAATGATCCCTCAAGGCTTTTATGGGTTCCAGCTAGGGTTCATCCAGAATTGGCCCCCAGCGAATTCAAGTCTTTTCTGGAGAATCGTGTACAGTCGTTCAAAAGGAGATCCGGCGAATCCTTTCTTTCCGCAGAGGGTAATAATCTGAATTTCAGCAACGCTGGGTCCCTAAGACGTCAAAAATCCATGCTCTCTCGGCAGATTGATAACTCCAGTGGGCAAGGAGCAGTGGGGTATGTCGACGGGGCAGACCGTCTGGAGCGCAAACGGTCAACTGCAGGCCGTCACAACCACATATTGAGCCCCGACGAGTTGGTCGAGGACGCTGCCCGCGCCGTTCAAAAATTTGCAAAGGAAGCACAGAGTACTCCCGGTGGAGAGGAGGGCGGCGCTGAGGATATGCCGATTCTGCCAATGGCTCCTGGGATGGGGCTGAGACGATCGACAAGAACAACCTATCGCAAGGGCGGTAGTCTACGGTCTGGCGATAGATTACCGTTTTCAAAGCGTCTCGCCCAAAAGCAGCAAGATGGCGAATTGCCGGACCTTCCCAGTGTACCACCAAGTGATATGTTACGAGGGAAGACTCCAGAAAATGGTCAAGACTTCATGGGAGAAACCTATCCCAGGCCACCACCATCAGTCAGAAAGCAACAAGACTTGCTTCAAGACTTGCTGGGGAAAGCTGGATCTTCTCCAAGCGAAGAAGACTCTCGAGTTACATCACCACCGGCGCAAGAGCAGCTCCACGTTCGAGCAGTCTCGATGCCAACAATTGCCTCGCCTTCGGAGAGTGAGCCGCGAAACGAAGACGCAGGCCGTGCGAGCAGTAAGCTTCCAGGAACATTTCCTCAACGATCGTCATCGCAGACTGTCGGTTCGTTGAAATTCAACTCCACGCCAAAAGCACCCGAGCTCGTTGTGGAAGATTCGCTTGCCCCCCAAAGCGGCAGGCATTCAACACCCGTAACAAGTAACTATACTCTTCAAAAACCAAATCAACAGGCTCATTACTTGTCGAAGCCTTCACAACAACCGCCATATAACGACAAACTCGGATTGCCATCGTCGTCTCTTCTTGCCGGCGATGCATCACGGACTGATAACCTGACCGTGATTCCCACTTTTAACCAAGTTGACAAAAAATCTGACAAAAGATCAAGAAAAGACAGGGATGACGACACCGCTAGTACATCAAGCAAGTCAGGAAGTGCGTGGAAATGGTTAAAAGGCGTTACTGACGATAAGGACAAGAAGAAAGAGGAGAGCAAACGTGCAAAGGCCAAGGCGCTCACCGAAAAAACGTCCGACAACGCTAGACTCGACGTAATTCAAAGCTCGATTGACAAGACTCCCGCAAAGGGACGCGAAAGTCTTGTCCTGGATAGGGACAACATTGATAGCAAGTTGTTGGAGGAGCGGAGAAAAGAAAGCCACCGAAAAAGCGACTCCAAGAAAGACAAGGATGGCAACATCTTCTCGTCGATTTTCGGCGGCAGCAAACGAAAAGAGGAGAGGGAAAAGTCGGGCAAAAAGAGCCAGCATCTCCAAGTTCCTGAGGGGCCGGTGGACAAGTCTCCGAGGCCAGATGTGGATTATGGCTGGACACGGTATACATTGGGGGAGGAGAGAGCTATCTATCGAATGGCTCATATCAAACTGGCCAATCCTCGTCGACCGCTGCTCAGCCAGGTGCTGCTCAGTAATTTCATGTACAGCTATTTGGCCATCGTCCAGGCTATGCACCCTCAGATGAACGTACCAACATCTCCGCAACAGAAGCGACTTGAAGAGGAGGCTCGACGAAAGAGACAAGAGCAAGAGTATCTTGCGCCACAGCAAATGGATGACGAGCATGCTGACAATAGCTTGGAGCAATACAATTTTGACTATCACAGAGTAAGCCCATGTTCTTTGTCCGCAAATGTTCATGCACTAACAGATGATTTAGGCTGCCATCCAGTATGCTGAGTCCGGACATGAGAGCCAAATTGATTATGTTGATGAAGCTCAAATTTACGAAGATGAGCACGGCAATGACAACCAAGACGACTATGGCTATGACAATCAAGACGGATATGGCCACAGCGTCAAGGACTACTACCAACATCAAGGCAATGATTCACACCATCGACGTCAGGGTGGCGACAGTATGTGGTGAAACCAATCAAATGGCCCCCAATCACTCCATTTACTTACAGTATCGTTTTCTTCGTTTTCCAAAGACTTTATATGATCGTCTGTAACATCTTCTCAAATTTTTCTCCCCTCGAAAAGAAACGAACCGAGCCAAAAAGACAAAGTAGATCAACGCCATTGATAAGAGGCACATACAACAGCTGTATACGAGAATACTAAATTTTCCAGCATTCGACGGAGTTTTATTTTTGGGAGGTGCAGCGTGCTTGCAATCAGAAAGTCAAATTTCTCCACTTCTGGGCTTTGCCACGGGCAAATCTCGAATCTCCCGGGTCTTTACTTTGGGTTACTTCAATTTCTCTCTCCCTTCCTCCCACCTCTCTCTCTCTCTCTCCCCCTCTCACACAGCGAAGGCGAAAGCTTTAAAGGGTGGGCGCAAATAACGATTCTATATTATGCATGTCTGTTTGCACTTGGTGTACTTTTCCTTCTCGTGCCTCGAGTCGAACTGCCGTCGACGAGGAGAAGCGTCGACATAAGACCTTGACTATGGATATTAGCTTCTTTTTTTTGTTCTTCCAACTCATATTTCCTTTACGTTTCCTTCTTGGTTGATGTATGATTTGTCGAAAATAGCCTACTGGATGGGGCTTTGTATTTCGATTCGCCCTTTCTTCGTGTAGTCGAGGGCAGCGCGTGGGAAGCGACGCGTAAGAGCTAAGGTTGTGCAACGAGAATATAGGCTGATGCAGGATATGGCATAATACAAGGATTGGTATTTGGGCCGTCGTCAGAGTTGACAGGAGTTTCTTTGTTGATGTTAAACATGTCTTTTCGTCATTGACTCGGAGACGATGGCCACCACGTGATCCGTTATTTTTACAGCAACACAAAATGCTACACTGATGTAAACAAACAGGCTGAAGCGTTTTGCACATGCTTCAATAGAATTCCTAGCTATATGAACTAGGTGGACTAGAACATGCGATTTAATCATCATCACAAGGCCCTATTCAGAATTGATTTGGTAGAAATTTTGCCAGTTGTACATACCATCTTAATGGCAGATTCCTTATAAAGAACCAAAAAAAAAACTCATGTACAGTACAGGAGGTTGCCCTTTTCTTGCTTTCCCTGTCGCTACGCCCACCATTTATTTCTTGGGTTCTTCTTTTTTCTCCTCCGGCTTAGGCGTGGGCAGCTTAAAAGTAACCGGTCTACGGTCCTCACCAGGACCAACCATTTCCCATGCACTAGAGCCACCTTCAAAGTTACGGAACGCCTGCGTAAGCTCAAGGGGTTCGGTGACAATTCGCTTCTTCTCCTCGTCGTACCGGATCTCGGTGTAGCCCGTCAGAGGAAAGTCTTTGCGGAGCGGGTGACCCTCAAAACCATAATCGGTCATTATACGTCGCAGGTCAGGATGGCCGGCAAAAAAGACACCAAAGAGGTCGTAAACCTCGCGTTCGTACCAGTTGGAGCCGTCGTAGAGGCTGGTGACGCTGGGGACCGGCGAGGCCTCATCGGCATACGTCTTGACACGGATGCGGGAGTTGTGGCGGACGGAGAGGAGATTGTACACGATTTCAAAGCGTTTGTCGCGGGTAGGGAAGTCGCATGCGGTGACGGTGCTCAGTTGGGTGAACTCAGCAGAGGTGTTGTCTGTTTCGCTGTAGCGATTAGCGAAGACCGTCCGCGGCAATGAAGCGACCCCGATGCAGGGTGACGGACTCAATTAAGCCGGTAGAGGTATAGCGTTGATAGACGTACACTTCAAGAAGGTGAAGACGGGTATGACACCCGACGGGGAGATGTAAATGGTGAGCTCGTCCTTCCAGACAGAAAACTGCTGGATGTACCTTGGCAGGCAGCCCATGAGCCACGATCCATATCGGTGCATGTTATCCGACTTGCTCTGGTATTTGTCGGCTGGATTGACCAGAGGAGCCTTGAGAACTCCAACATGATCCCGGGGAGCCTTTCGCATATTCTCTGCTTCCTTGGGCATGTTGACGAGCTGAGCGGCCGACACAGAAAAGGCGCGGAGGGCCTGTCCACTGACAGCCGCTGAAGGCCGCAGTGCTGAGACGAGTGCTCGGCTTCGAGGCATTTTTGTCGCCATGGCCTAATCGTACGCCTTTCAAGCGGCCAATTGACGAAGCCAATTCCGAGGCCGAGGTGGTGGTGGTGGTGGTGAGCTCAAGTTCGGGACTGGAGATTGGGGAACCCATCGATCGCTACAGCAAAACCCCTCCGAGGCTCTGCCGGACGTAAAGAGAGAGACAAATGGCAAATCTGAACCCTGTGATTGGGTACCTGGCTAGACGTTGCTAGGCGCCAGGCCAGGCAAGAATGAGCTCTATTTGCGCTGACAAAGAATAAATATCACGTGAAGCCTAGGTGGACACTAGACCATATTGGGATTAATGCAAAGTCAACTTTCTCCTCCAAAGCTTTCCGAATGGATCATTATTCTGCCCAAAGGCCCTCCTTGCTCTGCTTGCCCTTTGCATACCAACCTTAATATTCAACCTCCTCCCCTCTTCCTTGATATTTACATAGCACGCTATTTCAGAAAGACATCATGGCACCACAGGATTCCTTCATAGAAGAAGAGGACGATGTTTGGTAGGTCTTATCCAGTCTTGGAGCCTCCCGAGGCAGACGCGCCAGCCGCACTTCGCTCCCTCCTCAGTGGTTCGCGTGTCGGGCACCATCAATCTCGACACAAGCTAACAAAGTTGTCAACAACAGCCCTTTATGCATCGAGGAGTTCGATCTTTCGGATCGGAACTTCCGGCCGTGTCCTTGCGGCTACCAGGTCGGTTTATTTACCCTTGCCTGGGCGGCTCGATGCCTTGGTTGGCCTTGAAACTAACGATGCCCTGCAGGTCTGCCAGTTTTGCTTCAACAACATAAAGAACAACATGAACGGCCTGTGTCCCGCTTGCAGACGGCCCTACGATGAGAAGACGATAGAATGGAAAGTCGTTACTCAGGAAGAGTGAGTGCCCCTTCCATATCCCGCTCTACCGATGCCGTTCCTTCTTAGCATATACACGGACACAAAGTCATTACTAATACATGTTCTCTAAGAGTTGCGGAGTTCCGCGCCAACATTCAGAAAAACCAGAAGAAGCGAGCACAGGAGCAACGACAAAAGGAAGTGCAAAAACGCGAAGCCGAAAAGGAAAACCGGAAAAACCTAGTCGGCGTTCGAGTAGTTCAGAAGAACCTGGTCTACATCACTGGACTGGCACCCACTGTTCGTGAAGATGAGTTGCTCAAGACTCTGAGAAAGCCTGAATTTTTCGGTCAATATGGCAATATTCAAAAAATATCCATAAGCAACCGCAAAAGTCCTGATGGGCAACATCATTCCCTTGGCATCTACGTCACGTTCGAAAAGCCCGAGGAAGCGACAAAATGCATCATATCGGTACACGGGTCTCCGAACGGCGACCGGATATTGAAAGCTCAGCATGGCACAACCAAGTACTGTTCAGCCTGGCTGAAGAACGAAAAGTGCAATAACCCTGGCTGCATGTTCCTTCACGAGCAAGGAGATGAGGAGGATAGCTATACTCGACAAGATCTCTCATCTATGAATAGTATTCACACACAGAGACCATTGCCAGGCGGGGGCGGAAGCTCATCTCGCTCGGTTTCCCGGCAACAAGTTCCGCACCCAACGGTCCCCCTCCCTGCTTCTGCACAACCGATGGTGCGCACTACTAGTAAAGAGGACTCTGAAAATGGAGCTGATTCATCCGCACTGCCGTCATCTGCAAACTGGGCCAGAAATCCTCAACGCAGCCGGAGAGGTAGTTACGCGACTAGCGGCGCCGCGTCTAGTCCTGCCATCTCCGCGTTGCAAACCGTTAGAACGGAGGCTTCCCAGGAGGCTGTAGAAGACACTGATGTCCCATCTACGCAGCCCGTGATAGATAAAGGCAAGCGACCGCAGCATGCGACACAAGCTCAAATTTCTGCTCCTTCACTGGAGAAGACGGAGCAACACCCGCATAAATCAAGGGACAGCTCCCTCGTTGCTCTGCTGAAGACTCTAGAAACCTACACGCTGCCGGCCTTTACTACTGATGGCTACAACGATGATGCTCACCCACCCTTGTTTGATATCCGAGGCGGCGAGAAGCGAAGGGCCATGCGAGAGGACGATGAGTCTCGAATCGACCAGGAAGACCGGACCGAAGCACAAGCACCATCCGAAGGCGAACCCGAAACTGGGGGCAGTCTTGCCCTTGGTGGCGAGCCTGAGCATCGGGAGCTCGGCAGAGATGTCCACGGGTTTGATCAACGACAGCCCAGTACGCAACCTCCGATTCAGCGGGGGAGCACGGACGGGTTGTACGGCGCACCATCGAGCGGTTCCGGCTTTCCCCAGGGCTCTAGCAACATCGGTAGAGCCATGACGCCGCAACAGCTGGCGTCCCTTCGGTTGCAAGCTGGCTACGCGGATCAAATGCCGCCTAGTATTTCAACTCAGAATCCGTTTCAAAACCAGGGTCATAATCGCCAATCCTCCCGATTTAGCTTTGCCAACGACAGCGGTAACTCTACTACCAATATCAAACTGGCCACAAACCCCCGGATTATGGCTCAGCAGTCGTCAATGATGCCCAGTCCTTTCCAGTCGCAATCGAACAATAATCTGTTCTATTCCACATCTATGCCTGGCCCGCCGCCTGGCCTCAAGTCCACGGGCACCCCGCCTAGCATGTTTGGTCAAGGGTTCGGCGGCGGCTCAGGATTTGGCGGAGCCCACAAAGATTCCTCCAACGATCTACTGCAAACGCTCATCGGCCGCAATCGAGGAGGCAGCACCCAGCCTCAGGATGTTGGAAAGCGTGAGTACATGATTTCTTCTTTCTCAAACCAGTATCCACCACCCTCTACCTCCACCCCAGCTCCTGCTTCTGGTCTCCTGGCATCGCTCTACGGCAACCATCCTGGAGCTTTCCAAGACTTCGGTTCGAAGCAGAAGAAGAAGGGCAAGAAGCACAGACATGCTAACACTTCCTCCTCAGGGGGGAGTGGCTTAGTAGATCTTGCCGACCCGAGTATCCTGCAGGCAAGGATGCAGCATCAGTCACAGAGCAATGCCGGAGTCGCCGGGCAACAAGGACTGTTCGGTGGTGGCCAGAGCCAAGGTGGGTACAATCCTAACATGATGTATAACACCGGCTATGGGCGTTGGTAGTCGAAGAAGAAAAATTAGGAAAATAGGACTACAGAGTATGGAGCCATGTTTTGTCCCTCCCCCCCCTCCCCCCCTCCCTCGCCCTTTACTGCCTTTACTTTCATGTTTGTCACGAACAATTCTCTTGTTTTCGCTCTTTATGTACTTCCTCGGCTGGTTTTGGCGTTTCATCAGCATGCTTTCAGCACAATCACTGGGAGCTTTGGGCTGCATCTTCTGGGAGCACAGAGATATCCCTATCTTTTTGTTTTGATCAAGCAGGCATTTGTGTGGTTGCCGCAAAAATCCCCTACGTGGGGTGAGCAGCAGGTCTTTGCACAGGGCGTCAGTTCTCTTTCTTGGTTTATTGGGGAACCAGAATTATGCACAGGAAGGCGATGCCACATCGACCTCGATAATTATTCCATGTTTTTTTGGTTGCTCTAGGTCTGCCTGGCGTCGGTTACAGACTCGTTGCATTAGGGATGAAATAGGAGGGTCAAGTCAGGCAAGCCATCATCGTCTTCCACAACGCACACACATACGCCCCTTCTATGTACGTTAACAGCTCACACTATGGTGCGCACCTCCAGAGAGGGTAGCATCCTTGGTCAGAAATTAGCAATATTGTCTATTCTCTCCAACTTCGCCTTGCCCCTCATTGTCCCTCCCTGTGGAAGACGATGATGGAAGCCGTAGGACGATCCGCCACTGTCTGCTTGTCTTTCATGTACTTAACTTTGGCCTCGTGCTGTAGACCCAGCCGGTGTTGATTGTGTTGCACAAGAAAAAGTTTTATTTTGGCATCACGCTAACGAATCTTTTTAGAAGGCGAGCTACTTTCGTTGGACGAAGCAACAGGTTCGGTCGATGCCCTGGTTTCCGATGAAGCCCAGGGAGCCTACGCAGGATCAGGATTCGGCCTTGACATGGGAATGACACGGTCTGTACCTCCTGGATTTGCCATCCCTCCAGGAATAGCAAACTTGGCTACGCCAGCGATGGCATCTCCAGTGCTTAGTCAACATCACCAGCCTCGTGTCGTCGCACCTGCATTGCCCAGGGCACCCCTTCCGCCTGGTTTGGAGCATGGTACCGTGACACCAGTGCAGACCCCGAGAAAGATGGCTGTTCCCGTTGTGGATGCAACAAGGACCAGCAACCCATCCGCGTCTGAAGTTGGGCCATCAAAGCGTGCGTCATCGCAGCCTCAATTTGAACAGCAGTCAGTATCGTCTCCCCTAGGAGATGAAGACTTCCCGGCACTTGGGTCGTCGCGATCCATCAAGGCTCCAACCCAGGCCCCAGCTATTCCGGTCTTTCCAACGCCCAAACCGACTCCAGCGCCAAAGAAGAGCACCGATAAGACTGCTGAATCGGCGGTGGGCACCCACGATGACTCTGTCTCCGCTGTGATCAAGTCGAACAAAAACAGACCCTCTGCTATCAAGCTCCAGCTGCCGTCGGATAACTCTGTTGCAAGTCAAGGGTTTCAAGGCACGGATAAGCCGGCTGAAGATTCACCAACCTTCCCTCCTTTGCCAACGGCCACAGCTAGCTCTCCTTCACCAGTCCATCGCGGCGGGCCTCGAACACTGCGACTCATGTCGATTCCAAGGGCTTTAGAGTCTCCCGCGCTGCCCTCTCCCATACAGTCGGTGGCTTCCAAGGCAGTCTCTATGTCACACAGGCCAGGCACCCCGAGCAGCGAGATGGTTAGTGACACGGCCTCCATAGTGTCTGCCTCAATATCGGCATCCCGTGCAGGATCGCCTCCGCCAAGCAAAGTTGGTTCCGCCGCCGTGCGAACTACCACAAAGAGCCAGCAGCGCAAGCAGCGCAAGGAGGCTCTCAAGCAGGAGACGAAATCCATAGCCGAGGCCTCAAAGCCAGACCCGGAGGAGCATGCTCCAGTCATCGGCCGCAAGAAGAAACAAAAGAAGGAGAGGACGGCGAAGGCGACAGTTGCTCAGGAAGAGCCTGTCGCTTCAACCGCTTCAGCTCCTGAGCCTTCCAAGACTGGGCCAGACGGGTCTGTGCAGCCCGACTCTACGAGTGTTAAGGTTGTTGAAGAGACAGATTCTAAAAGAAGGATGATTCAGAAAGAAGCAGCCAAGGACAAAGACAAAGACAAGGCAAAGGACGTGAACATGGGAAAGAGCCGAGCAAAGTCAGCTCTTTCGCCAGCATCACCACCAACACCACCGTCACAGCTGGCGGAGGCTGTCAATTCAGTGCCCGCCGAACCTATCGAGTCATCAGACCCGGCTGACACACAGCAGTTTGGGCCAGCCTCTGTGTTTCAAGAGATCAAAAGCTCGCTATGGACATCAGCTCCGGACAAGCTGCTACTCCTCAAGCCAGTAAGCAGCAGCTCGTCACGTTCCGATCATGGCCAAACTGCAAGTGGCGCAGGCCAGTCCGTGTATTGCAAGGACTACGCCTGCAAGTGCGGCGAGATCCAAGACGATGATCTCACGGCCCTTCGAGCGGGCAAGCCGGTCCGTAAACAATTCCATGTTGACGGCAGCAGAATGCTCATCACGCCTAATGGGGATTGCATCCGCGGCTTGACTCCTGAGCAAGAAGACGTCTTCCTCAACCTGCAAGCCGCCATTGCCAACACGGCTGATAACCCAGGTGCATTTGTGGCCCCGAGACACCAACCGGGCAGCGGAGCCTTCTCTCTCATCAAGGGGCGCGCAGTTCCCAACGGCCGCCCCAACATCTTCCCGGCCGCGGCGCAGCCCCAGACCCAGGATCCCATTGGCAAACTACAGCGAGAAGACGCCCTCAGCTACATCAACCAATATGTCCTGCCACGCCTAAACTTGGACGTCGCAAACATGGGCTTCCCCAAGGGAGCTTCTCCGCTTCGTGATGCCGCAGCGGCTAGTCTCAACGCTCTTGCTCCCTACTTCTATGGCCCTGATGCGGCTGCTGGCGTGGGCATCTACAGTGCCCCTGACGGCGCTCGCGCTATGCAAGACTTTTCCTCGTCCGGCGGCGGCCCGGCTGCCGACGCCAGCAAAATCGGTCCTTCCAATGGCCTCGGTGGCATTTCCCTGATGAGTGTTGACGATGCAGAGGTCCGCTTGGCAGCTTCGCGGAAGGAGACGGAGAAGCTGGAGAGGGGCCTCAATGCTGTGATTAAGCGGAATAGAAGACTTCTCCTGGGCGGTGGTATTTGATCTCATGACAATCAGACAGCAACACTTATCATGCGCATCAGCGAGTTTCTACATTTGTCTGTTTAGAGAACATTGTACGAACAAGAAGTAGCGGTTTGTCTTGTTTTAGATTTTCAACAGCGAGATAGACAATATCACATTCTCAGACATCAGGGGGCGTTTTGGTGCAAAGAGACTTTGCCTTGCGTATTTTATGTAACAGTATCAAAGGCAGCCATGTAACGATAAGAGTATGTAGTATACAAAGATAGTCATGCTGTGTGGACATGATCCTTAATACATGCTTTCAAGCAATGCGGCCGTACATCGTATGCTGGGTATCTAATGCAATTTCTCCAACGCCGCCGCCCCTTTCCCCCAAGTCAAATACACTCAGGGCGTATTCGCATTGTCTTCGTCCATTTTCGTTTCCCAAAGGCATTCTTCCAGTCGTTCCATCAATTTATCTAGAATCCATTCGCTTTCTTCCTGTCCACCCATGAGAGGACTACGATTACCAACCCAAGACCATTTGACGCGGGCGTCAGCATCGGGGAGTTGAAGTGGTGCTACTGGTTGCAGGGATGGTCGCGGGGCTCCAATTGTCTCAGCGTCTGCATCTCGAGGCACATCGTGGGCTTCAACGCCCTTGCCACGATGGCGGTTGTGGTGTTTGTGTCTGTGTCTGCGTGTCCGTTTGTGTTTCGTCTTAGGAACCACTCTTCGGTGATTTAGGGGGTCCCGTTCGTCCTCTCCTATTAGAGCCAAGAACCATGCCCACTCTTCAAATGTATATCGACGCGGCTCAGGCTCTCTAAGGTGTTGGGACACGGTCTGAATTTCCTTGACGAGCAGTAGATGTAGTTCTGCGCCAGTAGGGAGGGTGTCGAGCCGAGACTGTACTTCGGCCAAAGAAGGACGGCCCGGCGGACTTTCGGTTTTTTTGCAAAGTTTGTGCTTTCCTTGACGTTCCTCATCATCCGCCTGATGTTCCTGAGAACCTGAGCCGCCGCTATGGCCAGATTCATTCTGTTGTTTTTCCGTGTCCTTAACATCTTTGGGGTCGAAACCTGTCCAGTCTTCCGCCTTTTTATGCATTCGCCTTTCTCTTTCGTGCTCCCGGATCGCAATGGTTGCACTGCGAAAGAGACGGCCAAGCGAAACGCGATTAACAATGTACTTTGCATTTCCCGTGAAACCTTCTTCGCCGGGAAGAATTGTAATCGTGCCGATACGAATTGTTGCGTCCTTGACAAACTTGACCACGGTGTCGCCCGCGTTGGAAATAAGAACCGTCATGGTGGGCAGCGCTAATAATGACCAGAAAACGAAGAATGACTTGCCAGCATTCGAGGTCGGTGTATGATCTCCATAACCGATAGTCATGAGTGAGATGAAGCAGAAGTAAACGCCATCAAAATAGTTCCAGCTCTGATATGACTTTTCAGCTCTGACAAAGATCACTGCGCCCACAAGCCATAGTAAAATCCACACGCCGGTAGATACTGCCATTGCCATCCATTTTCTACGGATTGAGGCCTGCTGCTGGATCTTTCGCATCAGCAAGAATTCAGTTTTTCTGCGGTCGAGTTCATTTTGAGGCAAGTCAGAATTTTCCGGGCCCCAGTTTGAGATTGTGTCGTCGTCAATCGGGTTCAGGATATCATCGCGGCCACTCTTTGTCATTGTGCGAATGAATCTTCGTCGATTCTTCTCTTCCATCCGAGCATCCAATCGACGCCTTCCGCGTTCGAGTATCATGCTTCGAATGGAGCTAATCACAAGACCGAGGCTGATAACCCCAATGAGAGCGTACGGGATAAGCAGCGCGCATCCCAGTGTTGTCTTTGGTGCAAGGTCTCCAAAGCCAACAGTGAAAAGCGTCACGTCGGCCCAGTAAACGGCGTCTAGGTATCTCCAGCTTTCCAGCTCCGAAAAGACCAGCGCTCCAAGCAGGAGGTACATTAGAAAGAGGATAGTTTGAAGCATGAGGGTCCGTTGGCTGCGAGTGAGGTTGAAGTCCTTGGGGTAATGGCCTGAGGAGGCTCCCCAAAACGTCACGACCATCAGTGAGGCGTCGACAAAGTACAGAATGGCGGCCCACATGCCGTAATAGAAAGCCTGTGACCAGATGAAGTCTTGTGTTAGATCGAGGTCATCGTCGAGAGGACCGGCAGCGGTGGCATTGAGGGCTAGTAGACATATGGCAGAGATGTACCTATTCACATAACGGACAGTCTCAGCATCGAATCGAAGACTTGCGACAAAGCAGGCAGGTAGCAACGTACCATCCAATGATTGTGATAGGTTGAGCAATACTAAAGCGAACTCTCTTAGTCATATTCAGCAAAAGAAAAGCGTTTGAGACCAGGGCCACGGCTAGTTGGATGGCATTCACAATGGTGAGCCTATAGAGACGACATTAGCTGGCTGTCACATTTGTTTACTAGTCTTCAACATAGAGGCAAATTCGGTTAGGAAGCCGGTCTGCAACGTACCAAGGAGGGTCTTGAATGAATATAGCATCGTCAACACTTTGGCCAGGGACGAGTTTTTGGCGCCACTGAGATCCCAAGGCGCAGATACTGAAACCCGAGGCGACAGGGCCAAGCGTAGCTGCAACCATGGGGAATGCGGAGGAGGCAAACCACCATCGGCTAGAACAGATTCTATATGAGCGGGCGTGCGGAGGATGATCCGATGAAAGCGGGTATTGGTAGGAGCTTACCTAGGAATGAGATGTGCCAAGTCGTTTTGAAAACGTATCTCGCGGGAGCGTTGGTGCTGGGATTGGAGTGACATGTGCCTTGGGGGATCATTATCCACGGCTGAGGCATGGTTCTCGATTGCATTTACATGCTGGCTGCTGTCCATGGCATGAGAATAAGGGCGCCGAGACACTGTTCGGGGCCCTCGGTTTCAACGGACTCGAGTATCGTAGGCTGGTGCGGCTGTCCAGGTAGTTTGGAGAGACGAAGCTGTACATAGGTGATGCTGCAGGCATGGCAGAGTGAAGGGAAAAGATAGGAGAGAGCTAAGTAAGTCAAGTCCGGTCAGGAACGAGGGTTCTCGACGTTCAAGGTTTTGGGGTCTCAGTTGCGTCCAGACCACGGTGGCGTAGAGATCTGTTGTCAAGTCAAGCTGGATATGGCTGATAGGAAATGGCTCGTTGGGGCATAGATCAAGGATGCAGGACACAAAGGAACAGAGAGAGAGGCGAAAAGGAGACGTCAAGTGTCTGAGGTCTGAGGTGCAAGCCTCGGGGCAAAACGGGTTGACGAGGCGGCTAACTGGTGTTCTCAATCTTGGACAAGGTGGAAGTGGCAGGCGCCATCGACGCCATTGACGCGAACGTTCCTGCAGTCTTTCACCAACACCTGTCTGTCAGGCCACACAGGGAGCAAGTCGCCAAAGTCTTGCGGCCGCTTTACTGATTCGCATGCATGGCTCACCCGACAGGATTTACTCAACTTCCACCAGCCTCACACTTCGACGAGGCCGTAGATAACTCGGAGGACAGCTCCACTACAGAGCATGGATCAGGGTTAGGGTTTGATTGGCCGGCACGTACTGTATTTGCAAGGTACATACACTGTGGGTCCAAGACGACACTAGTTACCCTGCAGCTGGAACACTGACATCGTCAACGGTCAACGGTCTAACCAGCACAATCTCAAGTGCCCTCATCCGTCAGCCAAAGCCCGCCAAGGGAAACCAGTCTGGTTCCGAACGTCGGCCATGATCGCATCAACACTGACCAGCGTGCTGGCCGTAGCACTAGCCGTCTAGAACTTGCGTTGGACGTCGACTTCCTGGTAAGCACCATTCATGTGCGTCCACCCGACGAGTTCGACGCCGTCAAGCTATTCCCTCACCCAAAACTTACAGCGTAGAGCGCTTTGGGCACTTCGGCGCGACATGGTGGTGATATTCTCAAAGGTCAACGTCAGAGATGAAGGCTAACATGCGCGGGGGTCATTGCAGGGACCGTTCAACGTAGATTGACAGAGCGCTCGCCCCGGGCCTGCTGGATCAAGATGCCTCGATGGCGTCGGCTACTTCGAGTCAACGTCCACGGCTTCTCCCCAAGATCGTTTAGCAGCGCGGCATCAGAGAGGGTAGAGGTAAGATGCGGTTCTGCAGGCCACGTCACCATCGAGTAGGTCACCTTACAGTAGTCGTGTTGATGTTTGACATCACCAACCCCCCAGGAAATCAGTTGCTCACAATCATCAAGCCTATTCAACGTCCCTGGACGTCCTACATCTGAGCCCCTATTGATACACTTGCCTCCTTTCCCCCAAGCTGATGGCTCAGCATGCAAACTGCCAATATTCCTCCAAAACCGACCAGTCGCCAGCATAAATTACCGATGGAGACCCTTCTCGACCCCCTCAAAGGAAAGCAAAGTCTTCAGCCCGTTGCATTGGCCGACACCGGTCCACGACACCGCGTTCGCCTTTGCATGGCTAGTCGAAAGCTTGGCGCCGCCCAAGCACGACAGGCGCGACATTTACATTTACGGATCATACCTTGGCGCCAGCTTAGCCGCGTCTCTGGCTCTCACGGAAGCTCATACGCACGCAAGGTTCGGCGTCAGAGGCCTCATCGCTTACAATGGCGTATACAATTGGACAATGTTTCTCCCAGATCACCGAATCAACAAACCACCCAAAAGGACCAAGGTTGCAGCAGCTCCCCCAGGACCTGCAGAGGGGTCGCAGTTACATAGGCTGCAAGAGCGCATGCCGGCCATGTTTGATGCGCCGTCAAATCTGTTTGATCCGTTTGCGAGCCCAAGCCTGTTCTTCCACAGTCCAGGCTTACTTGTGCCGCAATCATTCTTCATGACATTGGAGCATTCGGCCCTCATTGAAAACATGATGAACGACGAGGAAATCCCACCGCTTAAGCCCATCAAAGCACCAAGAAAATCCCACCTAGTCTTTCCGCCAAGACAATCGACGCTCAAAATCCCCGACACTCTTCTACTATTTGACTCTGCTCCACTGCCTGTCCCAAAGCCATCTACCAAGCCAAAGAGCGCACGACCAAGGAAACGTGCAAAGCCAAAAGGCCATAGTTTCGGGGCCCAGGCAGCAGAGCTGGCCGAACTAATGAGGCGAAGCGTCGACGTTGTGGAATTGAAGGAGCGGAGCAAATGGGATGAAGACGTACATACCCGCGTCGATGAAGCACTCAGACGGGTGCAGGTCATGGATGTAGGGCTGGAAAGAGACGGTGTAGAACTCGGGGATGCAGGACACGACGCCGTAACGACATGGCTAGAAAGCCGATGATTCCACTTGATCATTGCCAACTACGTACATAGATTTTTGATATAAGCTGGGTATGGCCTGACTGGATGCAAAACACGGCCTCGTATGATGCTTTCTTGGTTCAAAATCACCTCAGCTGGCCGGCAAGAAGCCTGGTGCACCACCTACGTACGACCTTGTCACGAGTTGGCAGAAACGCAGATGAAAGAAATCACCAGTATTGCTGTGAGATGTCAGCCGAACCTCATTCCTTGCAAACTTTTCCTACCGTTCCGCAGTCCACATTGCCATGGACTCATGGAGGCACCCGCATCATGCATGTACGATGCGTAACTGGCTTGTCTGTCGTTCACTCGCAATTTCGCACACAACAATCAACACCCGCAGGCACCCGCAGGCACCCGCAGGACCGACCCGTTGATGTAGATGAATGTGCGGGTCTTGGAGAGATTTTGCTACACAATTTCAAAAATTTACAAAAAAAGAAAAATTTATAAAAAAAACATACAACACCGGGTACTCGCTGGTCGTCACCGACCCAACTACTAATCCGGCGCTCGCTAGGTTATCGTACGAGATCGGACGGGATCGTGAGTGATCTAGCGGCTATGGTCGTATGTGTCTGTCAGTGTCATTAATTGTCTCTATAAGTATAGAGCTTATAGTTGGTATTGAGTATGCTACGATACAGGGGTTGTGACACCGTGGCGCTTCCAGACAAAGGCCTCCCGTCCGATCTCCCACGATAACCTAGCGAGCCCTGGATTAGTAGCTAGGTTAGTAACGATAGCGTACTCTTGGACAAGCACCCTTGTCATCATATCCTTTTGTCTAGCGGCTGGGTGGCGCTTGATAGACTTTTATTTTCGGGAGTCTCGTAGAATCAGGAGCGAGTATGACCGCCATATACGCTATATACACAAGCTGGTGGCGCAATTTTATTGTGAGCAGTGAATCTTTGCCTTTTTTTTTTAGCCAAGGTACTTGCCTAATGATTGCACTGCAACTTGAGACCGTTGATACAAGCTGGCGTTGGCGCTGGGAATGTTGTAAATTTTCTGAGGGGCGTCAACATGAGCCGTCTGGCTGTGTTTAGGAGGGGAATGGGATTTATTGATACCAGGCATTAGTTGACGGGACACTGCGTGGACTGAAACGTTTCGCAACATGAACATCAAATGTGCAGCTGCAGTTGTAGATGGCAGGTGACAGTTGACAGGTGGCAGATACCTGTTGGCGTACGCGAAACTTCGCACGGCGCCACTTTTGCCTTTCCCTCCATCTTCCCGCGAAAACCAGGCCAACACCTCGCTTGGCACTTTTTACCAATATATACATATATATTGCACAGCACAAGAACTCTGCAACCAGGCAAGACAAGCATTTTGCTTTACTGACGTACTCGTGGTCTGGTTGACAAAGTCGTGGTCACCATGTTCCCTCTGTGCCAGAGAGTCAGAGATCATGATGATTCTTCGTTATGAAGCATACCTGAAATGGCCACAACATTACAGTCTCTCCGGCCAGGGTTCCAACGAAAACATGTCGTCACGAAGGCCAGCACAATGCACAAATACAAACAGACACAGGGAACAAGTGTTGCGGATGGTTTGGCTTGGCTTACGACACGTGAGTATCAACAACTTCACCTTTTGTGGCATTTCACTGTGTGCATACAATGGGCAATGATGAGTTTACGCCTGAGCTCACTGGAAAATTTGCGAAAATACACGACAATCATGCTCGGGCAGAAAAATGTATCGCGAAGTACTATGGTTTTACCTGCATAGTCTTGTTCTAGTTAAAAAAGTCATGGGGACATATGGCGATGTTCCCTAATTGTCAATACCAGCTTCGGGACTTGAATCTATGTAGGCCCTTGCAAGGAGCAACACAAGCACTGACCAGCTTGCGTGCAGACCAAGGGCCAGCCCCGGGACTATGATGACCATCATTTATCGGGAGGTTTTCCTCTCGGAGGGCTAAGAAAAGAACCTCAATGACTGCTGAGTCCCTGGTAATGGCATTCCCCAGAACGAACCAGGAAGCGAAATAAAGGCATAAATGGGCGGTAACCAAAGATGAATAAGTTGACTGCCATTTCTTGTGAATTGCAATGTGAAGGGAAGAAAGGAGAGCAGGATTGATTATTAGGGGAGGATGACTTTTTATGCTTGGGACAGAGGAAGGTAGTCCCTTCCCTGTCTGTCAAATCCCTTCCACCAGTGCCTGGGAAGGACCAACGAAAGTGAGGCAGCAGATGGCAAGTGCTATTCTCCCTGAATGAGAAGCAAACGTGTGGGCGGGCAAGGCTTCATTCCTGCAAAACTCCAACATTCACAGTTTGCAGCCGCCATTGAAATGTGCCCCCAGTGCTAATCGACCATTCGACTATATATCTCATGGTTGCATCTAGTATACCATGGTGTCAGACTACTTAGGTACATACCCTGTTCTTCCTCGATACCACTGGGGAAGAGCTGATCCAACTAAACCGCAGTATTGGTGCTCCCGAAAGCTCTTTCACATCCCATTACTCCACGGCGAGCTAAGGACTCGATGCCATTGCCTACGTACCTCGGTGCCCTTGGGCAGCAATTTTACCAGACCGACGGCCTGCATTATGCGTTTCATCCCTATACATCGAGTACTCCAGGCCGACCTTATTCTCTCTTGGCCTAACACCACTTAGATACGGGCAGACAGCTCACTGGCAAATATATACGATAATTCAACTCTCAATGCCACGCACTAGAAACACGCAACACACCAAAGGGGAATTAGGACATATGATCCGGAATAATACTCCAACTTTACACACCAACGGTCGCGCTACCGTCATGACCTGCGGTGTACTATACATAATTATATAACACAGGATTAGACGTACAATTTGTTGTGCGGCCAAATTAGATGCCGCGAATTGCAACCCAATTTAGCCTCCCACGTCTACCTTGTCTATTCTTACGTCACGAAGTTGGCATTGTTGTGAATGGCATAACCCGACTGTGTAAGTCTTAAAATGCACCGCCTTGCCAAGGATGCAGAAAAGCATCAAGGGCGGTGCTATTTTCGTCACAGCTCGCAGATGCGCATGCTGGCCAACAGTTTCCGGTCCTCGGTTTCCGGTCTGCAATTGCTCTGTCAAGCGCTGAGATTCCGAAGTGGTACGTTGTCACGCATGGTGTGTAACGATAGGGTCGCTTCTGCATCGCCTCGTCAGCCTGGAGGACAACTTAAGCGGCCGTGATACCTGGCTTTTCCTAGAAGACATCAAGCAGATTGATTATGCCGATCGGCCGTTTTGCCCTTGGGCTCGGCCATGATTGCCCGGAGCAATATCGTTGGTTTATTTTGTTCCATTTGTCCAATATAGACAAGAATCAGACCAAGGGAGTGGTACAATATTAAACGGTAAAACTTGGTAAAGCACTTCAAGGCTTCAAGGCAGACATTTAACTTAGATGACACCATTCAATTGCTGCTCTCGAGACTGCCACGATTCCCTCTAACTAGGATTACCTGAGTCACTGGTCTGCTGTCCTGTTTCGGTCAAAATCATTGGCAAATGTCAAATGTTTTGCTAAATTCTGCGTAGCTGGACCAGACTCTTCTACCAGTTGGCGTCTTTTGGTTGCAAACTAACTGTCGGGTGTCAAAAGAAGTCTCAATCCAGGCCAGACCCAAATCCGTCTAGTAGTTGCGGTTTAATCCGCCCTCGGTATTTCAAAAGACTATGCACCAAAATGCACAGCACTACGCAATGTTTTCAAGTTTGCTTGCCCTTATAGTTTATTCCTTTCTATTTTTAAAGGGCAAAGCAGCTTTGCCGCCTTGAGGGTGCCGCTTGAGTAGCCAATATTAAATATTAAAAGCTATACTATAACCTATACAAGCAATTATTTATAATAATACCTTCTTTTCTAAGCATTATACTTGTAGTCTTTCTTTCTTCTCTTTAGGCTACTTTAGTTACTCTTACTAACTAATAGCTAAGTACATTAATAACTAGCTAGAAGACTATAACAAGTATCTTAAGGTAAGAAGGGAAGGAAAGAAAAGCAAAGCTTGGGGAGCTCTTAAGCTCCTGAGCTCAACGCAGCTAATCTCGCTGACTACATGTGCAGAGCATGGGTAGACAGCGAGCCTAAAAGGAATACATACCCCCGTCGTACATTGAATCGTTGGGTATACTATTCTAAGGTTATATACAGATTTGCTTGACAAGCTGCTACATACGACCACAGCCGCTAGAAAGCTCAGGATCCAGCAAAGCTGGACGAGGCAGCAAACCATGAACTTGCACGCACTCAGGCGCTGTGGCGCCCTTAACAAGGGATATGTCGCCAATGGTCTCAGTGGTTGCATATTTCGCGGCCCGCTAGATTTCAGCGCCGACGTGCGAATAATCACGAGGTCAAATGGTGGTGTGTATCCTACCAAGAAACCAGTTTCCAGTGCATAGCTGGTGCTGTACCTTCGTTACGGCTGATCACCGTACGATACGGAGCCAAACCGTAATCCTCCCACGCGCTAACCTCGCTTTTGACCAGCTCAGCCGCGCGCGTAGTAACGTTATCTACCGAACCCACAAGGGACAGACAACAAGGGATGGAAAAGGACCCGCACGCGTCGGCCCCGCAAAAGTGGCCGCACAAATCATAAAAGCCCTTTTAAGCCACGAGGACTCGTACGTAGCAGGTAGCAAAGGAATTCCTCTTTTATTTTATTTTATTTTTCGAAAAAGCAAAATGGAATTCCGAAACTGGGCAAAAAGAGGGCCTGGCCGGGGATCGAACCCGGGACCTCTTGCAACATAACAGATTAACGAGATGAAGATCCCAAAGCAAGAATCATACCACTAGACCACCAGGCCACCTGATGTCATAACTAGCCAAAAATCCACTTTATCAAGGCTTTGCATTTCCGGGGACGCTGGCGCCGCCAGCTCTCTTTTTCTCCCACGATCATCAACTAGCTGGCTCGTCATCGAGGGTTGGGGCTCATTATATTTTCCGTCGACAGCCAGGTCTCGACTTCTTGCGGAAAAATTCGGTGTCCGTCTCAAGCAACAAGACTCTTGACAGATCATTTTGACTGTCTTGAGTCCACCGAACGGCGGATGACGGTGATTGGCGACCGCAGCGTCGCTTTTCGTGAATGAGCTGGGGCCAGGTCAGGTCACATCAAGGCAATAAAATAAAACCCTTTTAGCTGGCGCTGGCCCGCTTGCTGTTCATGCTCAAGTCCTGTTGCAGCGCAAAGAATGTCGCAGTTGATGCAACATGACATTGTCCATCCTCTTTCGAGTACTCCGTACAAAAGCGGTCCATTATGAAATTATGATTGAGTTTCCTTCTCCACCGCGGGCTATTCAGCAGTCGTACACCCGAATTCGTCCCCATCTCGGTAGAAATGATGGCTTCCATGGTACTCCGTATGGCGCTCGACGTTACGCCGTGGCAGTGTCGCATTGTTTGCCCACTATTTGCCTTGGGCAGGAGCAAGTTTCACTCGCACACGTCGGGACTCCACGGGCTGCTACCATTGATTCAAGACTACCGACTGTATTGCAGTCGTTGGAAGCCGTGAAGTGCAGAAGCAGCGAGCCCCTTTCGAGTGGTCTACTTGGCCTGCAAGCTGCTGTCGGTATACGCTGAATCAAGTCCTTTTTCACAGCGGATCGACCCATCACATCGAGCACCAAAGCGACTGCTCGCTGATTTGCATGTTTAATTTATCCGAGCATACCAGCATCCTACATCCTGCGTATCAGTATCAGTACATGACCATCTCCGTCGCTCGTGCCATGAATCAGAGCTGGAACCTACCAGGCTACACTGTTGGAACGTGGAAGGATGATGGCGGCTTCTTTTGTTCCCGGCGTACGGAGTACGTGTGTACTCCTTGGAGGCCCGCCAAGCACCAGCCCTGCAGCGGTAGCAAAGGCACAAGGCGCAGGTCCCCCAGGCTCATTTTTTATAGTTACCACCAGTGCATTCAATGTTGAAACGGCTGCGTTTTATTAGTGGCGGTGGAGCGCCGTTCTTGAAATATAAAAAATTGTTGTCGTAGGCGTGGCCATGGTCAACCAACCCTTGGAAGCCCAGGAGAACGAGCCACCGCTGGGTCCGCCTCACGGTCTGCTTGGACCTCAAGTCTCGGACATCAAATTCGTGCGTACGGAGCAGTCGTGGTAGAGACAAAGGGCGAGTGAGGCAGCCCTGGTCAAGCAAGCCTCGAGATGCGGCCAGTCCGAGTCCATGAGGCGAGGGGCAAGTCAACGTGGTCTGCATGTCCACTTATTAGGCAAATACTGCAGGCCAGAGGAAATGAAGACATGACATGACACGAACTGGCCGTTGGCCACTGTCTCAAGCATGGCGTGCGTGCATGCGCAGTGAGTTTCGCGCTCAAGGATCTGCAAGTTTTGTAGGAGAACTGCGTACCTTGCACCGACACGGACGTCGAGAGACGCAGCAGGGGGTTTTGCATGCAACTGATTCCACGATGCCAAGGTTACAGTACTTGAGTACGTTGGATGTTGGATGTTGGGTGTTGGCGGCAGCGACTTTGAGATGTCGCGGCGCATTGAATCCAAGTACCCGAGTACCCAGGGGGCCCAAGTACTCGGAACTTGAGTGCGACGTCGTAGCTGGGCAAGTACCTTTCATTGTGAATACTTTATCTGGGGACCTACGGAGTGCTCCTAAAGTGCTAATCAGCCTCATCCATTGTTGCCCCGCCGTGCCGATGCTCGCCCAGTTCAAATGGTGGCATCTGGGCCGGTCCACGTTGGCGCCTGGTCTGGCATCTCATAAACAGGATAAAATGATAAACGGACACTTGCATCTGGCGTCTGCATGCGAGCAACTGTCTCCGTCTCGGGACTAGGGCTGGCGGCTTGTAGAGTGCTCAAGTGCCTACCAAGTACCAACCAGAAGCTAATGATATTGGTGGCTTGCCGCCCATGTCATCGTGGCTTGTAGCTTGTAGCTCGTAGCTCACACCACCAAGTTTTGACGTCGAGTTGAGTTCGACGCTACTTCGGCACACCCGCCTGGCCAAGTGCCTCCTGAGTCCTAGGTCCTAGGTGCTCAGGTCACGGTGCAGGTGCCTACTGCCTGTGCAACCCCCCGGCAAATTTAGCCCTCAGGCCCGATTATCGTTTCCATTCGCGACAGACCAGGTCGGTCCCCTCCTTCTTGATTGATTTGTTTCCCTCCTGCTCCCTCTCGCGTCTCCTCCTCCTGGCCTGGCCTGTCTTCTTGTTTGCTGCGTTGCTGTTCTTTTCTCTCTTCTGCCTTCTGTCTCTTCCACCGTGCTTTTCCGACTTTTCCAACCAGTCCATCGGTTTCTCATCAATCCCCCAGCATCGTTTCGTACAAGGTTATCATCTCGCTTCATCCGTTGCAAGGTAGCTAGGTATGTTTCTTGTGCTCCCCTCATCCCACATGGCCCCCCAGGGTTCGCGAGCATGGCCATGCATCCTTCTCATCCGCATCCTGGGCAAGACCCGGCGCTGCACATCTCCAAGATGCATCTCCAGGAATTGTTAACGTGTTGTACTAGCAGAACGACAAAACCGACATTGCAGGCCTTTCAACTCATATCTATCTGATTGCCACTTCCTGACATTCAGCATGCCTGGCATCCGTACGTTTTCCGCCGCCGTGTCGTTGGTCCTTTGAACAAGTGTAATGCCTCCTGCCGCATGTTGGGACTAACACTACGGTTTGCGGCAGCGTTTGGTGCTCTTGACAAAGTCAAAGCTAGCTTGAAGACTTTGTTCAAGAAGAAGAACAGTTCCAAACCCGACTCGGCAAAGCCTGCTGATACCTCTGACAACAAGCCCGACACCGCAAAGCCTGCTGAGCCTGCTGTTCCTGCTACAACCACCACCGTCACGGCTGGAGCAGCTGAAACGAAGCCAGAGGCTCCAGCTCCAGCAAGTAAGCTTGCCCTGAGATTATTGCCTCGATTTTTCTCATCGTTTGCCATGTTGATGAAGTTTATTCTAACTGGCCTCATTTTGATTAGCTCAAGTTGCACCAGCCACTGAAGCTCCAAAAGAAGAGGCTCAGGCTGAGGCCGCCCCCCCCAAAACTGAAGCTTCAGCTCCCTCGATCCAGGCTACCAAGGCTGAAGAAGCTGCTCCAGGTGAGTGTTTTCTTTGCGATTACGCCCATCCCATTCACGCCAGGCTGTTAACAGAGTCTCAAGCACCGCCTGTTGCCGAGCCTACTGCCGAGGCTGCTACCGAGGCTGCTACCGCACCAGTCAAGGATGAGCCAGCTGCTGCTCCTGCCACCACTCCGGCATAAATCCCAACACGCAGCCTGGACATGATGTTGTGGCTGTCACCTATGACCCATGCTGCAGGCTGTTTTCCGCTCTAGTTTTCCCCCCAGCTGCGGGTGTCATTTGATTGCTGGTGTCTTTTATGAAGGGTTGTATGTCGATTTGGGGGCCTGATCATACTGCATTAACTTGCGCGTTGGTTTTGTTCATTGTTCCGTTGAAGCGCTGGATACCCACGAGAGGGAGGCTTGCGATATACCCTTGTGCATGCAACTTATACCCCACACCATCACGGTTATCGTACGTGCGTGCGTTGTTTATTCCCTCCGCTGTTTGGGTCTATCGCTATAATGGTCTAAGGCAGATTTGGTTCATGCCATGCGTGTCATTCAATCGCCCGTGTCTGCATTGCTCATGACATTTCATCAACATATTGCCTTGTACCGTGCGGTGTGCTGCTCTGATTTCGATTCGGATAATGTTGATGTTCCAATGGCCGAGTACAAGTCACTCCAGCGCCCATGGCGCCTCAGTGACGGTGATTTGAGCTGCAGCAGACCCTGAACCAGATCCTTCGCCACGAGATGGTCTAGATGCTAACGAGCCTGTTCTTGGCCCTGGGGGTAGCCTCGAATAAGGGATTCCTGGACCGGGAGGCGGCGGCATCCTGGTCGCCTGTGCCCATGGCGCGGCCGTTCCAATAGCAGACGGAGGTAGAGGTGTATGTGCGGCAGTAGACGGCGCGACGGCCACGGGCTGGTTCATCATGTGAACGCTCTGAGAAGGTGCAGGCGCAGTAGGATCTGCGTCCCATGACAATAGTGATCCAAATGGAAAATGTTGCACCACGGGAAACTTGGACAGCACTTCAGCGTTGAACATTTTAATCATGCCTTTGTTAATCTTGCCCCACCCATCCCTGATGCCCGAGATGTCAAACAAGATAGGTGAGTGTTCCCAAAACGGCCCCTTCTTCACGTCATTGATGAAGCCTACTGCCGAAAAGTACATGTTTGATTGGCGCAGATGCTTGACGACATCGGGTTTGGTGATGTCTCCTGGCTTGGGGGCACCCTTGACGGAGCCCTCGAGGGGCATGGGCTCGGTCGCGAGCGTGATGGGGCGTGTGAACTGGGCGGATCCGAAGATGTAGGGGATGAAAGAGTGATCGTCAAGCCCCCATACGCCATGGGAGCCCGCAGGTTCGAGGGTGTATTTGCGGATGAGGGCGCGCACGACGCGAAGGTAACTGGGACGTCAGCTGGATTCGTAGCAATACCGTACCTAGGTGTTCGTGTCAAGATGCCACAGGGAGCTCTTCGGCGTGGCTCTAGAATGGGGTGCGGCCTGCGCCGTGCATATGGTGATGGAGGTGTACTTACGGCTCAATGACATTCAGGACGACCTCGCGCTCGATTTCACCGCCCTCCTTTGGGTCGTTGAAAAATCCCAGTTTCCAGAGACATGCGACGAATGCGACGAAGCTCAGTTCGTGGCCGGTCCCGTAGTCCAGTCTCTGCGCGCTACCAAAGGCGCCTAGTAGGTAGGCAGCCACTTCATCCTTGGCCGTGGACCCGTCGGCTCCCTTGGTGGCTAGGGCTTCTCCGAGAATACCCTTGTCCAGGAACGAGTCGAGATGGTCCTGGACGAGTTCGTGCCATCTCCGGAAACTGACATTTCCGAAGCGCCGTGGTCCCGGGTCGGGAGGCGCCTGCTCGACGAGGGCCTCGACATCGGACAGTAGCTGCTGAAGAGCCTGGACAGAAGGCGTGGAGGATGGAGAGCCTGGCGTGAGGGGAAATGTCTTGGGGGTGGGCGAGGAGGCTTGATTTCGGGGGCAGAGGGAGTGGTTCAGTTGGAGGATGAAGATGCCGATGTCCCTGTAGGCTTTGGAGGTGAGAAAGTGGGCGACGTGGTGGCCTTCGTTGATGCATTTCTTGGGCTTGATGAACTTGTGGGAGGCGAGTTGCGCGGCTGGGATGACGGGTAGCGCGAGGGGCGGCGCGGGATGCGGAGGTGTGGCCATGATGGACGCGAGGTCTGCGGCCGCGGGCGATATTCGTGCGGCGGACGGGAATCTGCGGTTGTTGAACCTTGGTGTGGTCAATGGATATATTGAGACGACCGTGCCATGGCGTTGCGGCTCGGCAGATGTTGTCCTGATGTAAGTCGAGGCTCATTGGCGGGAAGTGGGCTGCAAATTGGTTCGAATTAGTCAGCATTCGACCGTCGGGTGACGGAGCGCACAGGTCAGTAGCGAAGCGGGATTGCAATGCGGAAGACAACGTGTACTATCGTGATATAGCTACACGGATGCAGTTCAGAAGAAACCATACAGTACGGAGTACGGAGTCCATCCTGCGCATTCCATGCTGATGGCTTCAGCTTGAACTCGGCACTTGGTGGGGTAAATCGAATCACGATGATGTGGGGCAGAAGCTGCAGCTCTCTCTCCAGGTTGGGATGTCGGACGCGGTTGTCGCATTTCTATTTTCATTTGCCGTCGCACAAGAACCACCGAGCGCCTGGGCCTGTGTTAGTGACCGTCGGCTTTCCTTCTGGAACATGATGAATTTTTCGGACATGCCGAGTACGATGGACCGTTGACCAAGTTTTCGCTGATGGTGCACCGTGAACTCGTCACCTTTAGACTGAGACGGCTGCGACTCGCGCTGTCAAGATGCCCACCACGAGACGGGGTGCAGCCGCCCTCGCTGGCCGTGATTCAAACCATCCCCCCCGCTCTCTCGGCCGGGCAAATGCGTCGCAGACAACGAGCCCACGCGTAGCTGGGAACGCCGCTTCAATTACTACGCCTACAAGAGGCACAGGAAAGAGAAACAGGAGAGATGCAAAACCGGACGCGCCGGTTGCCAAGAGACCTGCGCTTGGGCGGCCGAGCACGCGGACGGGCTCTAGGACGGCCTTGGAGGACGAGAACGAGGACGACGTGCCGCGGGATCAAACTTTTTACGATGAAATCAACGAAAAAGCAGCGTTGAGGGCCAAGGCAAAGAGACGATTCGTCACGTGGCGAGAGTACTATGCTGCAGCCGAGGAGCAGTTACTCCAGGAAAGCCAGCAAAGCGAGAGGCACGCCGTGCCAGAGACCAGCGAGCAGGGTAATTCTTCGTCTCGTTATGGACCCGTAGAACCATCTGATGATGGCGGCGTGGCACACGAATCACACGAGCAAGTGGGAAGGCAAGAAGACGCCGGTGTGGGGGGCAATGGCGACGAAGCAGAAGAGAGTGAAGAGGAGGATGACAACAGTGACCATGGTGCTCCGGAAGCAACAAGTTCTGCCGTGGCTTCTGGCAACGCTTCACGCATGGAGAAACTGGAACACGTTGCCCACATGGACGCCATTTCCACCGACATGGCGTACATCGAGCCGGAACCACCAGACACGAGCGTGTCGACCTTTAACCTCGATTGTGATGGATTGACTACAATGATAACTGCAATGGGCGGACGAGGCTGGATGGACCAACGAGGCGAGTGGGCAGATGGACTGCTTCGCATTGAGGAAGAGTCCAGGGCCGCATCCGAGGTCATTGGAGCCAACGACTGCAAAAAGCTATTTCACGAGATTATTGCCCTGTGGCGGAGTCTCAAGGACATTCCCAAAGCACCATCACTCAACTTGCAGGCACGATATCTACGAGAGCACTCCCGAAAAATACAGAAGCACCTCAAATTGGTACGGACTTTGACGGGGCAAGTCAAGAGCGACGCCTCGAAAAGTAACCTCCGACGAGGCAATTCGAAATCGAAACGAAATGTGCATGCACAAGGCCAACAAAGAGACCTATTGAAGCGTATACACGGCATGTTAATACCAGCGCTCGTGCTGGCACTCAAGGAGGCGCTATTGCTAGGAGGATACTCAAGGCTGAGGACGAAACCAGAGGTCATCGGCTGCAAAGGTGGACTCTTCATGGCATGCACTTTGCAATTCGCGCTTCGGGTCGTCGGGTTCATCGATCAGCTGTACGGCGTGGCAATGGCACATTTGCCTCCAGAAAAGGAGAAGGAGAGTGCGGCTGCAACGGCGCGACGGCGGACGCGGATGGAATTCGCGAATTGTATGCAGGTGTTGAAACCTCGCATACTAGCAGGCATGAATGAGCTGAAGCGTCTTGCGGAAAGTCCACCACTGCAAGTCCAGTTGGCAGAGCGGTCAAGAAGCTTGCGGGAGGCGCAGGAAGAAAGGGACCGGATAATCAGGCAGAAGAAGGACGAGCAAATGATGCTGTTTGTGGCCTCCACCAAGCGCATGCCAGAGGACACGCCCAAGCCACGGGACGAATACTACGACAGGCACGGTTGGCGACTGTGGGAAGATGAGGTGCTGCTCGGGGTGATTCGCAAGACGAGGTCTCCGAACCTGGTGTTGCTGACCAGGCAGGTACCAGGCAGATCACTAGGAGAGGTCACGAACAGAGTCATCGAGTTGAGGGAATGGATCAAGGCGAAGTATGAGGCGGCGGGTGTCTTGCCGCCAAAATGGTGTTATCATTCATAACACGGGACTGTGCACAAGTTGGTTGGGGTTTTTGTCCGTTTTCGAGGACAGCCCGGGTTGGCGTTTGTCACACGAGTTATGAATTGGAGCGGCAGCAATCAGATTCGAGGCTTGCGGATTGCGGGCCAGATGCTGGAAATGTGTTGCTGTGCTTTGTGAAACCGGATGATGCGGCAGCCCACGGCGGGCACAACAGACGGAGACTGGTCCTCGGTAGATGGAGTAGCTACCTGGTTTACCTACTTGACAAGTCAATTAGAACGGAGCACTAGCTTCTGCGTACGAAGTACTCGGTAGCCTTGAACAATGACGGATGGAGGGACCAGCGCCTCATTTGATGTTCCTGCCGTGATGCCCCTGCGGACTGGCCTCTCCACTTCGGCGGCAGTCGGGAGTAGTCAAGTCAGCGGCAGTAGAACAGAAGAGTTGGGGATCAGGAGACCAAGTTCAAAGCGGGCGACGACACGACCGTGGGAAATTACCACGTTGCGGGCGCGTCGTTTTGCCCAGGGACGGACGGAGGACGGATTTCCAAGTCCCCGCTGCAGAATGACTGGGGGCGACAAGCGCGAGGAGACGGGCGGGGAGCACGAGCGTTGAAGTTGACATCAATGGGGAGTGCCTGCGTCGTGGCGGCGATTCTTTGCTGCGGGATTCATCATGGCGTGCTGCCGGCGGCGGCGTCTGCATGCAGGTTGGCACAGGTGCAGGTGGTGATGGACGACTCGATGCAGATGGGTGAAGTGGGTTGAGTCGTGGACACGATACCTTGGAGAGTTGAAATCACTCCGTGCCCTAAGTACCGAGGTACTGTCCCTCCCCACTTCAGTACCTACGTACAGTAAGTACCTACCTAGGTACTTAAGGTACTTGGCAGTAGCTGTGGCACGGGCACGCGGGTTTGGTCCAATTTGCTGTCTGCTTGGGCGCGAAACCCCGGGGAAGGCGGGGAAGGCGGTGACGGCCGATTGCTGTCTGGTGCAGGGCCATCCATCGCTATCCAGACTCCACTGCGGACCAGTCCACCCCCCTGGACCACATGCAATTTCCTCTGCTATCTTCTTCCCCCTTTGCACCACCGCCTTCTTCCTCACCTATTCCTACCTGCACTGCCCTGTCGTCATCAGCTTGGGTGCTTGTTTTATCTATTTCCTTTTTGTTTTTGTTGCATTTGCAATCGCAGAGACCCTTGCTTGCTACGGAGTAGTCTTGCCTTGTTATTCATCTTTTGCCGTGTCGTGTAACTACCCAGTCGAGCGGCCCCGTTCTGCATCTTCGCCCTCAGGAGAGCAGCTCCCACGACGTGGGCAGCCGTTTGTGAGACATTGAGCTGAGCCGTTGCCCAGTGTTGCGTCGTGTGGCATCCATCTTGACGACCAACGAGGTGAGCCTTATCAACACTTGGAACTTGTATTGGAGAGCAAACCGGAGCCAAAAACCACGCGTTTCCACACGCGTGGCAGCCAGCCCCCCCGCTGACCATGACCACAATATGCCCACTCGATGATTTCTGTCTGCCTTCAACCTATTTTTTTGTGTAGCAATCGTGCAGCTGAGCACATTGATGAGGTATGATGCTGACGTAGCCATTGTCTTCTCTACAGTCCTTCCATCTCCGCACATCAAACTCGCTCTAATTGAGTATCGACAATGGCCGACAAGGAAAATCTCGACGTTGCCCAGAGCTCCGACGTGGCGCCCGCCAAGGAGTCAACCCCTATCTCGCCCGAGAGCTCATCCAAGGCCAGCACGGCGTCCACCTCGCCCGCGGCGAAGCGCGCCGGTGCAGCCACAGCTACAGCTACGGCCACGGCTCGACGAACTGCTGCGACCGGAACCACTTCTTCATCTCGAACTGCTACCGGCTCGACTGCTGCAGCTCGCGCCACGGGCGGATTGAGCAAGCCGCCTACACGCCCTCCCGCGAGCACCACCTCCACTTCGCGACGTCCAACGACCGCTACCTCTACCACCTCTACGCACCGTAGCCGACCCAGTGTGAGCGCGAGCGAGGATGAGCCAAAATCCGCCTTGACTGCCACTGCTGTTAGGAGGACGAGCACCCTCGTGTCTAGTCCCGGCAGAAAGGTCGCTCCCGCCGAGAAGAAGCCAACCACGCCAACGACGGCTACCGCTGCCACGGCTCGTAAGCCTGCAACGACTGCCGCTACTACGGCTGGGACGAGGCCTTCTGCACTTGGCTCGAGGTCGTCAACTGCAGGAACCACGTCCTCAAGCAGATCAGCAACAACGGCAACTCGGGCTCCCGCAACGAGCAGCACCACCTCGAAACGCATGTCCATTTCTGGTGCTACCGGTCGTGTCTCTGCCACAGCCAGCCGACCTGGTACTGCCAAATCCGATGCCTCCACTGGTGCCAGGGAGATTGAAGAGCTCAAGACCAAGCTTCTCCAGGGAGAATCCGAGATTGAGTCCCTCAAATCTCAGATTCAAAGCTCAGAAACCACAATCTCTGATCTCCGCGAGCAGCTGACCAAGACGGCTCCCGCTCTCCAGACCGAATCCCCGCAGGGTGTCGAGGCTGACGAGGCTCCCGCGAGCTTGAAGTCTGACCACGAATCTGCACTGGCTAGTCTGCAGAGCCAGCTCTCTGAAGCCAGTCGAAAGCTGGAGGCTGCCGAGTCTGAGCTTGAGCAGCACAGGGCCAACCTAATTAACGCCGAGGAGTCCAAAGCTGCCACCGAGTCCGAAATTGAGGCCCTGCGAAAGTCTCTCGAAACAGCTCAGTTGGAGAGTGAAGAAAAGGTCAAGGCCATCGAAGCTGCGCTGCAACGGGCTTCGGACGATCATGCCAAGGAGCTGTCTGAGCTTCGGAACTCCCTGACTGATCAGCACAAGACTGCTATCGAGACGCTGGAGGCCAGCCACAAAAAAGAAGTCGATAAAAGCCAGACTGATGCGTCCGCTCACGAAACGGCTATTGCAGATCTCAAGACTAGCCACGAGTCGATCGTTGCCGAACTGCAACGCAAGATTGATGAGCTTGCCGCCTCGCAAGCTGCCCTAGAATCTGACAACAGCGAAAAGTCCCAACCAGACCAGCAGGCCCACATGAGCAAGGTTGCCGCTCTTGAGGGCGAGGTTGCGGAGCTCAAGGCTCTCAGCGATATCTCTCGCAAGTCTGCAGAGAGTGCCACCCGTGAGCTGACGGAGCTTCGGAATAGCCTGGCTGAGAAGGACGAGGAACTCTCGTCGGCCAAGGAAGAAATGTCTTCTTTGCTGGCCAAGGTTGCTGAGACCCAGTCTGCTCTGGCTGACAAGGATGGGGAGATCGCCAAGCTTAAGACAATGCATGATGAGCGCATGAGGAGCGTTTCTCAGGATTACGAAAACGAAATTGAGAGTCTCCGTGGCGACGCCTTCTTTAAGCGCAAGTTTGAGGAACTTGAAGGCCAGCACAATGAGGTCAAGGCTTCTTCTGAGGAGGCTGCCAAGATTCACAGTGATGCCCTTGCTGCCTCGAAGGCCGAGCACGCCGCCGCGGTCCAAGCGCTGGCTTCCAAAGAGGAGGAGCACCAAAAGAACCTGGATGCTATCCGCGCAAGTCATGCTGAGGAGCTGGAGAGCGCTAAGACTGGTGCTTCTGCGGACAAGGAGGCTCACATTGGTCAGCTCGATGCCCTCAAGGTTCAACATGCTAAAGAGCTGGACATCTTGAAGGCGGAGAGCGAGGCCTCTTTGGCGAGGGAAATTGCGGCCCTCGCATCGACGCATGCCGGTACAATTGATGCTTTGAAGCAGGAACACGCCGACGAGCGCCAAAAGTTAAAGGCCGCCCACGACGAGGCCCTCTCGGCGGCCAAGAGCGCAGGCAACGACGCACACACTAGCGAACTGGCAGCCATTCGTGCTGAGCTGCAGGCCGCCAAGGAACAGGTTGAGCAGGCTCGGGCCGATGGCGAACTTGGTGTTGAGACTGCCAAGAACGAGCTCCAGGAGAAGCACATTGGCGAAATTGAGAAGATTGTCTCCATGAAAGCCGAGGCCATGGATAAGATTCAGGCTGATGGTATTCAAGCACGAAAGGACCTGGAAGAGCTGACTGCCACCCACGCCAAATCCATTGAGGACACCATTGCCGAGTACCGAAACAGCTCTTCCGGCTTGGAAGAGAAGCTCGCCGAACAGCAGGCGGCCAATGAGGCGCTGGAGAGTGCCCTCAAGACTGCGCAGGAGGCCCTTGCCAAGGCCCAGGCCGAAGTTGAAGAGATGGGCCAGCAGTTTGCTCAGGAGAAGATGGAGCGCATGACGGCCCTGGCCGAGTTGGATGCTGCCAAGAGCGTCAAGCCCGACACTTCAGAAGCGGATGCCCTTCGCAAGGAGCTCGCTACCTTGAAAAAGGCGCACGAGGACGCCAATACCGCGGCCGAGGCGGCGCTCAAGGACAAGGACAATGAACTGGAGTCACACAAGGCCAAGCTTGCGGATGCTCAGCAGACGCTGGCGAACATGAAGAATGACGTCGCACTCGCTCAAAAGGAGCTGGAGGCTCACAGGTCGGAGGCGGACGCCAAGCACAAGACTGCTCAAGCCGACTACAAGGATCTCAACGACAGCATGACTAGTCTGGTGGAAGATGCCAACAACAAGGCCAAGGAGCTAGAGGCTAAGCTCGAAGAGGCAGCCAGAAATGCGGCGGAAAGCGGCAAGAAGATTGAGGAGCTGGAGGCGCAGCTCAAAGTAAGGGATGCCGAGCTTATGGAGGCCAGGGTATGAGTATACACAGATGCATGGTATGGACTGGCATGGGATGCTAATGGGTGGACAGGCAAACGTCAGCAATTCCAAGGGTCTGTCAAGCAGCAGGTTCGCCGGCGCAGGAAGTGGCAGCGACGGAGCTGTTGCAAACTATGACGCGGCTGAAGGTGAGGATGACAGCAACGACAACGGCGATGATGATGACCACTCTTCAGCGGCATTGGCTTCGGTGCGCGGGCCCCTTTGTTGAAGTGGCCGTAGCTTGCACGGTTTCCCTCGGTTCGGCATTGTTGAGAGGGGTGACTGAAGCTAACTTTTGCGGGTGTTTTGGGTGCAGCTCACTAAAGCGCGCTTAATTGCGAAGCAGATTGATGCTCTCGACAGAGAAATGAGGGACCGCAATTTGCAGTAAGTGATGACGATGGCGGTGATGATGATGCTGGGAGGGCAACTTGGACTGAGGAAGGCTTACTAATCGATCAATGCGGTGCAGACTGCTCAACTCGATAACGCATGCACACCAGTCAAGGTAAATAAGAGAAGGAATTCAATTCACGAACCAGCGTTGGGTGGCTGATTGGACAGAGGAAGAAGTACTTGACGTTGGGAGAATATTTGGTGTTTTAATACCCCCCCATTTTTTTCTTTTCGCCCCTGTTTGTTTACCTTGAAATGAATATATACACCTGAAGGTGACGTCGACCACGAACCTAGGTACTTAGCGATGATGGGAGCACAGTTGGAGGAGACAAGAACAAGTGGTCCTTTTTTTCCCCACCTTATTCTTGTCACGCTAGTTGAGTGCTAGGATTGTTGCAATATGACGATGGATCAAGCGTGGATTCTTGTGTTGCACTGGTTATATTTACTACTAGTTGTAGGTTGCTGAGGAATGACGATACCCCGGTTGTTATTCGGTACTCGGTCCACGGCTCGACGAGATGTGTGATTCCTGTCGGGGCTTGTCATGCCGTCGAGTGGCTGTGGCAAGCGAGAGCTTATTCAGCAGCTTGGTGGTGAAGGGAGCCGAGTTGACGGTCCAACCGTCGTCGATTTGACGCGTGTAACGTGTAACGTCTGAAGGTGCCAAGGACCAAGGCCAAGGTGGCGCCGGGGCAGGGGTTGAGCCGCGTGCGGAGCGCGAATTGCGGAGTGCGTGACGTCTGTCGGTCCGAGTCTGACCCACCAGACGTCATCCGCCATCGCATCGGCCTTCCGAAGAGGCTCTGTCGCTTATTCATCCCTGTTGCCCACCACGACCGTCCACCACCAGGCAACATCACAAACCACCACCACCACAACCGCCACCACCACCGCCACCACCAGGCAACATCACAAACCACTCGTTGCATAATATTTCGGTGGCCAGTTTTCTCGTCTCCCTTGGATTTTCCGTCTTCTCAGCTGCGCACAGGGGAATTCCGAAAAGCCATGACCACGACAGGGCCGAGTCCCCTTCTCCTCCCCCTTTCGCAGCCTCGCATCGCCACCGCCGTCCCGCCATGCCCGAAGTCAGACGAGGAAGTCGGAGCCTCGATTGGCACGCTCGGCCTCTGCAAACAGTAGCATCATCATCCGGCCACGACCATGCCTCCCCAGAAGCAAGCGAGCCGCCGGCAAACGACGCGGCTCCCCACGACACGACCACAGGCTGTGCCACCGGCTCGTCCGGCTCCCACATCCACAACCCCAACACCACCACCGTCTCACCACCAGTCCCGGACCCGTCGTTGCAATCCCCTCGGCGGAGCGTCTCCGGCCGGAAGATGCCCTCATCTCCGCCCACGCACGACCCCCCCCGCCGCAGCCTCTCCTACGCGCTCCGCCCGCCGGCTCCGGCGTACTACGACTCCCGAGCTGCCACGCGCACCGAGTACGCGCGCCGCGGACGGACTCTCCAGGAATACTACGACGCCAACCCGCTCCTGCTGCCCCAGCTTCCATTCACCTGGCACCACGGCCGCCGCCGCTGGCGCCTCTTCCTCTTCGGGTTCCTCGTCTTCGTCGACGCGTCCGTCGTCCCCATCGCGCTGTACTACGCCCTACACTACGCGGGCCACGTCGAGGGCTGGATCATCTTTGCCGTCGTCACGACCATCTGGGGCGGGCCCACGTACCTCGAGTTCGCCGTGCGGACCTTGCGGCTCATGAAGGAGGAGAGGTTCTACAGGCCCCTGGGCACGGAGTCGCGCTGGTGCTTCGACATGCTGACGTGGACGTCGGTCGTGACCATGACGGCCGTCACGGCGCTCTTCGTCGTCGGGAGCGCCCCGCACGTCGTGTGGCTGAGGGTGCTGTGCATGCCTGCGCCGGCTATACTGTATTGCTTGGGGGGGGTTACGGCGCTGTTGATGCTTTGGCACGGAATGGGGTGGGGGGCGCCGTTTAGGATCAGTTCCACGGCCAAGGGGGGCAAGGTACGTCTTTTTCTTTCCTGTCCCTGTCCTTGTCCTCCTCTTCTTCCTCTTTGTCCTTTCAAGGGCCGTGTGCTGACTGGCGTAGGTCCTCCCCGCGGCCTACTACTTCATGGAGGACGTCATTGCCGTCAATGTCAAGGCCGGACGGCCGTACCGCGAGGCGCTGGCTGCGCGGTTCAAGGCGTCCCGGCGGTTCCGGAGGATGCTGTACGTGCAGAGCATGTTTTGGTGCGTCCCTGCGCTCGTGCTGGCCGCCGCCCTGACGGTGGTGGCGGTCGTCCATGATGTCCCTGCCACGGCAGCGTACGGGATATGCTGGGCCGTGCCGTTTATCTGGTGCGCCGTGTGGGTAAGCATCTCGGTGTGGTGGTGCAAGCGGGACATGGTGCGGGAGAGGATCGAGTGGGAGCAGAGCTGTGGCACCGGCACCGGCACCGGCACCGGCACGGTTGAGAAGCAGACGCCGCAGGGGACCGAGTCGGACTGCGGGTCGGGGCTTGTTGTGGGAAGGCCTGCCGATGCGGCTGCCCGATAGTCGAGTGGCCTTTTGGATGACGTGTTGGCAAAGGATGGCCGTGATGCTTGGGCCCCGGGGACTGGCATGGCTTAGCATTGGCTCATTTGGAATGGTCATGTGGAGGGGGTGCATTTGTGTATAAATAAATATCCAGCATCGGGAGCATATCGAGGTGTATTTTGGAGCAGGGATGTTGATCCGAGTGCTTCTCGACCGGTGAGGCGTCTCGAGCAATTCGAGGTCCGTCGGGCCAGGGACGCTGCGTTGTACGGGATGCGTCAAGCTTGGCTACTACTTGGCTGCTGCCGGTTCCTGGGTAAGAAAGCGCTCGTCCTCCTTGGATATCAAGGAAGCACTCCTCTTTGGCCAGCGGCTGTGTCCGTGATTTTCCCGTCCATGGCAGCACTGAGCAGCTTGTGTGTCAACTGGACGCCGTGAAGATGCAACTCCACATGTGAAAAAGGATATAAAGTCTATAAAAAGGCACGATTCAGACCCTGAAAGTGGGTAGCCTGGCCAATTGGCCAATAGGAGAGAGCAGGAGGACGAGTACTCCCCGGCACGCCTTGGCTAGGTAGTTAACAGCGTTACGTAATACAAAGACCTCTCCCTCTACTCCGTACATGCTCTACATATAACCATGACCAAAAACAAAGTTTCTACTTTCTCGTCAGCCCACCGCAGCTTCATTCACCAAACGGGTGCCATGCGTCGTCCCCGCACTTCCAAGTCGAGTCCCAGTTTATCAGGTCCAAGTCCAAGCCGTCAAAAGGTCTTTGCAAGTCTTTAATCCGTGCATGCAGCACAGCACAGTACGCCGTCGACCAAGGCCGTCAAGGCTCCCCAGGCCACAACGGCAACGTCGGTCAAGGCGTGACTTGCAATGCACAAAAGGTTGCAGGCTTCAGGCACCGTGACGCCCTTGTCGGCCACACGAGGGCCTAGGCGGCTGGCTCGAGGCATTTGAGTCCCTGATGTCTGGATTCGACCTCATCATCGATGCCTGTCCTGGTCTGCTCCGCCAACGCAGGCTTGCCGCGCGCAGCAATCCGTGGCCGTGAGTCACAAATCACCACCAAGACCACAACCTCTTCGCGTCGCTTTGCCCACATGTCAACGCGCACCAGGACACCATGCCTTGGACATGGTCCACGTCAAGGGCTCGAGCTCAACCCGGCGGTGGGTGGACCAGACCACGCGTTGCTCTTGGCCGGCATCTTCATCGGCATCGGCGTCGCCACGAGTGCTCGAGATGCCGAGCCAAGACAGGACGAGCAGGCTCGATGCTTGCTTGCCGGTGCCCGACATCGTATGATTCTGATTCTGACTCTGGCGGCCGCTGGCCTTGGTCGGCCTCGTCGCCTGCCCGGTCTGGCCCTCCAAGCGCTCCCGCAAGTCCCACGACGCAAACGAGAGCAACATAAATACCCGCGTGGGAAACCTCGTGGCGAGTCCCGAGTCCCTCCTCAACTTGGCCAGGCACCGCGTCTCTCCAGATAACAATACATACCGCGACACAAACCCCCTCCCGCCTCTTTGGTCGTGCAAAACCTACACTGCACAAACGAGACAATGAGACTCCAGCGCACCTTTGTCGAGGCTCTTGTGACGCTTCTCGCGACTGCCGCCGCAGTCCAGTCACTCCCGACTGCGACTCCGGCCGACGCAGCCGGCGAGCTCGGCGGCCCTCCAGGTATAGCAACATGTCTCAACCCCCCCCTGCCGTGGATGATGCCCGCAAGGAAGGAAAATTCTTACAAGATGGCAGATGCCCTAGAACCCGCTGCCCTCGGCCGTCGTGCGCCGCCGCCCGACGGTTCACCGCTTCCTGCTGTAGTCCCTGAGCATGATGCTGGGGCTGCAATGCCTGGTGGCTCTGCGAGGCTCCGAAACCCCCCTCAGCCTGGGGCTCCAGCCCCCCCAAACCCGTGGAAGAGGGCAGTCAAACAAGCGGGCTTGAAATGCGGAGCCCCCTTCTGTTTCTAGACGGCTATAGAACTAAGTTGTATATTTTGTCTCGCCGCGACGCAGAGAGGCCAAGGGATGCTCTTGCTACAAAATGTACATGCTGACGTTTATATGTCTGGAAGAAGACGAGGAGAAATCCATGACAATTCAAGGAGATGGTACTAGCTTACTAGCTACGTAAATTGACTTGAATTTTATTTATTCATTTCCATGCTCTTCGTAACCTCGAAGCTGTACCTGGCCATTCGAGACGAACGAACCATCGTGAAAGGGCTCGTCCCCTCGGAGGGCTCGGAGCACCAGCTGGCCCAACTCACCATGTAGCAAACACACTTTGGTGCTAAAAGTCGCTTGGTCTTTCCAAAACGCCCTTGCCGTCACGGGCTTCTAGTTATTGATCGGTGTCTTCAAAGATGCAGCAACCGTACGGGCTGGAACATTCCTCGACACTGCGACACATGTTTTTCGCACTGCATGCACTTTCCACTGTCGAGATTCCCGGCTTTGCGTTTTTGCCTTCGTCTACTGGGCTAGGCAATATCAAGTCTGCGACCGTGCCGGAAACATTCGATGCAAGCCTTGGAGGGAATCGCAGCACGGCGATGGAGAAGAAGCACCTCTCGCGGCCAGTCCGCAAACTCCCCACCGAAGAGTGACGGCGGAGGGCTCAGACGGCCACGAATGTCGACTGTCACGGTCCAGGGCAGACTTCTCTAAACCGACAGGTCGTGTGTTTCTCTACAGCTTCTTCGCACGTCGAGGCCATTGGGTTCTCTGGCGTGCAGGTGCGAGACCCTGAGCCGCGAGGCGGACGAAGCACCGAGTTCCAGGACGAGTTGTCGTTGGCCGTGGCTGATTCGAGAGGAGACATGCCATGTTGGCCAAGGTGGCGCGAGAGCAAAGTGGTCAAGAGTCGCGAGGCCTGGCGCCGAGCTGACGATTTTAATCAACACTTCTGTTGGATTGTCCAGGCAGGGAAAAAGACGTCCGTCATGGTGGCGGAATCAAAACACGAGAGACTTGGCATGGACAGAGGAGAAGCCGGCAGAGATACGGGCGTGGGAGAGGAATTGATGCAAGGTGCTGCGTGACGCATGACAGAAACACATTACGATGGATGCGTCTCGTCTGTTGGCACTCACGATTTGAAGCTCTGGTCGGCCAGAAGACTGGTTCGACTCAAGATTCCACTCGCTTGCGCTTCACTTGCAACAGCACGCATGCTGCCGGGCATACTGTCATATTCGTCTGCCGCTGGCCTTCGTATCGCAGAAGAACAGTCCTGAGGCGCTTGCAGGAAACCAAATCAGACCTGGTTCACCTACCGCAGCTGCAGCGCATCCTTCGCAGCTGCCAAAGCCTGGAACAGCTCATTATCGTGATATCGTCTCCCAACAAGCTGCAAATTAACGGGTGCGTCTTCGAAGTCGCCCTCGTCCCACAACTTCCTAACTCGTGCGCACTCCACGCCCAGTGCGTCCTTGACATCATATTCTTCCTCGCCCTTCTTCAATGCCTTGATCGGGGTGGGTATCACTACTCCGGGACAATCGAGATAATTCCACATTGCCGTGTAGTCCCAATACCACGCCGTGTCGTGGCTGCTCGCGGGCCCTACAAATGCCGGACATAGGATTACATCAACGCCTTGATTCTCCCAGTCCAATGAGAATTCGGAACGCATGTCGTCGCGGAGAAGCCTTTGTTCAAGGACGGCTGTGACCAGCAGCTCCTCGGGAGCAGCTTCTCGCTGGATCCATTCCGTGAGAGGATGCTTGGGCTCCCCCGTGAGAGCGTGATGGGCGTCTGTGTACTTTGTACCAGCTGGCCAGTATGCTTTGCGAATGTTTTCCATTATTCGGGCGACTTTGTAGGGCTTGAATAGCTTGACCTGAAAGCCAGCCTTCTCAAGACGTGATTTAGCCCAATTCAAAGCTCTAGTGACGGGCGGTTGGGGTATGATGACCCCGTCGTGCATCATGAGACCAATTCGGCACTTTTCTGCAACCTGCTGTCCGACGCTGGTTCTCATTCCCGTCCACGGAATAGGTATGACTCGGGGGTCTTCAATCCATGGTTTCGACCCTATCACGACGGCCATGAAGAGATCCATGTCTCTCAACGTCAGGGCCATAGGGCCTGTGGAACACAACACATTTAATTCAGCAGACACACCACCCGCCAGGAAATCCTTCATCGGAAGCGAGTAGCTTGTGGGCTTGAAGCCGTAGATGCCACAAAATGCACAAGGGCCCCTCACGCTACCTCCAATATCTGTGCCGACGCCCAAAACCGACCCGCGAAGCGCTATCAAGGCTGCCTCGCCGCCAGTCGAGCCCCCTGCCGATAGCTTGATGTTGTGCGGGTTGAGGGTTCTGCCGTAGAATGATGTGCTCTCAAGATGCATTAAGCTCTGTGGCTGGTTCGTCTTGCAGTAGAATACGGCGCCGGCAGAGCGCAGAATAGCCACCATTTGACTGTCTTTGGTGTCCTTCGTCAGCGTATCCAAGTATCCCAAATCTCTCCAATGCCCTGCAATAGGAATGTGAGACTTGATAGTAATGGGAACGCCATGCAAGGGACCTACAGTCTGCCCTGTGGCAGCTAAATGGTCGTCAAGTTCCTGAGCACGTGCAATGGCTTCGTCCATGAACCACTCGGTAAGACAGCACGTGAGCTGGTGTGCAATCATGGCACGCTTGGCAAACGCCGTGACTACGGCGGTCGACGTCAACTTCTTGGAAGCAATGGCCTCCGCGAGCGCCGTCGCATCATAATTCTCTGTGATGTCGAGCTCCGCCTCAGACAAGAGGCCGCACTGGCGCGGGACGCCGACGACAGTCTTGGGCGGATTCTGGATGACCCTGTCAGGCAGAAGAAGTTCTTTTGGTACGGCGGCCGCGAACCTTTGCAGCACCGCCAGCCTGGCCGCCTCATAAGTAGCTGTCCCTGCGGGAAGAGGCACGGGTTGTACAACAGGTATATGTGTTGGTGTCATTTTTTGATATTTTTATATTTTTCTCTTTGTGATGTTGCTCACGACCGCAATGGTAGCCCAACGACGTATAAAAGCGCAACAGAGACGTCCCGCAAAGAGCCCGTCGTAAAACCCAAAAGTGCGTGGAAGAGTTTGTTTGGAGTATTGCAAAGAGTAGGCAGGGAAGGAATTGAGAAAGCAAGAGTGATGGAAGTAAAATTATCTACTGATCACGTTCCTACTTAGACACATAATAGAGGGGAGACAGGCGGGCGTTGGGATCAAATACGGAAGGAACGGCCTTCGTGCTTCCCCGCACGACAGCTGGATAAATAGACGCTGTGGCTGCGGCGTGTCCGCCACTCTGCATCAATTCTGTCACACCAAAAGTTGGGCGTGGCCCACGCCACACTTTTGTGTGTAGTAGACCACCTTATATGCTATGCGACACACCCCCTAGCTCTAGCTGACCTAAATGCTAGAGCTATTTCTAGAGCATAGATCCTGGGCAAGGCATACTGCTGCCACGATGTGCTGCCACTATCTGCTGCCACTATCTGCTGCCACTTTCTGCTGGATCTATCTGCTGGCTCTATCTGCTAGGCATCTTACGACTCTACTCGCTTTACCTCCTCTCTGTTTAGAGAGAGGCCGCCCTTATAGAGTAAATGTACTTCTAAGATATAGAAGTGGCCTTTTTTAGAGTGCTCCTACTAGTGGGATTCGAACGTCGTAGCAAGGTAGTTGCGCTATAGTGGGAAGTTACAGGGTGTAACCCTCCCGGGCTCATAACTGTCACACTAAAAGTTGGGCGTGGCCCACGCCACACTTTTGTGTATAGTAGACTACCTTATATGCTATGCGACACACCCCCTGTCGCACGGCAACGGCATGCCTAACGCGCTCTAGCATACCTACCTAGGGCTAATAGACACGCATGCGCACGGGATTAAGTTAATGCGCACCTAAAGCGTAGAGCTAGGCGCACTTATTTAAAGAGCGCATATAATTCTCTCTTTTGTAGATTAATTTAAGGCTTTTAACTATTATCTAAGTAATATCTAGCTTAGTGCTACTACTATTATATAATAATTATAAGCCTAGAAGGTATTAATTAACTTCTGCAACTTCTATTAGTATATTAAGCATTCTTTATATATATTATATGCTTATTATTTTTATTTTAAGCTAACTATAAGCTAATCTACTAAGCTAACTATACTAATAAGCGCTATTTTAGCGCTAGTAAAGCTTCTTTATTTCTCTATAAATTAAAAGAATTAGTATAATATAATATATAATTATTATAAGATATAGAAGATTTAAAACTATATAGACTTTAATTAACTAGAGCAAAAGTCTAATAGTTTCTTTTCCCTAAGCTTAAGCGCTTAATAATAGTAAAGGCTAAGGTTCTTTATAAAGTATATTATTACTTTAATTTAACTTATATAGTTACTAAGGTATATAACTAAATATAAAAGAACTATAAGTATTAGTATACTAACTAGCTATATAAAGAGAAGAGTATAACTTATATATATACTTAGTTTGCTATTTTAATTAAACTAAGTATATATTAAGTAACTATAGTTAAGCTAAAGAGAATAAATTCTAAATTTACTCTTAAGCAGCTAGTTAAGGCGCTAAAGGCATAGCTTGCTTTAAATAATTTAAGTATTTATATAGAAGCTTATAGAGCTTATAAAGTAGTTCTTAAAGATGCTTAATATATAAATTAGAATTCTAAGAATTAGTATCTTTAATAGAGCAAGTATACTACTATAGAAAAAATTGCTAAGATCTAGAGTATTATTACTATTTATAATTTCCTTAAAGCAGCTAGATTTTGCTATAATTCTAGCTAGGCTAAAACTTTAATTAATATAATAAGAAATAATAAGAGTATTAAAATACTAAAGACTTATATACTTAGGGACTTTAGCAATATATTTAATAGCTACCTTACTTAGAATAAGTATAGCAAGTTAAAAGCTAAGAGTATTTATACTACCTTAGGTAAATACTTAAATTATAAAGATAATAAAAATAATACTAATAATAATACTTAAGGCAATAGTAGTAATAATTAGAATAATACTTAGAATAATATAAAGAAGAAGAGGTGCTTTTATATACCTAAGAATTTATCTCTTCTTTATCTCTAGAGCGCTTAGAAATATAGAAGACTATACTATATACTTACAGAAGACTAGAGTCTTAAACTTTATATATACCTAACTAAAGAAGAAATTATATAGATAAAGAACTACTATAATAGCAATAAATAAAAGGACTTATGCTTAAAGCTATTAGCAGAAAGCATAGAACTAAGCTTATAGAATAACTAGAGCTTTAATAAGAAACTATACTTTTTTAATAAGGAATTTAATAGCGCTATTATAAATCCCTAAATTACTTAATTTTATAGGCAATACTTTAGAATCTATATAGCGCTTAGATAAGCTAAATATTTACTCTCCTTAAGCACGCTATTAGATAACTATAGTGCTATATATTTTATTAATAATATTAATCTGCTTAAGCTAAGCTTATTTAGAGAGATAATAAGAGAATATATAAAGGTAGAAGCAATAAGCTATTTAATTATTAAAAGAGGCATATATATACTTAGGAAGATTCTATATAGTAATAATAGCGCTAAAATAGTAGACTTTACTCTTAGCAATATAGCTCTTATTAAGAACTTCTATATTAATATTATCTTAGTAGATCTTCTATATAAAAAGAGAGCTTAGCTTTATAGTTATAATTATATACTATACTATAAACTATTAGAAAGAAGTATAGTGCTAGTATAGCTTATTAGAAAGTTTAGCTTAACTTTCCTTAAATATAAGCCTCTTAATAACTATATAAAGAACTCTTAAGGAAATACTATAATTTTAAGCCTTCCTACTATTATTACTATAAGTAGTTATACTTAGAATATATATATATAAAGCTCTTAGCGCTAGAGGCTTAGTAAGAACTCTCTAAAGCTAAGAGAAGATACCTCTAAATTATAGCATTTATAAGCTAGCTATCTTAGTAAAGCTGCACTTAAGAAGCTCTACTTAAATGCTAGAAATATATATATAAAGAGAATTAAGCGTAAAGACTATAATATCTATACTTAAGTGCTTATACACTAAGTTATATCTAGGCGCTCTAGAGAGTATATATTACTATATTTATTTTAGTATATATATTAAGACCTCTAAGATTACTTACCTAGTTATAATAGTATAAATTAGCTCTTAATATTTAAGGATAAATACTCTAAGATAATATAAGTATATCTGCTTTTTAATAGCTATATATTAAATACCCTAGATAGCTATAAAGCTATATAACTAGTACATCTTCTTCTTATATTAGGGAAGAAAAACTCTACCTGCTTTTGTTTTCGCTCCCTAGAGCAGCTCTAGCTCTATGCCAGCTAGGATCTGCCTGTCTTCTGCGTGTGCATAAATATTGCCAGCTTTACTAGCTGTATTCTAGAGAGGCTAATAACCCCTAAAAAACTAAGTCTGCCTCTAGCTCTATGCTAGAGCTATACTGCTTCTATTTATTCTTTTGCTATATTCTCTAGCCTTTAATTATCCTCTCTCTCTAGAAATATAATTTATCTCTATATAGTATATTATCTATTGCTGTCTTAGAGGTAGGCTAGTCTAGCTCTAGGCTGTTATATAACTATTAGTATAAATATCTAGTATTTAGTTGCAATAGCTTGACTAGCGTAAATATCTAGTGTTTAGTTGCAATAGCTTGTATAGTTAAATTTACCTTACTTCTGTCTTATATATAAATTACCTCTTAGCTTTACAGCTAGCTATAGCTTAACTCTAGCTTTACGCTAGAGCTATTCTGCACCTACTTAATTCTCTATTCTGTCTGTTAGTTCTTAATTATCCCTGCTCTCTAGAGATACAGACTATCTTAGTGCAGTATAACGTTTATTACTCTCTTAGAGGTAGGCTAGCCTAGTTCTATACTATTATATAGCTGCTAGCGTAAATATCTAGTATTTAGCTGCAATAGCTTATATATTTAGATTTACTTTATATTTATCTTATATATAAATTACCTCTTAGCTTTATAGCTAGCTATAGCTAGTGCAGCTGCTACGCTAAATCTAGGCTTCTATTAGATATAAAGCTAGCTAAACTCTCTCTAACTTTCTTCCCTTTTTTCTTCCTCTTTTAACTTCTTGCTCTTAATATATACTAAATCTTGCTAATATACTAGCTTTACCTACTGTCTAGCTAAGCCTAAGCTAGTCTCTACGTAAATTCTAGCTAACTTCTTGCTAGAACTATTCTTATTGCCTCTACTGCTGCTGCTATTGCTTTTAAATATAGTTAGAACTTACTATCTATATATATATACTTTATATCTACTCTACATTAAGCCTAACTCTAGAAGAATACTAATTATTATTAGTAGCTATTATTATATCTACTTCTTAATTTAATAATATAGAGAAGGTTGTAGTAAGTCTAAGTTAGCGCTAGCTTATTCTCTGCCTAGAGGCTAACTATAGTAAAGACTTTTAGTGCTTTTAAAGGCAAAATAATAACTAAGTCCTAGTCCTAGAAAGTTGCTAGTAAGTCTATATATATCTCTATTTCTGCCTTTATTTTAGCTCTAACTTTATATATAGCTTAGTTCTGCCTATAAAGTTATATATATTTTATATATTGCTTAAATCTTAGCTACTGCTACTGCTACTAGCTTAAAGCTAAATAAGCTCTAAGCTTATTTATGCTAGGAAATTGTTAAGTTAAAAATAATATTATACTTTAACTATTATATCTATAATAATTATTGTGTTTCTATAAGTTATCTTAATATTAAACCTTCTCTAGCTTTAATCTAGCTATAGTGCAATATAATATTTAAGACTTATTTTATTTTCCCCTGCCTCTAGAAGAAGCTAGAGGCAGTTGCTAAGATAATACTATCTTACATTATAGTAAGTAGTCTGCTCTATCTTTAGCTTAATATTGCTAACTAGCTATCTTAGTTTACTTCTTAATTTTTTAAGGATCTTAAAGCCTTAGAGAAGGCTAATAATTAAAAGGGGAAGAGTTAAGCCTAAGCTAGCTTAGTACTAGCTAGAGGTTCTAATAATAGCGCAGACTATTATAAGGAGATTTTAGAGCAGCTAGAAGAGATTGCTATATTAGTAGCTGCTACAGCTAAGTTTAAGGCAGAGGCTATTTAAATTCTAAAATAATATAAGAGCTATTTATTAGTTATAAAGGTTGCGCTCTAAACTATAAGTGCCTATACTATTATAATAGAGCAGGAGGGCCTTACAGCTAGACTTAGCGTAAAGAGGCGCTAAAGAGGTTGCAACTCTTCTTAAAATAAAGGGGAAAATTTTTAGGGGGGGGAAAAGTAGGTAGGCAGGTAGAGAGCAGCCTAAGATTAAGCTGCCTCTAGTAGTATTACTAGCTGTAATGCTATAAGCTTAGTATTTCTTATTTTTTATTTTTTTTATAATAATAAACTTAATAACTTTTAACTTCTCTATTATTATGCCTATAAGCTAGTATTCTACTAGTATTACTATAATTCTACTCTAAGCGTTTAGTTAAGTAGTTGTACTTTCTACTCTTTAGCTAGTTTTACTGCTAGTTAGTAATAAGTTATTTAGTCTATATTAATAAACTACTAAGTTAGTTTTACAGCTAGCTTAGAGCAGGCTAGAGCCTATCTAACCTCTTTATTATTCTGTAGCTAATTTAGTAGCTTTATATCTATATAAAGTAGGCATAATAAAATAATATAGTATATATCTTCCTCCTTAGTTCTATACCTATATAGAGGCAACTCTATGCTTAGCATGCGCCTATAGTAGAGGAACTTATTTAGCTCTATCTTGCCTATTTATAGCTAGATTAGTATAGTAGTTTTATACTTATATAGGCTTTTATATAGCTAGGTTGTCTATTTTAGTATACCTAATAGAGGTATATTCTCTATTGCCTTCTAGCTGTACTATTAGTAGGCTAGCTTAGTATTTTAGTGCTAGTTATTTTATTGCTATTGCTATTCTTGCTGTATTATAGCCTTAGCAGCTCTAGCTAGGCTTTAGGCCTATATCTACTGCTAGTCTTTCTTATTTAGTTTCTGCTAGAGCTCCTTCTTTTTCTTTAGGACTCTTACTACTATACTATAAGTAGTCTAAATTTAACTTACTATATTTATCTCCTTTAATTAATCTTTAAACCTATACTTTAAGTAGTTAAAATAGAGGTCTAGTAAAGAGACTACTGTCTCTGCCTCTAGGTGTAGAATTAGCGTAGCTTTATATACCTTAGTAACAGCTTAAAGGCACTATAATTACTCTACTGTAAGTTATTTAGCAACTCCTCTAGGTTTGCCTTAGACTTAAGTAGGTATATAGAATATACCTATGCTATAGGCAATAATGCTCTAGACTACTGCTATATAAAGAGCTCTTCTGCTAGAGTATATACTACTTTAAGCTAAAGCTAAGAGTATAGTAAGAGCAAGCTGCTATATAGCTAATTTCTTCTCTATTTAAGCTTTATAATAGTTCTACTTTAGCTTTCTATTAATCTAGACGCCTAGAAACCTATAGCTCTTCTTTAGTGCAATCTTATTAGCGCCTAGCTATATTTAAGTCTAGCGTAGCTCTCTAGCCTAGCTAAAGTATAGCAGCTTGCTTTTTGCTAAGTTAAATTTAACCTCTACTTCCCTTGCCTAGGCTATATATATATTCTAAGCGCTCTTAAGCTGCCTCTAGGTCTACTCTATATTTCTTCTAAATACTAAAATATTTATATTATTAGTAAAGCCTACTGCTATAGTTATGCTAGCTGCTTAAAGCTAGGTAGCTGCCTCTAGGTCTGCTCTATATTTCTTCTAAATGCTAGAATGTTTATATTATTAGTAAAGCCTACTATTATAGTTATGCTAGCTGCTTAAAGCTAAGCGTATAGTAGTATAGTATATAGAAGGAAGAGGATAGGCAATAAAGGCAAGCTCTATAGCACTCTAGCTAGAATTTAGTATACTCTTAATATTTATCTATTAAAGTAGAGCTAGCTTATCCTTAAGTTAATAATAGCTTAAATGCAGGCTATAAGCTATTCTAGTACTTCTACCTTAAGTAGTATAGCAAGTAGCTTTAGGTAGCTAACTATATTAAATACTTTATTAATATCTAGCTATAGTAGTAAGGTAATACTATGCTAGCTTTAAGCTATCTTTACTGCTTTAGTAACTACTCTTAGTATAACCTCTATTAACTTATTAGCTCTATTACCTATCTATATATCTAGTAGTATGCTCTCTGCCTTAGTAATAGCTATAATTTAGGCTGCTATTGCAGCCTTTAATACCTTGCCTATAATATTAAGCAGCAATATAGAGCGCTACCTCCTAGCCTGCCTTAAGTCTGCAGGCGTTTTCCTAGGCTTATAGAGAATAATTACTTTAGCAGTCTAGAACTAAGCTAGAAAATAAGTATATTTAGCTACTTTAGTTAGTAAGTAGGTAAGAATATTTATAAGGGGGGCTTTATAAGCTTTTAAAAGGCTAGCTAGTATTTTATTATCTCTAGAGGCTTTCTAGCTTACTATCTTTATAAAGGCTTTATATATATTAGCATCTATAAACTATTAGTCTACTAGTATAAGCATACTATTAAGCTAGCAAAAGGCTAGGTTTAATATATTGCTAATATTAGTAGTTAGCTCTAGGAAGAATCTTGCAGCAAGAATGTCTGCCTTCTCCTCTAAGCGTACAGCTAGGTTAGCTGTATTAAGTTCTTTATTATAAAGTAAGGCTAGAAGCTATATAAGTTTAAGTAGTATATAGCTGTATAAATAGACTTATCTTTCTAGCTGCTATATCTTATTGTTTTTTATATTAGTATAGTAGAGAGCTTTATACTAAGTGCTTCTGTATTTCTTAGCAGTAACTTAGCTCTATACTAAGTTAGCCTCTAGGCAGTATTTCTAGTTAGCTGTTGTTTATCTATAATGCTATACTTATTTTACTCTTCTTACATTTAATACTGCCTTTATTACGCACTAGCTCTACTACTATTTCTAGCAAGAAGGCTTTAGCACTCTCTTTAGTATAGCTTTATTTACTATCTCCTAAAGTTATTATACTATCTAGTCTATATATTTATTAACCTTAGCTTAGGTGCTAAGCAGCTATATTACTGCCTTGCCTTAAAACTATACTTTAGCCTCTGCCTTAGCTAATTTCTTATTAAGCTTCTTTTATAAGTACTTTATAAGCGCTAGAGGCTTATTATCTACCTTAGTATTAACTTAAATTAGCTGTAGAATATAGTTAGATCTAGCTAGGTCTATAGCTTCTTAGTATATAACTTTAAGGCTTTATAAGGCTTAGGCTAAGTTAATAGTGCTATCTCTATCTCTATATTTTTGCTTTATAAGTTCTTCTTTTAGTATTACTAAGCTAAGCTACTATTAAGCTGCTATTACTAGTAGTTCTTTATAGCTTTAGCTAGTTCTCTCTAGCTTATTCTAAAGTAAGTACTTAAGGTTAAAGTCTCTAACTAATATACACCTATCTTAGGCCTCTCTAGTCTCTATATTATATAGAGGTATGCTCTACCTCTTGCTTTTATAGAGCTCTAAGTATAGCAATATAACTTTTATTCTCTTAATTCTTATATTAGCTTAGTCTTTACTACTATTCTTAACTAACTATAAGCTAGGCTTATACTAAGTATAGATATATACTATATTTCTGCCCTAGTAGTATGCTAGCTTATAGCTACTAAGCTCTAGGCTAGGAGGCTAGCTCTATTTTATTTATTTTTATTTTTATATTGCTATTAAGTTAATATTAAGCTAGTAGTAAAGCGCTATATAAATAAAGTTATTCTTTTTATTAATATTTTAGTATAGTATCTTAAGCATTCTAGAAGAGAGGGATAATATTAATTCTTAGCATTATAGCATCTCTTAGTAATAGAAGGCAGCTTATATACAGTAGAATGCTAGCTAGTTGTTAGGCTAGAGGTATTACATTCTTAGTTCTATTCCTACTCCCTAGTAGACAGCCTCTCTTCTAGGTAGGCTATTCTCTGCCTAATAAGTTAAAGTTAATTATAATCTACTAGTAGTAGTAGTCTAGGTATTAGTAGTCTGCAAACCTTATTAAGCATTCTAAGTATCTCTCTTTAGCTTTATTTTAGTGCTTCTTTAGAATAAAGTAGGCTTAGTTTTAAGCTAAGTGCGCTCTATTATATAGAATGCACTTTTCTTTAATGCTACTAGTAATTATAAAGCATAATTATTCTCTATCTATATAGCGCTTAGTAGCATACTAACTGCACCTTAGTATTGCCTTATAGTATTTAGCTATATACTTAATGCTATAGTAGTTAAAGTACTGCTTTAAGTAGAGAGCCTTATTGTATAGTTTAGTATTAAATATCTTAGCTTAGAAGACTA